>NC_090646.1:274848098-275167160 GCF_040937935.1 Hyperolius riggenbachi | reverse complement strand
TATTGGTTATACAAGTCCTTCATCTCCCAGTAGGAGCCTCAGTGTTTGGGTCAAGATTGAATTTGTAGCAGAACAGAGACTTTACTAATCCCAGAATCTTAAGGCATGTGTTCATGTTTCTGGCAGTTGCTCCAATTCCTTGGCAGCAGAGGCTTCTTTTTAGCAATACAGTGTTTACAAAGGACCACTGTGCAAAATCACTATCTACCCTAGTGACCAGACTATCCACATTTGATGTAAACAAATAATTACCTGTCTGTGGATTTTAAGATAGAAGGCAAAAATTAGGAAAAAAAAGTTCAAACCATAATTCTAGATCAGGCTAGCCATCCACCTTCTTTAACTAAGTATAGTTCATGAGTCCTAGTGTAGCAATATTTGGACCAGTCCATTTTTTGCATTGGCTCACTGAGGCTTTAAAGGTTGCATACTCTGTAATACTGATAACTGTAAGCACATGAGCATCATAAATATATCAGTATATCTCTACAAATCTCCCTATAGTTTTATGCACTTTTGGAATTATTTCACTAGCTTCTTCATTTATTTGTACTAAAACATATTCAGCTGCTCCCAACTCAAGCTATCTGGTCTATAAAAGTGAACCTACAATCACATAGTGATCTTTTACGTGGTATGAAGACGTAATAATAATCACATGGTGCCAAAAATGGGTAGTCGGAAGGATGTGAAAGGCAAATACACTGCATCTATTGCCACTTCATGGGGGTGTACATTATTGAGGTGCAGCATTTTTTAAAAGCATTTCTCTTCTTTTTCTGCGAGTTGTTGGTCTCAATTACGCCTACAACAAAGAACTGCATGCTTTGCTCAAAGAAATGTAACCATAGAACATTTTTCAATAATTTTACAGTCTTGCAGCACAGCGTCCATATTTGTTTGAGCTAATATAAATTAATAGATGAATTAAATAGATAAATAAACTTCAACTAGATTAATGAGGAAGCACTGTTCTCTGTATGCGTGCAGCGTGAGCTACTAATGAGCAATTGCAAGAATGTTGCATTGCGTCACCTATAGTGTATTTCCCAAACCAGGCTGAAAGCATTCGGCATATGCGCAGTTGCAGTTTGTATGGAATGCACATGTGCAGAACATACCCATAGGCTTTTCGACATGCCTAATGGAGTAGCTGAAAGCTATGTACTTATTAAAGATTTTGTAACTCCAGTTATGTAAACATCAGAGAGTATTATTATTTTAATAAATCAAGGCTGTTTTGGCCTTATAAGGTCTTGCTGTAGGTGCTGCACATGGCTGGAATATCAGCAACTTTAATTTACTAACAGCCCTGGTTACATTGCTTTAAAATGGGACATAAAACTTAAAATTTAAATATTGTGCAATTAGTGCATACAAAATATTACTGTGAAAAGTGTACTATAGATTACTTTGCCTGGTGTGAAACTAGAAGGGAAGCAATTAAAATGTACTTGCTTGATTAATGGCTACCTGAATGTTCCAGATGTGACAAGAGGCCTATGATGGTGCTCTAAGGCCTCCTTGCCATTAAAAGTGTTAATTGCTGTCATTTCTTAAATTGTGCACAAATATATGCCATGTCATCAGTATATACAATGTAGCATATGGTGCATAATCACGAACTTGTTTCAAATTAAATGATTGCTCATGTGCTGTAGTGTGGCCCAGTTCATCATTGTGAAGGCAAACAAAGTCAAAACACAAAGACAAAAACTCTGCTTGATTCATCTGATTCAGATGAGACAAAGAAGTGTAATTGATGAAATAAAATATACCATCTGATTACAGCAGATGGTGGAAGATTATGCACAATTCAGTTTAGAGTTACTGGCTGCCATTGTCATATATTGATGAGAATATATATACAAATATATATTTTTAATGTGCATATATGAATGTAGTCCTTTTCACAACACGTTTATTGACAAGTTAACATCTTCACTTACATTTTCCAGATGCCAGACATGCAGACATATTTGATACAAATAGGATCAACCATTAGTATTAAACATTTGCAACAGCATTTACAGATTAGTTTGATATTTCTTTTAAAACAGTAAGTAGGGGCCTAATTCAATTACAACACTCACTAAGTATGAAGGGTAAGTAACTATGTAATGTATCTAGTATAAAATAAAATGGTGTAATCCAATCCTTAGTAACTGTCCTCATTGTGATCCTCTAGGGTCTTCTTAAAATCTTGAATGAAGATATCACCCATCACCATCAACATGCTTCACTCTACTTCAACTCTCAAAACTCACTGCAATATTCAGCCTGGGCATAGTGCTGGGAATACACCATGAGATTTTTTTGCCAGATTTATGGTTCAATAGATAATTTCCAAAAGGTTCGATCTTATTTTCGATCGTTTTTCTGATTGATTTTTCATAGAATTGAATGGAAATCGATCATCTCTGCCAGGGCTCCATGTTTAGCTTTTTGTGAATGATTGCCAGTGGATCAGTGGACCTATAGCTTTGAGTGTGAAGCCCCTGGCTGTCTGGGCTCTGCATTCTGACTATATCAGCCTGGATGGGTGAAAAGAGGTTAAAGAGGCTTGGGAGGGGGGACCCCATGTCATTTTTATTAATTTTTTTATGTTATTAATGTCTATATTTGCCAGAAATCCTTTAATAACCTTTATCTATCCGTAAACTACACTCGAGAATTCGAGAACCATTTTTACTATTGTAAATTTAAATTAGATTTTCTCAAAAAATACAAGGTCTTTTTAAATTTCCCTCTTGTTCCCACTGTTAGCCTTAACCAGGGCCGTGCAGAGGATCCTTAAGGGGAGGTGCTCAAATTTGAAAAAGGGGCCCTAATCGATCAATCGTGCTAAATTGTGTATGTAATAAACCCTCCCCAGAAAGCAGTATTAGACAGTTTTACCCCCCACCACCACACACACACAGTATTAGGCAGACTTTAAGAGGTGATTGTGGGTGCTACGTGGAGGGAGAGGTCACTGTGGGTGCTAGGTGGAGGGAGAGGTCACCGTGGGTGCTAGGTGGATGGAGAGGTCACTGTGAGTGCTGGGGAAGGGAGAGGCCACTGTGGGTGCTAGGTGGAGGAAAAGGTCACTGTGGGTGCTATGTGGTGGGAGAGGTCATTGTGGGTGCTAGGTGGTGGGAGAGGTCACTGTGGGTGCTGGGGTAGGGAGAGGTCACTGTGGGTGCTAGGTGGAGGGAGAGGTCACTGTGGGTGCTGGGTGGAGGGAGAGGTCACTGTGGGTGCTAGGTGAATGGAGAGGTCAGCATGGGTCCTAGGTAGAGGTAGAAGTCACTGTGGGTGCTAGGTGGATGGAGTCGTCACTGTGGGTGCTGTGGGGAGCGAGAGGTCACTGTGGATGGTAGGTGGAGGGAGAGGTCACTGTGGGTGCTAGGTGGAGGGGTAGAGGGAGAGGTCACTGCAGGTGCTGGCGGAGAGGTCAGTATGGGTCCTAGATGTTGGAAGAGGTCACTGTGGTTGCTAGGTGGAGGGAGAGGTCAGTGTGGCTACTGGGGGAGGGAGAGGTCACAGTGGGTGCAGCTAGGGAGACACCATTTTACTTGCTCCCACACAGTGGGGCGGGGCTTCCAATGGGAGGGTGGGGCTTATCTTGGTTGGGGCGGAGCTTCTTTTGCACGGCAAGAGGGGCCTTTTTTGAAGAATTTAAAAGGGAGAAAGGGTGCCTGGGCACCCAGAGCAACCCCCTCTGCACGTGCCTGGCCTTAACATACGTAGCAAATTTGGTGATTCTAGCATGCATGGGCCTTTGCTATTAACTGCAATTGCTTGCACATTTTTGTCAGTCATTTTCACATCAAAAATCTTACAGTATTTTTAATTCAAGAACATTTTCGTGAAAAAGTGCTTGCATTTTTGCATTTTTGGCAAAAATGCGAAAAACAGTATTTTTACCACGTAAACTCGAAAAAACAATAGTTTTATCACAACTATTTTTCAGCAAAAACAATATTTCTACCTCAAAAATTTGTGACAAACTTGAACAATAACAAACCTTATTTGATGGAATGTTTGCTTTAAATCGAATTTTACATTGTTTTAAGGAAAATGTGAAAAGAATATTGGCATTTTCGCTCATCCCTACTGCTAAGGTCACCCCTATTAACTTCAATGCAATTTGGAGAAAAATTGCGTTTGATTCGATCGAATGTGTCCAAATTTTGGGGTCCAAATTGTTTGGCTGGCAAATTCAACCGGGGAGCTATTCAACCAACAATACTTTTTAATAACTCTACCTCTTTACTACCCGGCATAAGGTAAGGAGAGACAATTACTTTCTGGGTAACTTTCAGGGATCACAGGAGAAGAGATTCATGGAGAGAAGAAATAAAGTAAGCTCTGGCTTCTTGCTTGGTTCCACTGCAGGTGCACGGATAGCTCTCTTGATAGTAATGCCACTGTGTGTAGGTCTGTTTATATAATGTCATTGTATGTATTAGGCAGTGTGTATTGTGTCAGTATATATACATAGTGCAGGAAGGATGTAAAAAGGCAAGTTCTCTAAAACCAAGCAGCACCTGCCAACATACAGCATATTGCAATTGCCTCAATTCTGGTAGCTAAACTAGCTATAAATGGTAGTAAATATTTTTTTGTAGGTAAAATACCTCATGCAGTATTTTCCTTTTTTTTTTTTTAAGCATTTCTGAACATGCGGTAAATGCATAAAGTGTGATAAAATGTGCGGTATTTCAGCCGTTAGCATACGGTAAATAAATAATAGTAGTCTTAAATTGTCTTCAATACGTTAAGATAGTCTTTCCACAAGAAAGGCTGGCACCATAAAAGTAAAAATCAGCTCTTTAATAGTTTGTCATTAAAATGACATAAATGTCAGCTGTTTCGAGCTGGCAAGTTCTTTTTCAAGCCACTCTGAGTGGCTTGAAAAAGAGCTTGCCAGCTCGAAACAGCGGGCTGTCGCTGCTATCGCCATTTTTGATCTTTTTGCTGACATTTATGTCATTTTAATGACAAACTAATAAAGAGCTGATTTTTACTTTTGTGGTGCCAGCCTTTCTTGTGGATTGGACTAAGGAATCCCGATGGTACTGGGACTCGAGGCTTAAGGTGGCCACATACAATAAAATGATCCGATTTTACGGTAATTTGAAAAAACAATTGGATCTCCCCAAAAAATCGAAAGCTTTTTTTTCATTCGACTGAAAACTCGGATCGGATTTCCCGTTTTCTTCGATTTTAATCGATCCGGAATGCCAGATTTTTTTTTTAAATCCTTCTAAAGATTGTATGGTGTGTGTTGGATTGTCAATTTATTAATATACACACCCTAGCAATTTTGTCAGAGTTTCCAATCATTTTTATCATAATTGGGGGAAAAATTGAACATATGCGTGTGGTACATTGGTCATATTTTTGAAATGTTACAATCAGTCAGAAAAATTGATTGCAATTCTTAAATTGATCAGATATTTAAAAAATTGTATGGTGTGTAGAGATGGGCCGAACGGTTCGCCGGCGAACGATTCCCGGCGAACTTCGGTGGTTCGCGTTCGCCTCCCGCAGGCGAACGTTTACGGAAGTTCGGTTCGCCCCACAATGCACTATGAGGGTCAACTTTGACCCTCTACATCACAGTCAGCAGGCCCAGTGTAGCCAATTAGGCTACACTAGCCCCTGGAGCCCCACCCCCCTTATATAAGGCAGGCAGCGGCGGCCATTACGGCCACTCGTGTGCCTGCATTAGAGAGAGTAGGGCGAGCTGCTGTCTGTCTCTCATAGGGAAAGATTAGTTAGGCTTAGCTTTTCCTGGCTGCATACCTGTTCAGTGATCCTGCCACTGCATACCTGTTCTGTGAACCCACCCACCACTGCATACCTGTTCAGTGATCCTGCCACTGCATACCTGTTCTGTGAACCCACCCACCACTGCATACCTGTTCAGTGATCCTGCCACTGCATACCTGTTCAGTGATCCTGCCACTGCATACCTGTTCTGTGATCCTGCCACTGCATACCTGTTCTGTGAACCCACCCACCACTGCATACCTGTTCTGTGAACCCACCCACCACTGCATACCTGTTCTGTGAACCCACCCACCACTGCATACCTGTTCTGTGAACCCACCCACCACTGCATACCTGTTCAGTGATACTGCCACTGCATACCTGTTCTGTGAACCCACCCACCACTGCATACCTGTTCAGTGATCCTGCCACTGCATACCTGTTCTGTGAACCCACCACTGCATACCTGTTCTGTTCAGTGGACCCGCCACTGCATACCTGTTCTGTTCAGTGGACCCGCCACTGTATACCTGTTTAGTGAACCCGCCACTGCATACCTGTTCTGTGAACAGTTTGGTGTGTCAGTGTGAAGCAGTACCTTAATTACACTACCTGATTGATGTATACACATGCAAGATGTTTTAAAGCACTTTAGGCCTGTCATTTAGCATTCAATATGATTTCTGCCCTTAAAACGCTGCTTTGCGTCAAATCCAGATTTTTCCTGGGGACTTTTGGCGTGTATCCCACTCCGCCATGCCCCCCTCCAGGTGTTAGACCCCTTGAAACATCTTTTCCATCACTTTTGTGGCCAGCATAATTATTTTTTTTTTTTCAAAGTTCGCATCCCCATTGAAGTCTATTGCGGTTCGCGAACTTTAACGCGAACCGAACCTTCCGCGGAAGTTCGCGAACCCGGTTCGCGAACCTAAAATCGGAGGTTCGGCCCAACTCTAAGGTGTGTGGCCACCTTTAGGCACTATTCCTGCCTTGCATGGGTGCTCCTCCATCCGATTTTGAAACATTGTTTTTTTGAGGGGGGGGGGGGAGGTGTATTTGATTATGTAGCAACCTATGGAAAATATATTTATAGGCATCCCTTATAAAAAATATCCAGTAACTATTTGTAGTTTTGTTTCTACTATTCTTTTCTATTACACAGCCTGATTAGGAACTCCACTAAAACAGCAATAGGAACTCCGCTAAAAACTTCAAAATACATACAAATTGACTTTAGGTCAGGTACAGGCAGATCTTAACCACTTGAGGACCATGGTGTTAAACCCCCCTAGTGACCAGGCCATTTTCTCCTAATTGGGCCACTGCAGCTTTAAAGGACTTACGAGCCCAAATAAAAAAACAAGTTAAGTACCTGCCTGAAATTTGAAAGCACGGAGAGCACCATCTGCGCCCTCCGTGCAGTTCCGCGTGGTCCCAGCAGTTAAATCGACCCCCCGGGTCGCTCCCGACCCCACAGCCTGGGTCGGGCTCTCCTGCCTCTAGAAAAATGGCCACCTGAGCTGGCCGCAGCTGCGCGGTCCACACAGACGTGACTGCGGTTGCGCAGCTTTAGGGCCTCCCCCCCCCCTGATCCACGCTACAGGAAAAAGCCTGTAGCGTGGATGGGGGGGAGGCCCTACAGCTGCACAGCCGCACTCGCATCTGTGCGGACCGCGCAGGCGCGGCCAGCTCAGGCGGCCATTTTGCTAGAGGCAGGAGAGCCCGACCCAGGCTGTGGGGTCAGGAGCGGCCCTGGGGGACGATTTAACTACGGGGACCCCGTGGAACTGCACGGAGGGTGCGGATGGTGTCCTCCATGCATTCAAATTTCAGGAAGGTACTTAACTTTTTTCTTATTTGGGCTCATAAGTCCTTAAAAGCCTCACTGCAGGGCCGTCCAACTCAGCACACAAGTGATGCCCCCTTTTCTCCCCACCAACAGAGCTTTCGGTAGGTGGGGACAGATCTCCCCCAGGATTGTTTATTTATTTATTTATTATAAATGTATTTTTTTTATTAAATGTATCTATTTTTTGTATTTATTTTATAAAACTCCATCCTCTTATCATCCTATCACAGCGATCGGCTGTAATAGGCTTCAGCCTATCACAGCAGATTGCTCCTGTGTCCCCCAGGGGGACAGCCGTGTCAGACGGCTGTCCCCAGTACAATGCTGCTGTACATCGCAACACTGTACAATGTTAATAGATGGCGATTGCCGCAGGGAGACTGGAGGAGGAGCTCTGCTATGTTATTCAATTCGATCTCCTGCAATCCCTGCCTGCAGCCATTCACACCAATTAGCGTGAAGTGGTCCTGGGGCTGCCACCGCGTTCACGACAATAGACGTGGAGCGATCGGCTAGGGGTTAAACTAATCGGTAAATTATGTGCTAACATGCCCCCTAATTTCCATGAGAATAAAGATTTTCGGTAAAATGAATGCAAATTTCCACACAAATTACCACATCATTTACCGCATGAGGTAAAACATGACTAAGGGCTGGTGCACACCAAGAGCGGTTCTGAACATTTTTAAAAACGCTTGCGGGTTGAAAACCGCTTGGCTAATAATCCCAAAAGCAAACTCGCATCCTGCAGCATTGTTGCTGATTTCTGAGGCGATTCTGCCTCAATGTTAAGTATAGGAAAGTGGAGAACCGCTCTGAAAAATGCTAGATCAGAGCGGTTTTCCAAGTGTTTTTGTTACAGTAGCTATTCAGTTACAGCTGTACTGTAACAAAACATAAAAATGCTACACAAAAATGCTCCAAAAAACGCTAAGCATGCTTAGAAAATTGCTCCAGACATGCCTAGAATCTCTCTGAAAACCCGCTTAAAAAGCCGCTAGCGTTTGTGGATACACTAGCGTTTTAGGTGTGCACTGGCCCTGAAACCTACCAGAATTGCTAAATGTCATTACTTCACTTCATGAGGTAAATTACCATATATGAAGTAATTTCTTTGAAAACACTACCACAATTGAGGCCAATATGTGGTACCAATGTTTTTTTTTTTGTTTGTTTGTTTTTTGTTTGCATTAGGTTTTCAGCTTTGAAAGTATTTGTATTGAAGAAACAATTGCACACATTGAGTATTTAATTGGTTGAAAAGCCTGTCTGCAGCCCTATACAAATCAGGGACTGTTTGGTTTCAGAGCGCTTGCCTTTTTCATTTTTTTTTTGTAATTTCTTTTCAGGTTAGTTGTTTCATTGCACTCTGTGCTTAATTGGCCGAGTAGCCCCACATTGTCATGTGCTGCAATGTCTCTTTCTTACTTTTTTTTAGCGGTAAGCTAGCTCGCAAGTCTCATTGCATGCTGTGTTTTTAACTGGCTGAGAAGCCCCATATCAAGCAGGTGCAGTTGGTTACTTGCCATTCTACTCACCATGCAATGTACATATATAGGGCTGTTTATACTGTATAGTGTTTATATAGGGCTGTACAATTTAATCTTAGTGTATATAGTGTTTGTGTATATGCACAGCATGGTGGTGTAGTAGATAACACTTTCATCTTGCAGCGCTAGATCCCCAGTTCAAATCCCAGCCAGGACACTATCTGCAATGAGTTTCTATGTTCTTCCGGTGTTTGGTTTCCTTTGGACACTCCAGTTTCTTACCATATCCGGCTTTGTACTTTTCAGGGCCCAAGGCCTGCTGTCAGCAACCACCTGTTTTGCCTATCTCTACTATGCTCACTGAAATGATCAGGAAAAATATAATTGGTCTGGCTAAACTAAAACTAAATCATTTTTATTCTACAATTCTGTTAATACAAGATAACATTTAGCTCAATAAATGTATTCGTGCAGAATCATAGTTAGACATATAGGGCTTGATTCACAAAAGAGTGCTAACTGTTAGCACGGCCGTTTTCGCGCAAATTTTCGCATTGAGCACGATCGCGATTTTTTTCGTGAAACAATAACGTTTTACGTCAAACACAAATTTTCCAGTGAAATCGATATCGTTTTCACGCGAATTGCGATCGCGCGCAATGCAAAAATTCGCGCGAAAACGGACGTGCTAACAGTTAGCACTCTTTTGTGAATCAAGCCCACAGAATGAATCATCAATACATCTACCAGATATTGGCCTCAATTCACTAAGATCATGCTGGAGATAATAAGGCAAGAGAAAACTTACCACCACACAGTGAGAGAGTTATCTTATCTCTTCATTCCTTAAGTTACCTCCTCTGTAGTTAAGTTACCTCCTCTGTAGTTATTTTCACACGCAGTTAATTAACAGCCTGTCTTTAAGGCTGCTTTCACAGTAAGACGTTACAGGCGCACGTTAGTGCAGCCTGTAACGCAGCCTAACTCACAGCAATGAAAACTAAATGGGATGTTCACAGTGCCCACTTTGCGTTACATTGTAACGCTGCACGTCAAGTTAAAGTACTGCATGCAGTACGTTATATGCTGCTAAGCCGCGTTAGACTGTTTGCACATGCTCAGTGATGTTGGTGGAGGAGGTCTCCCCTCCTCCTCCTCCACGGCCAGCCACATGGCTAATTAATATTCACTGCACTGTGTGACGTGCAGTGTTTACTTCCTGGAGTGGCCGCTCTGTGCAGCGATTGGCTGGCGGGACCACATGATGCGGATCACGTGGTCTCCGCATCGCATAGCACAATAAAGGCGCACCAAGAGCTGCATTACGCAGCTCTAGGTAGCGTCCTCCTCCAACACCACCAGGCGTTGCGTTAGGGGCACATTATGCGACCTATAACGTCCCCTAAAACGCAACGTACTGTTGGGAAAGAGGCCTAACTTTAGAATTCTGGAGTTATTTTAAGGATTGAAGAGTTAACTTAAAGACAGAAGAGTTAACGTTAGGTTTGCCTGAGGTAAAATGTTTCCTGAATACTACATGCCTCATCACCATGGTGATAACTATAGAAACGTTATTAAAGACTAGAGATGAGCTTAGTGAATTGAGGCCATTGTAGCATCACTCAGGGATCAGGGGAATTCGGCGATCACCACGAGGAAAAACACCTGGAATGAGCCGCACAATGAGCGGCTTAGCTTCTCAATAATCCCAAAGGAAGGTGTTTTTCCATAGACTGTGTAGTCACTCAAAACCATCACGCAAGAGCATTAGTCAGAAGTTTGTAATCTTCCACGCGTTCGGGCGCACGATATTGGTGTTCTAGCATGCATGGACCAATCACAGCTAACAGAGACCATGCACAAACATAAACAAATTATGATAAATTTGAGTACACCAGCATCTGGATGAAACAAGATGAACACAAACACTAGTGCACATGGCAGGTGGGGGCCACCAAATACTCATCTGAGACCAATAGGGGGGTGACGATGAGCCACAGTGCTCCCACCACCAGGGGATCCACCCTCACTGCCTCTATATAAATGCTGAATGCAACACACACAAGAAGCAAATGCTCACTCCTAGCCAGTAATCTGCTATTTTATATGGTCCACAAACTTCCCATCAGCCAATCAAGTGCAATGGTATACACCCGTGTCTGCAGTACCAAATCTAGCAGGAATTGCATGAGTTCAGCACAATTCAGGTGAAAGGGTTTGGTCGGACATAATCGCAGACTATATCACCAGCAGGGGGCATCACGTGCAGGTATACCATCTCATGCCTCCCTCCCTAACCACTCACCCGATTCTGCATACTGGAAGCTGAAAAAAAAAAGAAATTTAAAAACACAAACACTGGTGCACATGGCAGGCGGGGCCCCGAGCTCTGCCACCACCCGGGACCCCAAATCCCCAGGTGAGACCAAGTGGGGGGGGGGGGTGCAGGTGAGCCCCGGTGCTCCCACCACCAGGGGATTCACCCACACTGCCTCTGAAACAAGATGAAACCAGAGTATTCAGCGAGGAACTCCAATAACTCCTTTGCCATCTGCCACAGAATATTTTGAAAAACTGTAAATAACCCCATATTAAATCATTTCAAGAGTAAACCTTAATCCACAAAATAAATAGTCAAACCTCCATACACATCACATGTGTATCACACCACCCCACTCCCACCCCTTTCTGTCTAACACCCTGACACTCACTGGTTTGCATGGGCTCCTCTCCATTTTGCTGCTCTGCCCCCTGTTAGCATGCTCCCTGTCATTTCACCCTCCTGCCTGAATGTGCACAGCAGCTGATAGTGTTTTTGGCATGCATACTTGAGAAATGAGGCAGATGTATGAGCAGCACTTGTCAAGTACTCATAACCATAACATTACTGGCCTCGACTGCTATGCACATCCGGGCAGGAGAGCAAAATTACAGGGAGCGTGAGAAGAAAGAGCATGCACTGCTTCTTTTTCCTCTCTGCGACTTGTTTCGGTCTTAGCCTCAAGTGGGGGCAGAGGCGTAGCTAGGGTTTTCAGCGCCCGGGGACAAAGACTATTAATGCGCCCCCGAAAGGTAAGGTTGCGGCGCGCGTAGCGCGCCGCGCCAAAAAGGGGCGTGGTCACGTAATAAATGTGGGCGTGGTTATGGGTGGAGCCAAATGTATATGGAGGTTAGCAGGCTCACGCTCACCCACCCTCCCTCAGTATGTACCTTCCAGCATGTTCCAAGACAAATTCAGCAATCATGAGCCCCCCCCATCAAGACAAATTCAGCAATCATGAGACCCCCAACATAACCAACTCAGCAATCATGAGGCCCCCAACAAGACAAATTTAGCAATCATGAGGCCCCCAACAAGACAAATTCAGCAATCATGAGGCCCCCAACAAGACAAATTCAGCGATCTTGAGGCCCCCAACAAATCATGAGGCCCCCAACAAGACAAATTCAGTAACCATGAGGCCCCCAACAAGACAAATTCAGCAGTCATGAGTCACATAAATAGACAGCATTTCACATAAATAGGTAGAATGCCCCCTTAATATGGTAGACACCTCTCACCTGGCAGCAGTTCTCCAAAATACACTCAATCTGACGTGGTTCCCCAAAAATAGGTAGCCCCAGGTCTATAGTTGTCCCCAGAATAGGTGGCCAGCAGTATAGATGTCCCCAGAATAGGTGGCCAGCGGTATAGATGTCCCCAGAATAGGTGGCCAGCGGTATAGATGTCCCCAGAACAGGTAGCCAGGGGTAGAGATGTCCACAGAACAGGTAGCCAGGGGTATATGTGCCCAGTATATGTAGGCAGGGATATGTGTGCCCAGTATATGTAGCCAGAGGTATATGTGCCCAGTATATGTAGCCAGGGGTATATATGCCCAGTATATGTAGCCAGGAGAATAATATGTGCCCAGTATATATAGTCAGGCGTATATGTGCCCAGTATATGTAGCCAGGGGTATATATGCCCAGTATATGTAGCCAGGGGGTATATATGCCCAGTATATGTAGCCAGGGGGTATATATGCCCAGTAGATGTAGCCAGGGGGTATATATGCCCAGTAGATGTAGCCAGGGGTATATATGCCCAGTAGATGTAGCCAGGGGTATATATGCCCAGTAGATGTAGCCAGGGGGTATATATGCCCAGTATATGTAGCCAGGGGGTATATATGCCCAGTATATGTAGCCAGGGGTATATATGCCCAGTATATGTAGCCAGGGGTATATATGCCCAGTATATGTAGCCAGGAGAATAATATGTGCCCAGTATATATAGTCAGGCGTATATGTGCCCAGTATATGTAGCCAGGGGTATATATGCCCAGTATATGTAGCCAGGGGTATATATGCCCAGTAGATGTAGCCAGGGGGTATATATGCCCAGTAGATGTAGCCAGGGGTATATATGCCCAGTAGATGTAGCCAGGGGGTATATATGCCCAGTATATGTAGCCAGGGGGTATATATGCCCAGTATATGTAGCCAGGGGTATATATGCCCAGTATATGTAGCCAGGGGGTATATATGCCCAGTATATGTAGCCAGGGGGTATATATGCCCAGTAGATGTAGCCAGGGGTATATATGCCCAGTAGATGTAGCCAGGGGTATATATGCCCAGTAGATGTAGCCAGGGGTATATATGCCCAGTAGATGTAGCCAGGGGGTATATATGCCCAGTAGATGTAGCCAGGGGTATATATGCCCAGTAGATGTAGCCAGGGGTATATATGCCCAGTAGATGTAGCCAGGGGTATATATGCCCAGTAGATGTAGCCAGGGGTATATATGCCCAGTAGATGTAGCCAGGGGTATATATGCCCAGTAGATGTAGCCAGGGGTATATATGCCCAGTAGATGTAGCCAGGGGTATATATGCCCAGTAGATGTAGCCAGGGGTATATATGCCCAGTAGATGTAGCCAGGGGTATATATGCCCAGTAGATGTAGCCAGGGGGTATATATGCCCAGTAGATGTAGCCAGGGGTATATATGCCCAGTAGATGTAGCCAGGGGTATATATGCCCAGTAGATGTAGCCAGGGGTATATATGCCCAGTAGATGTAGCCAGGGGTATATGTGCCCAGTAGATGTAGCCAGGGGTATTTGTGCCCAGTAGATGTAGCCAGGGGTATATATGCCCAGTAGATGTAGCCAGGGGTATATATGCCCAGTAGATGTAGCCAGGGGGTATATATGCCCAGTAGATGTAGCCAGGGGTATATATGCCCAGAGTAGGTAGCCAGGTGTCCCCCTCCCTGCCTCCCCAGCAGGAGGGGAGCAGCGCAGAGAAGAGGGAGAGCTGCTCTCTCTCCCTAGCTGTCCCCTCCATTAATGTCCGGGTGCTGGCAGCGGCGGGCGGAACTTACCTCCGTCTCGTCGCAGCGCGGATGGATCTGCCGCTACTCTGGTCTAGTCCAGACCAGAGCAGCGGCTGTGGGATCCGAACTTCCGGCCGGCGCTGGAGCGAGACGGAGGTGAGTCCCGCCCGCTGCGCCAGCACCCGGACAATAACGGAGGGGACAGCGATGGAGGGAGGGAGAGCCCTAAGGTGAGAGAAGGGGGGGAAATGGCCCCCTTCTCCACCGTCCGCATAGCTCTCCCTCTTCTCTTCTCTGCGCTGCTCCCCTCCGCAGAAAAAAAAAAAAAAATCAGCTCAGCTGGGCGCCCTTAGGGACCCGGCGCCCGGGGGCACTTGACCTACCCCGACCCCCCCTAGCTCCGCGCCTGAGTGGGGGACAGAGCAGCGCATTGGAGAGAAGCCCATCCAAAACAGGTAAGTAGAAGGATGCCAAACTATACACACTAGCATAGATGAAGTGTCAGCTTAGGTACAGTGACCAGATTTTTGTGGGCTCAACCTGGGACGTGGTGGCGGGGGAGGGTGTAGTTGGCGGCGTAAGCGCCTCGCTAAAAAATGGGCGTGGCCATGACATGACTATGGGCAGAGCTAACATAATGATGTAACAGCGAGGCATAAGAAAGCACTGTTTACGCCATGATGTGGTCAAACGAGGATTCGCATCATGGGTGTGCAGAAACTGTGTGATGCTATTTAATAGTATACCAAGCAGCAGACATAGCCAACTATGACCATTAAATAATAAATGCAGCAACAGTTATCCCAGACACCACAAAATAAACGCAATGGGCAACATGTCAGCACAAAATAAACGCATTGCGGGCAACATGTCAGCACAAAATGAACGCATTGTGGGCAACATGTCAGCACAAAATAAATGCATTGCGGGCAACATGTCAGCACAAAATAAACGCATTGCGGGCAACATTTCAGCACAAAATAAACGCATTGTGGGCAACATGTCAGCACAAAATAAACGCATTGCGGGCAACATGTCAGCACAAAATAAACGCATTGCGGGCAACATGTCAGCACAAAATAAACGCATTGCGGGCAACATATCAGCACAAAATAAACGCATTGTGGGCAACATTTCAGCACAAAATAAACGCATTGCGGACAACATGCAATTTGAAAGAAAGTCAGTGCACAGGACCGTGACTTAAGCATAAGGAGTGCAGTAGCCCAGTATTAGTCCACACTATATCCCAAAAAGAAGAAAAGCGGGCACGCACATCCAATGCAAAAATTCAGTTTCATTTATTAATTAGAAAAAGTTAAAGGTACAGTACCATTGCTGAAGAGAGTACAAATCAGTGTAGGAAAGGTCATTGCGGGCAACATGTCGGCACAAAATAAACGCATTGCGGGCAACATGTCAGCACAAAATAAACGCATTGCGGGCAACATTTCAGCACAAAATAAATGCATTGCGGGCAACATTTCAGCACAAAATATACGCATTGCGGGCAACATGTCAGCACAAAATAAACGCATTGCGGGCAACATGTCAGCACAAAATAAACGCATTGCGGGCAACATGTCAGCACAAAATAAACGCATTGCGGGCAACATTTCAGTACAAAATAAACGCAATGGGGGCAACATGTTAGCACAAAATAAACGCATTGCGGGCAACATTTCAGCACAAAATAAACGCATTGCGGGCAACATGTCAGCACAAAATAAACGCATTGCGGGCAACATTTCAGTACAAAATAAACTCGATGGGGGCAAACATGTCAGCACAAAATAAACGCATTGCGGGCAACATTTCAGCACAAAATAAACGCATTGTGGGCAACATGTCAGCACAAAATAAACGCAATGCAGGCAACATGTCAGCACAAAGTAAACGGAATGTGGGCACATTTCACCTGGAAAAAAAAAGCATTTACTCACCTCACAGAAGTCCCCTCACGCAGCCGGCCTCTGGTGTGTGTGCAGCTCCCCCAGACGATCCTCCTCCAATCTCCCGCGCTCACAGGCAAAGCAGGGCTACGGCAAGATGGTAGCCCTGCTCTGCCTGTGCCTGCCGGAGGACAATGCAGGCTGCTGAAGCGGGGCTGCGGGGAATGAACTAGTGCAGCGTCTATGAGACGTTGCGGCTAGTTCATTCAGTACGGTGGCCAGAGTCCCGAGGCCGGCGTTTCCCAGGACCTCATGCAGCCTGGGACAGCGCCCCCCGAAGGCGGGACGTGTCCCGGGTAAAGCGGGATGTATGTTCAGCGTAGCTTAGGTGTCCTTCAGTTAGTGTCAATTTAGCACGTTTGTGATTTAGGACAAGGCAAGGAAGGACAGATCTTAGAATTAGTCAAAAGGAAGTTATGAAACTGGTTACCATGTATTGTACTTTAAATAAAAATGGTAATCTTTCGACTGATAAGCCCTTCTTCAGACTCTGTTCCTGTTTACTGACAAGATATTAGAGCACAAAGCTAGATATACATTCAGCATAAGAAGGAGATACATAGATTGTTTTGGTTTTGCAAACATAACTAAATGTCATTCAGACGTCATCCTTTTTCAAAACTTTCTGCTTTCCATGATGGCTAACACAGTACAATGCACTACTTCTACTAAACTGAGTCAATCAGTAGCACAGAGACTGCTGCAGTCATTACCTCGGGGGGGGGGGGGGGAGCCAGCCATTTAAGAGTGCAGGGTTAGATAAGAACAAATGCAGGGCTCAGAGGGTCATTAGCAGTGCTGACCAGTAATAAACTGTGAATGTGTGTATGAAAATGCAATGATCTCAAAGGGGTTCCGCTCTCTACTGTAAACCCCTGATACTTCTCACAGCAGCTTGTATGTCTCGCTCATCATGCAGAGCATCATCAGGTGACAGCAGATGCTGACTGTCTTCACACAAAAGGAAGGGAGAAAGATAGAATGGAGTTCAGGCAGCAGAGCAAATCAGGGTGGCTGCGACCAGGATAAACAATTTACTTTGATATGTGACCTTTTATCTCACCAAGCCCTGCCACCCTACTGCTTTTACGACCCAAGGCCATGGCCTTTGTAGCCTTCCCAGAAATCCGGCACTGCCCACATCCCAAAAACAAAAAGATAAGTTAATTGGCTTCCCCCTAAATTGGACCTAGACTATAATGGGCATATGACTATGGTAGGGATTACCCCTGAGGTACAGTCAGTGACAAGACTATATACTCTGTACAGTACTGCGATGGATGTCATTGCTATTTAAATACTGAATAATAGTAGTCTAAAAGTGCAGTACTGTAATAAGTGTTCTCTGAAAGGTTAAATGATATGACTTTTACTGGTCCCTTCAGCATACTCCAAAAACAAACCAGCCTTAGCCTGAGAAACAACAGAAAATTTGACATATTAAGAAACAATGTAATTTTCATTTAATTCCATGAAATTCCACAAACAACTCCATGTAGCACAAATATTCAATGTATATATTGGATAGATTGGTTAGGGAGCCTACTTTACTGATTGGTGTCATTTTTGTGGGATTGTACCTCTATCAAAAGTTGTATAGAGATAAAAAAGGAGTATTGTGAATATAAAATGTTAAAATTAAAATGCAACTATATTCAAAACATGAAATTTACACATTGAAGCCAACAACAAGATCAATATAATATGCTTCAACAAAAACAATGACTAAACATACACAAATAAAATTTTCTATCACAACAAACTAGGTTATTCTTTTTTTTTGAGAAATGTATACAAAGAAAAATGAAATAAGGTTTGGATGATCTAGTAAAAATAGCATAACAGAAAGAGGCAGCCCATGTATCTCATGTCATAAGCTTCTGTGTTCGCAGTTCCTCATATAAGAATTTTTTAATAAATATTTTGCTCCAGGTGGCAAGAATAGGTGCTGATTCTTGTAGAATTCTCAGTCATTGATCATCTTACTGTGGTGGAGCCAGTGGGGCTTGTCAGGCCATTATTACAGTGCATTACTCGCCATATTTATTCCTTAAGTTTTTATAAAAAAAAGCTTTTGCTTTATTTTTAGAAGGTAGCAAAAGCTTAAAGTCTATTCAGAGGGTGAGTTCTATAGATTAAATTGGTGTAATCTAGACTATAGGATGATATCGTGGTTATTATACCGGTACTTGCTCCAACACAAATGCCCCTGAAGGCTGACTATCTGCTTGAATGATTATTAATAATAAGTGTGTACAGCATATAACTGGTCATACATTTTATTTTATTGCGATGTACACACTGTTTTATTTCTTGGCGCAAAGGGATGCTGTGAGATATGAACAAAAATAACAACCACTATTTACTTTACTGACACTATTAAATTCTAGGACTGAGGTCACCAACAGAATTGATCATCCTAGTTAAACAGTGTTTTTGTTTTTTTGTAAATACTGTGTATACTCGAGGATAAGTCTAGAAATTTAGGTCTGATTCACTTCATAAAAGTATAGGGGTCGACATATACTCGAGGCACGGGCAACCATGAGTAATGTGTGTACTAATAGCGACATTCCCATTTGCAGAAAATTACCCAGTGGTATGTGATACTTTGAGGAAAGCAAATGCCAAAAAAGCAGAGGTCTCAAAGTCCTGCCCACAACAATTAACAGGGGGGAAATACTGGGCTGCATAAAAGGGAGTGACTAATTGCAGCACTTGGGGGCCTGGAAGAGGTATTGGCTGCACTTAAGGGACAGGAGGGGTTAATGGCTGCAATACTGTATGCAGCACATTCATTAACCCCTCCTGAACCCCAAGTGCAGCCATTAACTTTGCTGGGTAGACTTATACTTGCGTCAATAAAAATTCCAGCTTAAGAGGGTTGAATATTAGGGTCGACTTATACACAAGGTCGACTTGTAATCGAGTATATACGGTAGTTAGTAGTTCACACAAACAAGTAGTTTGGGGCAGCACGGTGATGTAGTAGTTAACACTCTCACATTGCAGCACTGGATCCGGATTTGAATCCCATGGAGTTTGTACGTTCTCCCCATATCTGCAAAAGGTTTCCTTAGGGCACTCCGGCTTCCCCCAAATTGGTCCTAGACTAAAATGGACATATGACTATGGTAGGGAGTAGATTGTGCGACCCTCTAAAGGAACAGTTAGTGATAAGACTATGTACTCTGTAAAATCTTTGCGAAATATGTCGGTGCTACATAAATATTAAATAATAATGAAGAAAACAATGTATAAAGCATTAACATATGCAGAACATACAAATACTTCAGCAAAATATAACCATCAACACATGTGATCAACATGTGTGTAAGTCAATATAGCATCTGATGTTCAATCTAATTTCTGACACATTAAAAATGCAGCCTTGGGCATTGTTGTTAATGTGACACTAATTAAATTGAACGTTGGATGATATATTAGCCTACATATGTTAATGATGTTTTTTGACTGTGATATTTCATTGATGTTTTTAATGGCCTGTATATGTTTACCTCTCCTACATTGTCAGGAATGCTATAGACAAAAATGTTTACGTTGTTTTTCAAAGAAATGTTATGGATATTCATCTAAATTAATTGTACTGTTATTACCTACTGCTGCCATGGTTCACCCTAGTTGCAAATTCTCTCCTAAAGCACACCTAAAGTGAAAATAAACGTATGAGATAATTAATTGTATGTGTAGTACAGCTAAGAAATTGAACATTAGTAACAAAGATATGAGTCTCATATTGTTTTTCTGTACAGGAAGATTAAAGGGGCGCTATGGCGAATTACTGTTTAAATTAATGCAGCATAAAATTAAGCCATCACGCAAAAGAAGCTGCAATAAAAAAGCTTTAGTTTCAGAAAAATAAACAGAGCTGCTTGCTCAATCACTTTAGTTTTCAGTAGCCCGTCATTTGCATGACTTAAAGAGAACCCGAGGTGTGTTTAAAGAATGTTATCTGCATACAGAGGCTGGATCTGCCTATGCAGCCCAGCCTGTGTTGCTATCCCAATCCCCACTAAGTAGAGTTGAGCTGAAATTTTCGTAATTTCGCATTACTATAATTACGCATGCGAAATTTGCGATTACGATGCGAAATTAGCGTAGCGAAATTGCCATTAAAATCGTAATTGAAAATACCGTAAGCGTAATTTTCAACGCGAAATTTCGCGTTTCGTTCATGCCGTAATTTCGCATTAAACGCTACCGTAATTTCGCGTTAAACTGTAACGCTCCGTATAATATAAAAAAGCCGCCGACTTTAAGGGTTAATAGCAAAGCCCCCTTAAATGCTAAGAGCCTCAAATTTGGAGAATATATTAAGGAGATCAGGAGGAATAAGAGGAAATTTTTTTTTTCAAAAACACCTTATAGTTTTTGAGAAAATCGATGTTAAAGTTTCAAAGTAAAAATGTATACATTTAAAAACCCGCCGATTTTAACGGTTAATAGCAAAGCCTGCTTAAAGTTTAGGAACACCAAATTCCTAGGGTATATTAAGGGGATCAGTGGGAATAAGAGGAAAATTTTTTTTTTCAAAAACACCTTATAGTTTTTGAGAAAATCGATTTTTAAGTTTCAAGGGCAAAAATGTCTTTTAAATGCGGAAAATGTCAGTTTTTTTTGCACAGGTAACAATAGTGTATTATTTTCATAGATTCCCCCAAGTGGGAAGAGTTTTACTTACTTCGTTCTGAGTGTGGGAAATATAAAAAAAAAACGACGTAGGGTCCCCCCTCCCAGACCTCTTTAACCCCTTGTCCCCCATGCAGGCTGGGATAGCCAGAATGCGGAGCACCGGCCGCGTGGGGCTCCGCACCCTGACTATACCAGCCCGCATGGTCCATGGATTGGGGGGTCTCGGAAGGGGAGGGGCAGCCAAGCTTTCCCCTCCCCCTCCGAGCCCTTGTCCAATCCAAGGACAAGGGGCTCTTCTCCACCTCCGATGGGCGGTGGAGGTGGAGGCCGCGATTTCCTGGGTGGGGGGTTCATGGTGGAATCTGGGAGTCCCCTTTAAAAAGGGGTCCCCCAGATGCCCACCCCCCTCCCAGGAGAAATGCGTATAGAGGTACTTGTAGTACCCCTTACCCATTTCCTTTAAGAGTTAAAAGTAAATAAACACACAAACACATAGAAAAAGTATTTTAATTGAACAAAAAACATAACCACGAAAAAAGTCCTTTAATATTCTTAATTAACCATTAATACTTACCTGTCCCTTTAAATAAATGATCCCACGCAATATCCTCGGAAATGTTCTATCAGTTACAATGTAACAAAGTTATTACAATATAACAACTTTGTTACATTGTAACTAAGCCGCACCCGACGTCACTCACCGCCGCCGCCGCCACCGCGTCTGCGCTGCAGGACCCGACAGAGCTCTGAGCTATATAGCTCAGAGCTCTCAAAAGCATCTTTGTATTTGGGCTCCAAGGAGCCCCATTGGTCCTTAGCAGACCAATGGGGTTCCTTCTGATTTGAAGGAACCCCATTGGTCTGCTAAGGACCAATGGGGCTCCTTGGAGCCCAAATACAAAGATGCTTCTCAGAGCTCTGAGCTATATAGCTCAGAGCTCTGTCGGGTCCGTGCAGGACGCTAAGTCCCCGCCGGCTCCGCTGCCCTCCCCGCCTCTCCCACATGTCACCCACATGTCACCCACATGTGGGTGACATGTGGGTGACAGATGTGGGCGGGGTGGACAGCGGGAGCTGCGGGGACTTAGCGTCCTGCACGGACGCGTATGCGGCGGCTGAGCGGCGAGTGGCGTCGGGTGCGGCGTAGTTACAATGTAACAAAGTTGTTACATAATAACTTTGTTACATTGTAACTGATAGAACATTTCCGAGGATATTGCGTGGGATCATTTATTTAAAGGGACAGGTAAGTATTAATGGTTAATTAAGAATATTAAAGGACTTTTTTCGTGGTTATGTTTTTTGTTCAATTAAAATACTTTTTCTATGTGTTTGTGTGTTTATTTACTTTTAACTCTTAAAGGAAATGGGTAAGGGGTACTACAAGTACCTCTATACTCATTTCTCCTGGGAGGGGGGTGGGCATCTGGGGGACCCCTTTTTAAAGGGGACTCCCAGATTCCACCATGAACCCCCCACCCAGGAAATCGCGGCCTCCACCTCCACCGCACATCGGAGGTGGAGAAGAGCCCCTTGTCCTTGGATTGGACAAGGGCTCGGAGGGGGAGGGGAAAGCTTGGCTGCCCCTCCCCTTCCGAGACCCCCCAATCCATGGACCATGCGGGCTGGTATAGTCAGGGTGCGGAGCCCCACGCGGCCGGTGCTCCGCATTCTGGCTATCCCAGCCTGCATGGGGGACAAGGGGTTAAAGAGGTCTGGGAGGGGGGACCCCACGTCGTTTTTTTTTTATATTTCCCACACTCAGAACGAAGTAAGTAAAACTCTTCCCACTTGGGGGAATCTATGAAAATAATACACTATTGTTACCTGTGCAAAAAAAACTGACATTTTCCGCATTTAAAAGACATTTTCGCCCTTGAAACTTAAAAATCGATTTTCTCAAAAACTATAAGGTCTTTTTGAAAAAAAATTTTTTCCTCTTATTCCCACTGATCCCCTTAATATACCCTGGGAATTTGGTGTTCCTAAACTTTAAGCAGGCTTTGCTATTAACCGTTAAAGTCGGCGGGTTTTTAAATGTTTACATTTTTCCTTTGAAACTTTAACATCGATTTTCTCAAAAACTATAAGGTCTTTTTGAAAAAAAAATTTTTCCTCTTATTCCTCCTGATCTCCTTAATATATTCTCCAAATTTGAGGCTCTTAGCATTTAAGGGGGCTTTGCTATTAACCCTTAAAGTCGGTGGCTTTTTTATATTATACGGAGCGTTACGGTTTAACGCGAAATTACGGTAGCGTTTAATGCGAAATTACGGCATGATACGACTGTAATGCGAAAATTACGCGAAAATTACGCTTACGCGAAATTTCGCGAAACCCTTCTTCATTACGATTATGTACTTACGGCCATAATCGTAATTACACTAATTACGCGAAATTTCGCAAAATCGTAATTAGGTCATTACGCTCATCTCTACCACTAAGGTCCCCCTGCACTCTGCAATCCCTCATAAATCACAGCCGTGCTGTGAGGCTGTGTTTACATCTGTAGTGTCAGTCTCAGCTGCTCCCCCGCCTCCTGCATAGCTCCGGTCCCTGCCCCCGTCCCTTCCCTCCAATCAGCAGGAAGGGAAGGGATACAGGCGGGGACTGGAGTTCTGCAGGAGGCGGGGAGAGCAGCAGACTGACACTATAGGGATAAACACAGCCAGCTCTGACAAGCTGTTTGTCAGCAGCGTGGCTGTGATTTATGAGGGATTGCAGAGTGCAGGGGGACCTTAGGGGGGTTTGGGATAGCAACAGAGGCTGGGCTGTATAGGCAGATTCAGCCTCTGTATGCAGATAATATTCTTCAAACCGACCTCGGGTTCTCTTTAAGCTTTCCTTTAACCACTTCAGCCTTCAGTCATTTTCATTTTATGCATCCGAACAATTTTCACCTCCCATTCATTAGCCTATCACTTTATCACTACTTATCACAATGAACTGATCTATATCTTGTTTTTTCCGCCACCAATTAGGCTTTCTTTGGGGGGTACATTTTGCTAAGAGCCACTTTACTGTAAATGCATTTTAACAGGAAGAATAAGAAAAAAACGGGAAAAAATCATTATTTCTCAGTTTTCAGCCATTATAGTTTTAAAATAATACATGCCTCCATAATTAAAACTCACGTATTGTATTTGCCCATATGTCCCGGTTATTACACCGTTAAAATTATGTCCCTATCACAATGTATGGCGACAATATTTTATTTGGAAATAAAGGTGCATTTTTTCCGTTTTGCATCTATCACTATTTACAAGTTTAAAATAAAAAAAAAAAATAGAAATATTTCATTTTTACAGTGATATTTAAAAAGTTTAGACCCTTAGGTAAATATTTACATGTTTTTTTTATTGTAATGTTTTTTGTTTTTTTTTGTATTAAACATTTTATTTGGGTATTTTTGGGAGGGTGGGATGTAAACTATAGTTTTATAATGTAAATGTGTCTTGAGTTTTATTTTTTTCACTTTTAGTTGTAGTTTTACTTTTTGGCCACAAGATGGCGGCCATGAGTTTGTTTACATGACGTCACTCTAAGCGTAACATACGCTTAGAGCTACGCATGGGGACGTTACAGCCAGAAAAAGCAAAGCTTCCGAGAGAAGCTGTCGCTTTTTCAGCGGGGGAGAGGAAACAGTGATCGGGCACCATAGCCCGATTCACTGATTGCCAGGCTAATGAACCACAGCCGGGAGCACGCGTACACGCGCGCGATCGGCCGCGGGAGCGCGCGGACGCGCACATGGCCTCCTGGGCGTAGCTAGTACGTCCAGGAGGCCAAAGTAGTTAAACGAAGTTACTTGCAATCCAGGGTTTTACTGTATTTATATTAATGTATATACATTTTTTTTCTTTGAAAAACTGCAAGCAGTCAGCAGAGGAAGAGATATTACTATGAGATCAGCTTTTCAGAGTCTACAGTTCAGCTTTAAAGAAAGATATGATTTTATGTAAGAATAAGTGAAAATAATATCATATAAAATCATTATGAAAATAGATCTGACAAATTTACAATAGGATAAAGCACTATTCATGAGCTGAAATGAAAGGAGAGGGTATAGCTTTGTTCAATGCAGCTGTTTAGGTACTCAAACAAAAATTGGAAGCTAAAGTCATGCATTGTGAAACATAACTGCTATAGTCACTGTTATTGTGTTTGTGTGAGCAATTTTATAATGAAACAAATTTTTCAGCACACTGTGCTGAGCCAATAAACTGAAATAAACCACCGTATTTTAACTGCTACAAGTTGTTTGAATTAAATGATATATCTGTCTGCATAATGCCTTCAACCTGAAACCCAGGGCAGTCAAACACACAGCTGAAATAAGTAACTTTATTTTATACTTTCCTGTGTGGATTGCATAAATGCATATAGAGTGCGACACGCACAGATCTCAAACAGCACATAGCACTATCACCTATGCACTATGCAGCAGTAAGCTCCCATACAGTGTTATTGATTGGGGTCAGGCTAAAAATTAGAAAAATGCAAGTGGAATGTGTAAAATGCCCAAATATATATATATATATATATATATATATATATATATATATATATACACACATATATATGTACTCACTATGATTCCGATGCCAGCATCATGTTTCAATAAAGTTCCTATACCTTCATATATCCTACATCATGAATGATGGCGCCACACAGAGCAGTGCAGAGGCAGGCTCTCAAATGGGAAAATGGGACATAACGCTGTGGTGGCTTGTGGGCGCTTGTGGGCATGGATGAAAGGTAGGGCCATATCCTCTCTTTTTACCATGTGAATCCTCTATATTTAACTACTTGAACATTTCCACAAGTTCTTCCTATTATGTATTGGGATATGCTTTGTAATGCACCTGCATCAAATTCAGCTGTTATTTGTCGTGATATTGCCCTTCTGCTGCGGACTTTTATGGCCGTGCTAGCGTTTTTGCATGCAATTTCATGTTTTGCATGTGTTTTCGTGCGCAATCGCAAATTTGTGCCCACAATTGCGCATGAAAATTCGCTATTGCACGTGAAAACGTGTGCAAAGCGCAACATTGCGCGTGAAAACGCTAGCGCGGCAGTGATATTAGTTATCACGGTTTCGTGTATCAAGCCCTTTGTGTGCTATTTGCCTATCACCTCTCTCATTCACCAGCCTTTTTCAACTAGAATAGTCATTGCTTGAAGTTTTTTTCTCAACTGCCACTCGCTGATTGAACACCCGAGATACTGTTGGGCGAGAAAATCCTAAAAGAGTTGCCATTTTAGGGGTGCTAGCATCAGCTCTTCTTGCACCGACGATCATCCCTCCTTCAAAGTCACATAAATCTTTCGTCTTACCCATTTTGACATTAAAGGACAACTGCGTAGAGAAGAATATGGCTGCCATATTTATTTCCATTGAAAAAAATACCAGTTGTCTGGCAGCCCTACTGATCTATTTGGCTTCAGTAGTGTCTGAATAACACCAGAAACAAACAGTTAATCCAGTCAGATCTGACAATAATGTTAGAATCACCTGATCAGCATACGCTTGTTCAGGGTCTATGGCTAAAAGTATTAGAGGCAGAGGATTGTTAGGATAGTTAGGCAAATGGTATTGCTTATAAGGAAATAAATATGGCAGCCTCCATATCCCTTTCACTTCAGTTGTCCTTGAAAGAGACTCTGAAGTGAGTCTCAATTCCCATCTTTAAATAGTATTTATGTAAAGCAGTATAGAGCATGCTAAACCGCCGCTATCCCGTGGCAAAACGAGAGGTTTGTACCCCCAAAATCCCCTCTTCTAGGTCTGGGGAGCGCTTCCTCATAGAGGCAGAGCTTATGGCTGTAGCTCTGCCTCTTGGCGCGTCAAACCTCGCTGATCGCCGATTCGCCGCCTCTCCCCGCTCCTCTCATCTGCCTTCACAGAGAAAGGCAGGGGAGAGGCGGAGATCCGCACGGCGATTGACGTGCATGGAGGCAGAGCTGCAGCTCATAGCTCTGCCTCCATGAGCAGCAAAATCCACGACCAAGAAAGTCTGGGATTTTGCAGAGGGCATTTGGGGGTATAAACCCCTCGTTTTGCAGCGGGATAGCAGGGATTTAGCATGCCCTATACAGCTTTACATAAATATTATTTAAAAACGGGAATTGAGACTCACTGCAGAGTCTCTTTAACTTCCATTGGGCATGATTCACAAAGCTTTTTCACCTATTTCCATTATATATATATATATATATATATATATATATATATATATATATATATATATATATATATATATATTATTGAAGATACAAGAAAAATATTAACAGACAAAAACTTTCTATACATTTCCATATTCTGTCTCTTCATTTTACAATTTTCACTTACAAAACAATACAAAATTAAATAATCCCACCCCAAAATTCCTCCTCCTCCCCTCTCTTCCATTAGACTATAATCCACAAAAAAATCATTACCCCATCTTATTTATACATATAAGAGATCCTCCCACCATGAACCTCAATAATATTCTCATACCCTTAAACATCAAGGAACATCGTTTCCTACCTCCACCAAACCCCTATATTCCACTGATTCCTGAAATTCACAACATTTCTCCTACTTAACATTATACGCCTCTATCTTATCTTGCTGTAGAGCCATCTGGTTTTCTGTGCTCTTAACTGAATTAACTCTATATATCCATTCACTTAAGGTAGGAGGATTCTGGCATCTCCATTTTACTTGAATTAAACTCTTGGCAGCTATTAACAACTGCGGTATAATCATTTTCTTATACCTACTAATAGAAATTGACGACTCATGCAACAACACTCTCGCAGGATCTTTCCAATGCAATCCAACACATCCTTCCAAAATGTAGCGATTAACGGGCATTCGCATACTAAATGTATCAAGGTAACTTTTGCACCACACCCTCTCCAACATCTATCAAATACCCGCCGATACATAACCGCCAATCAGGAGTTCTATACCATCTAGTCAATAACTTAAAATTTACTTCTTTAATCCTAGAACTCACAGAAGTAGCATTAGCCAAGATACATATTTTGCTTTTTTGATTATCATTCAAAGAAACACCAAGATCCTCCTCCCACTTATTTAAATACTCAGGAAAAAACACATTCCCCCTCAAAATCATGCTTTTATAAAGTAACAAAATCAGATGTCTAGGATAAGCCTCCAACACAAATTTTTTTTTTCAAAACCAGATAGCTCCCTACTAAAATGGAAAGCTTTCTTCTTCTCCACCAGAAAATGAACTAATTGTCTATATCTCCAGAAATCAAACGGGAATTTCCCATATTCCTCCCTCAACCTAACCAAAGTTTTAATACTCCCATTACTCATAATATCATTAAAAAAATCAAAGTTTTAATTGCCTGACTCCTAAATGGAAAAGTAAAAGTACTCTTAGCTTGATTTAATATTCCCAGGGTCAATGACACATTAAGTACCTCAGATTTAGAAACGTTAATCTTAAAGTTAGAGAAAGTACCATACCTCTCAAATTCTCTCAACAAATTCGGTAGCGATATTAATGGCTCCGTTACATAAAACAAAATGCCATCTGCAAAACTCGATAATTTATGCTCCACATTCCCAATCTTTATCCCATGAACACTCCCAATCTTCCTAATAGTACATAAAAATACCTCCAATGTCAAAATAAATATAACGGGTGACATAGGACATCCCTGTCTTGTACCATTAGACAAGGAGAAGGCGTCCGACAGGGCCCCATTCGCTCTAACCCGTGCAGTAGGATTTGAATACAACGCTGCAACCCATTTTAACATATTCTCCCCAAACCACACATATTTCAAAGTGGCCATAATAAAATCCCAATTTACCCTGTCGACCGCCTTCTCCGCATTTGTCGACAAGACCATCATCTGAATCCCCTTCATGGATGACCATTGATTTAAACAATGACATAGCTTTGGCCACATTATCCCTCCCCTCCCTCCCAGGGACAAATCCCACCTGATCCAAATTAATTACAGAACCCAGCCATGGCTTAATTCTCTCAACTAAAAATTTTGCAAATACCTTTATGTCCAGATTGAACAATGATGTGGGCTGTAACGATTGGTGTCAGCAAGTACAAAGTTCTGATTATTTGGTGATCTGCAGTATCACCAAACAATGCAGATACTATATCTGATTATATGGTGATCTGCAGAATCACCAATAATTCAAATATAGCAACACTAAGGAATACCGTGACCTTAGTCACACTTTATTGTACTGAGTGTAGTGATTGGTGCAAACAGTAAGTACTGACAGATAGGCAATACCTCACCAGAGGAGCTGGTGGGCAAAACAGTAAGTACTGACAGATTTGGCAATACCTCACCAGAGGAGCTGGTGGGCACTGTCAGCACAGTGACACCTCACCAGTGACGAGGGCTCACTGGTGAGTAGAATGGTCAGACTAAACGATTTAACACAAAAGCAGCAGCGCTGTGTGGTCAGCCTTAAAATGATGCAGTTCTGCAGTTCCACCTCCAGAGATCCCAATGAATGATTCTTCCACTCCTAAAAAGTGCCACTCAGTGCACAATAAAAAAGGAGATAGGGATTATCTCAGTGGAATTAATAAAATGCAAAATTTATTTGAGTATACAGGTTTTTAAAATTGAGCAAAATAAACTCACATAGAGGGTCCTACTCCAGTAGGAACCCTCCTGGCAATAAACGCTTCCCACTCCGTGTGGTACTACAAGTATCAGCGATCAGTGTAACATTGCCCGCTCTCGTCCCGACTAGTTTCGGCCTTCCGCCGTCATCAGGGGATAAGAGAGCGGGCGGGCAAGACACAAATATATATAGTTTGATAGCCATAATTACCTCTCCAAGAGTCAGCATAGTTGCGAATGGCGCCCGCAGTACGTAGCAAGAACTTCCGGTCAGTGCGGCAATTACTTCCAGTTTACGTGAGAGGACCAAGCCGTCACTGGGGCGCATATGAGCTCCATTGCGGTATGCGGCCAAACAGCCGCATGATATATCTGCTTGCGTACAAGTGAATTTTTGCGGTATGCGGCCAAACAGCCGCATGATATATCTGCTTGCGTACAAGTAAATTCATAAATTTGTATGCAACAATAAAGTCGCATATGTTGACTCTTGAGACAGGCATCACAAATCTTCATCTTTTAAGATTCATATAAAAATATACAGCCTCTAATTATGCATAAAAACTCTCAAGCAAGTATCTAAAAAATATATATGTATAAATAAAATAAATATACACATATCTTCAATAGTAAAATTCTCAATCTGTTGTAAATAAATAAATAAATATATCCTACCACAACCTCTATGTATTCTAACAAAATAAAATAGTACATGAGAAAATTATTGTAAAATTACATTTAAAATGTCCTCTGTTTGCAACAGTATTTCAATCCAAGTACTCATGAGCTCCATCTTGTGGGTAAAAAATATATAAGTCTTCTTATTGTTTGCTTTTCGTAATGTCCAAGTATTGCAGAGGTTAACAGAAAAATCCTCCTGCTCCATCTTAAAATTCTGGAATAGATATATAGATGACGTAGTGTTTGTGTGGGAAGGAGATGAAACGTCTCTGCTTACTTTTATTGAGTTCATCAATAGGAATGAAGAAAATTTGAAGTTTACGTGTGATTATAGTACAACAAAAGTAAATTATTTAGATTTAACTATCAGCAAATTAGATGGAAATGTTAAAACGCAGACCTTTTTCAAAACTACTGATCGTAACAGCTATATACCCAGTGATAGTTGCCATCATCAGAACTGGCTTAAATCGGTACCCAAAAGTGAAATGCTGAGAATTTATAGGAATTGCACACAGTTGACAGATTTTAATTTAGAAGCTGACTCACTAACACAGAGATTTCTGGACAAAGGATATAATGAGGAAGAAATAAATCAAGTTCGGGCAGAAGTAAAACTAAAAGATAGGTAAACTATGATATTTAAAGAAAAAGCAACCAATTTGAAGGAGCCAGAAATATCTATGATAACGGACTATAGTGTTCAACATAGAGACATTAGGAAGATTTTACAAAAACACTGGCATATTTTACAAGCGGATCCCGAATTGTCACTTTTGATACCAGAAAAACCGAGAGTGATATTTAGAAGAGCTCCAAATGTGAGAGATCTGATAACAAGGAGTGCTGTAGATATCCCAAATCAACCAACTGGCACATTAGGTGACTTTAAAGGGTTCTACAAATGTGGTTTTTGCTTTGCATGCAGACATTGCCCGAATGTTGCCCGGAAAACTCCATCTTTTACTAGCAGAATGGGAGGAGATATCTTCCCTATTAACAATCTTTTAAAATGTGAATCAAAAATGGTGGTATATCTCCTTGGGTGCCCGTGTGGTATGCAATATGTAGGGTTAACAACGCGGGCACTCAGGGAGAGAACTTATGAACACGTAAAAAATATAAGGAATGGTTTTATGGACCATTCCGTTTCAGCTCACTTTAAAGAGAAACACTATTGCAACCCAAAGGGTTTGGTATTTACAGCCATTGATCAAGTGAAGAGAAACTGGAGAGGAAACAATATGAACAGAGATCTAGCAAAGTTGGAGATGAACTGGATAGTGAGATTAAACTGCATGCATCCGAATGGTCTAAACATAGACTTTAATTTGGATTGTTTTTTGGCCAACAGTTAAGGTATATGAAGAAAAGATCTGAGGTGAGAAACTTAATAATATCAACAGTGTAATGAAAAGGAAGTGGAACAGGACGGTATGCTTTTCTCCCCTTCCATACAATTGTAATAATTACCTAATAAAAAAATAGTTTATTAACATGAATTAAGGGACATATGTGCAATATAGTATTTGCCCACAAGATGGAGTAGGAGGATTTTTCTGTTAACCTCTGCAATACTTGGACATTACGAAAAGCAAACAATAAGAAGACTTATATATTTTTTACCCACAAGATGGAGCTCATGAGTACTTGGATTGAAATACTGTTGCAAACAGAGGACATGAATGTAATTTTACAATAATTTTTTCATGTACTATTTTATTTTGTTAGAATACATAGAGGTTGTGGTAGGATATATTTATTTATTTACAACAGATTGAAAATTTTACTATTGAAGATATGTGTATATTTATTTTATTTATACATATATATATTTTTAGATACTTGCTTGAGAGTTTTTATGCATAATTAGAGGCTGTATATTTTTATATGAATCTTAAAAGATGAAGATTTGTGATGCCTGTCTCAAGAGTCAACATATGCGACTTTATTGTTGCATAAAAATTTATCAATTTACTTGTACGCAAGCAGATATATCATGCGGCTGTTTGGCCGCATACCGCAATGGAGCGCATATGCGCCCCAGTGACGGCTTGGTCCTCTCACGTAAACCGGAAGTTATTGCCGCACTAACCGGAAGTTCTTGCTACGTACTGCGGGCGCCATTCGCAACTATGCTGACTCTTGGAGAGGTAATTATGGCTATCAAACTATATATATTTGTGTCTTGCCCGCCCGCTCTCGTATCCCCTGATGACGGCGGAAGGCCGAAACTAGTCGGGACGAGAGCGGGCAATGTTACACTGATCGCTGATACTTGTAGTACCACACGGAGTGGGAAGCGTTTGTTGCCAGGAGGGTTCCTACTGGAGTAGGACCCTCTATATGTGAGTTTATTTTGCTCAATTTTAAAAACCTGTATACTCAAATAAATTTTGCATTTTATTAATTCCACTGAGAGAATCCCTATCTCCTTTTTTATTGTGCACTGAGTGGCACTTTTTAGGAGTGGAAGAATCATTCATTGGGATCTCTGGAGGTGGAACTGCAGAACTGCATCATTTTAAGACTGACCACACAGCGCTGCTGCTTTTGTGTTATATCTGTTTCATTGGAGTATTAGGATTTACCTCTACAGTGGCTGCAGTGTGAAACTCTGTCAAAGAATACCGGCTGATATTACGTGAGGCGCCTCTACTATACCATTGACTGTTCGAGACTAAACGATTTGGCAACAAACAGACAGATACAGTACAGAATCGGAAGGCAGAGATAAAACGGTTAACAGGCAGAGTCGGCAACAATATCAGATGGGCTAAAGTACAGAGTCACTGAGCAGAGGGATGTAACGATATTCAGGCAGGGTTGGCAACAAGATCAGATGGGCAAAGGTACAGAGTCACTGAGAGTAAGAATAGTCAGAACGAAGCAGGGTCATACACAGATAATAAACAGTAAATGCACAATCCTATCACTGTGTGAAATCCCCGGTTTCTTCCCGGATCAAAGCACACCGGATCTAACTAAGGTCTGAGCGCTAACACGAAGTGATCACAACAGCAGACAAGTTGCCACTGAATCCGCCGTGCTTAAGAAACGGAGGAGACCCCCGAGGCACGCCCACTGCACTTCAACCAATCAGAAGCGGCGAGCGTGCCCTCTGATGCGCCTCCTCCTGGCATAAAGATCCTGACGGTGAGCGTGCGAACGCGCTAATGCAACCCTCTGAGCAGCAGAGACACCCGTCCTCGGCGTGCTAGACACCCGAGGTGCGGGGAGACTGGCAGGCAGAGAACCAGAAGCAGCGGCGGTGGTAATGCCATTCACCGCAGCTGCCATGTCACTATTCATTACATGGGCCTATAACTTTGGCACAATGTTGGATCTTTCCCATTTTTATGTATAACAGTTACATGTGCTTCCAGCACTTCTCTTGGTAATACTTCTCCATTTTTGATATGATTGAAGAATCTACACATAGGGGGCACTAAAACCTCACAAAAAGTAGAAAAATATTTCTTAGAATAACCATCAGGACCTGGAGCTTTACCCAACTTCATAGCTTTTATCATGCTAACAACTTCATCTTCTGTTATTTCTCTCTTCATAATATCTCTCCTTTCCTGCATTAATTTTGGTGTTCCCGACTCTTCCAAATACTTCCACATTTCCCCCATAAAGTCCCCTGACTTATTTTTAGAAAGACCATAAAGAGAAGAATAATATTCTTTAAAAAAATTCGCAATCTTATGTGCCTGCAGCTCAATCACCCCCTTTGAATCTTTTATCTTTGAAATATACATACTTTTCCTTTGCCCCTTTAAGGCTCTCGCCAGCCATTTACCGCTTTTATTAGCATGTTCAAACCACTTAGCAGAGAAAATCCTATTCCTCTTCCTTAATCTACCCTCCAACAAGCCAGATAATTTATTTCTTGCCCCATTCAATTTGACTAAAATCTCCTGATCTAAAGAACACTTATGCTTTCATTCTAAACCCCCTATCTCCGGTAATAAAGCTGCAACTTTCTCCCTATATTCCCTCTTTCTTTTGGCTCCCAGGGAAATCAGAACCCCTCTCACCACGGCCTTATGGGCCTGCCAAACTATGCCCCTGTCCATGTCCTCCAACTCATTCATTTCAAAATATTCTATGATTGTATCCTTAATTTTATCTTTAATTTCCTGATCATCCAACAGATTGCAATTGAGTCTCCAATGCCAATCACGTCTACTTCTTAATGATAACTCTAAATCAAACCACACCAGTGCATGATCTGAGATAGTAACATTCCCAATATACTGTATGCACCTCTACGTTTATCCAAAAAGTATTGGTCCAAGAACAACATATCAATCCTAGTATATACCGTATGCATATTAGAGTAGAAAGAATAATCCTTCACAGAAGGAAACAACATTCTCCACACATCTACTAGATGCATATTATCCAAAGATGTTTTAATTGATTTATTAGCAACTGCCGAAAAAGCCCTGGTTCCCGAAGACACATCCATCGCAGGATTAGAGATCCAATTTCAATCCCCCCCAAATATCACACAACCCTCCCTGAAACCCTCCAACCCCTCCGATATCGACCTAAATAAAGTAACTTGAGAACTATTTGGTGCATAAATATTAACAAAAGTATATATCTGACCCATTAATCTGGCCTTTCAAAAATATATACCTGCCCATTTCATCTTGTCTCTTATCCAGAAAAACACATGGACAATTCTTGTCTACTGCTATAGCAACCCCCTTTTTATAATAGGAGAATTCGAAAAGTACCACTTATCAAACATAGACAGGGGCATACCCGGCATCTTATCCCCCCAAAAATGTGTTCCCTGCAAAAAGAGAATTTGAGGTTTGATTCTATGCAACTCCATCCATAATTTCACCCTCTTAATTGGTGAACTTAACCCTTTCACGTTATATGAGAGAACCCCTAAACAATCACTTAACTGAAGCATTGGATCAATGCTACAATATTTATTTTGCACATAGGGGAAAGAAAGGAAAACCCAACACAAAAAAAACAAGAACACTTACCCAACAAACACCAACCTCCCTTGTCATACCCCCAATTGTCCCCACAGGACACCCACCCTCCGAGAACCCCATTCCCCTATTCTCCAAACCCATAGAGAACTTCCTTATAGAATTCAAGGAGACTCAGCAGACACCCCCCCCCCCCTCCCCCCCCGGAACAAATTCCATGTAGCAACCAGCCATATACACTAATTTTCCAAATCACATTTAGTTGATCTAACTATTTCTTCTGCCATTTATCCTGTTGTGTGGAAGGAACAGAAAATCCCTCACTTCTCCAATTCTCAAAGTTCACCAGAGGTAGTTCCAAGATGTCACAAAACTTATGCAAATTATCTTTAGACCTCAAAACAGCTGATTTCCCATTTAAACTTCAAACTGAACGGGAAACCCCACTTATATTTTGCACCCGCTTTCTTTAATTCATCCAGCAATGGCTTAACTGTCCTACTAATAGATAAAGTTCTCCACTACAAATCCGGATACAAATTAATTATGCTTCTGTCCAGTTCTATTGGGCCAATACCCCTGGCTTTCAGGAACCAGGTAGACCAGCACCCAAATGGGGACAGACGTGTGCTAGAGTGGATAGACCCAGTAGCCCTGAATGGGTCAAGTAAAGTCCAACACGAAAAGTCCACAGCACCACATCAGTAATATATAGCTCTTTTATTGTTTAAAAAGACAAAGAGATAGCCATAACAGCGACAGACGCTGTTTCGGACAAGGTCCTTCCTCAAACTGTATCAGGCTCTCTCTCTGGCTTTCCACATAATTTCTTCTTTGTCTGAAAAATGCAAAAGTCTACAGATCACATATCTTGGATTACTGGAGTTTCGTTTCCTAGGCCCCAAAGATCTATGCACTCTATCAATTTCAATTAACTTATCATTTTTCAAAACAATGCTAATAACTACAATTTTCATAATCGTCGAGCTGGGTGATTAAATCCTCAACTTTTTTTCCATGTAAATTCATCTTTGCAGACAAGTCAGCCACAGATTTTTCCACTTTCTCCTCCCTAGCCTCCACCGCCGCTACCCTGTGACCAATATTCACCACTTCATTTTTAAGTTCAAACATTTCTTTATGAAACGATCTTTCCAATTGATCATTCAAACCTTCTACATCAGACAAAGTTGGCAAAGATCTCACCCGCTCACGCCAGTCATCGTCCTCTTCCTGCTCCTCCATCTCAGTTACAGACAGAGTTTTCCTCTTCTTTGCAGGCTCGTTAGCTGTTACACTTTCAGCTCCTGAACTTCCACCTAGGGATGCTCGGATGTGCCTCATCCACGAATTCGGCAATCCGCGTGGTTGCAAAAAAAAATCCGCATTCGGCCCCGCCGCATGCGGATTTTCGTCCGCGTCCACGCAACCACGCGGATTTTCTGCCGTGAATGGCGTAATCACACGTGGATTCCCGCCCGGAGGCGGTTTTTCTTTTAACGTTAATAACAAAGCCCCCATACATGCTACAATCCCCCAAATTGCATGGATTATCGAGGTGATAAGGGGCAACATAACTTCAACATAAAAAATTCCAAAAGATTTTTTTTTTCTAGAGAAAATGGATTTTAAAATGAAATCAACACTTTAAATGGGGCTATTAATTGGTAATAAGTGGTTTTAAAAAGGGATATACGCGTTAAGCAGTCAAAGAGGTGAAGGCGAGTTCCAATGGCACTTGGCGGCGAAGGTACCGCTGGAGGAGGATGAGTGGCTGACGCCAAAAAGGCCCCAGAGAGGTTTTTGTAATTTTTTTTTTGTTTTTTTTTGCAGCAATTAGCAATGACATCGCAGCAGAGTTGTCAGTGGACACGGGCAGTGTGAACGCAGAGTGCAGTGGTGGTAGCGACTGAGTCAGGAGAAGGACTATGCGGGCGGTCAGTTCAGCAGCACAGAAGGACCACGGCAACATACTGGTAGTAGTAGTAGCAGCACAGCGTCATAGTGCTGGCCAAAAAATTAAATGCACCCGGTGACCCGGGCAGTGATAACGCAGACAGAGTACATTGGTGGTACCGTGGTAGCGACTGAGTCAGGAGGAGGAGGAGGACAAAGCGGGCGTTCAGTTCAGCAGCAGCAACAGCAGCACAGAAGGACCATGGCAACATACTGGTGGTAGTAGTAGCAGCACAGCGTCATAGTGCTGGCCAAAAAATTAAATGCACCCGGTGACCCGGGCAGTGATAACGCAGACAGAGTACATTGGTGGTACCGTGGTAGCGACTGAGTCAGGAGGAGGAGGAGGACAAAGCGGACGTTCAGTTCAGCAGCACAGAAGGACCATGGCAACATACTGGTGGTAGTAGTAGTAGCACAGCGTCATAGTGCTGGCCAAAAAATTAAATGCACCCGGTGACCCGGGCAGTGATAACGCAGACAGAGTACATTGGTGGTACCGTGGTAGCGACTGAGTCAGGAGGAGGAGGAGGACAAAGCGGGCGTTCAGTTCAGCAGCAGCAGCAGCACAGAAGGACCATGGCAACATACTGGTGGTAGTAGTAGCAGCACAGCGTCATAGTGCTGGCCAAAAAATTAAATGCACCCGGTGACCCGGGCAGTGATAACGCAGACAGAGTACATTCGTGGTACCGTGGTAGCGACTGAGTCAGGAGGAGGAGGAGGACAAAGCGGGCGTTCAGTTCAGCAGCACAGAAGGACCATGGCAACATACTGGTGGTAGTAGTAGTAGCACAGCGTCATAGTGCTGGCCAAAAAATTAAATGCACCCGGTGACCCGGGCAGTGATAACGCAGACAGAGTACATTGGTGGTACCGTGGTAGCGACTGAGTCAGGAGGAGGAGGAGGACAAAGCGGGCGTTCAGTTCAGCAGCACAGAAGGACCATGGCAACATACTGGTGGTAGTAGTAGTAGCACAGCGTCATAGTGCTGGCCAAAAAATTAAATGCACCCGGTGACCCGGGCAGTGATAACGCAGACAGAGTACATTGGTGGTACCGTGGTAGCGACTGAGTCAGGAGGAGGAGGAGGACAAAGCAGGCGTTCAGTTCAGCAGCAGCAGCACAGAAGGACCATGGCAACATACTGGTGGTAGTAGTAGTAGCACAGCGTCATAGTGCTGGCCAAAAAATTAAATGCACCCAGTGACCCGGGCAGTGTGAACGCAGAGTGTAGTAGCGACTGAGTCAGGAGGACAAATCGGGCGGTCAGTTCAGCAGCTCAGAAGGAGGACCATGGCAACTTACTGGTAGTAGTACCATAACACCAAAAAATTAACCAAGGTAGGCACTAGGCAGGTAGTAACTGTCTTTATAAAGGCAGGCATAGTTAACAACAGCACATGCAGCAGCCACTTCATGTCCCCCTGTGTCCGACAATAGGGGCCAGGAACTCACCTTCCACCCAAGCCTGGTTGATTTTCAGGAAGGTGAGTTTGTCCACAGTGGCGTGGGAGAGCCGAGAGAGCTTCTCTGTGACCACGCCACCGCCCGCACTAAAGCATCTCTCTGAGAGGACACTGGAAGGAGGGCAGGATAGGAGTTCCAGGGCGTACTGGGAAAGCTCGCTCCAGATGTCCAGTCTCTTGACCCAGTACTCCAAGGGGTCCACGGGGCTGTCGGTGTCATTGAGCCCGCTGGATGACCCCATATAGTCAGACACCATGGTGGTCAGTCGTTGCTTGTGCTGGTTGGTGGTGGATGCTGTGGCGGGCACCTCTGTTCTGGGCTGCTGCACTGCATACAGGCTCTTGCTTAGGCTCTTCAGGTCTCCGGGGCGCCAGTTGCTGCTGCTGCTGCTGGTGGTTGTTGTTGTTGTGCTGCTAGTGGCAATGGCAGGCACCTCTTGCTGGCTTGGCAGAGCAGTTACAGTGGGGGTGGAAGGCTGGGGGAATGCTTCCAGTAGTCTGCGCACAAGGGCCTCCTTCAACTCCCTTGTGCGTTGCTCGGTGGTGGATGGCGTCATTAAGTCTCCCAGCTTCCCCTTCAGACGGGGATCAAGCATCAAGGTAATCCAGATGTCCTCCCTTGAACGCATCTGGATCACCCGGGGGTCCCTGCGAAGGCAGCGCAACATGTGCACAGCCATGGGAAACAAGTGGGCCCTGCCAGCAAGATCTTCCTCGTCCTCGCCATTGTCCCATAACGCATGCCTGTCCTCTTCCTGTGCCATGTCGTTGTCCTCCTCAAACCGCCATCCACGTACAACGCCTGCTGCACTCTGCTCCTCCTCCTCCTCATTCAGGTTAGGGACCTCCAACTCTTCCACTACCTGCTGTGAGCCCTCCTCTGAGCTGGACTGTGCTGCCATCTGCTCCTGTTCTTCCAACTGCCTCAGGGCTTCATCCCCACGCTCAATTAAATTGTCCATTGCCTGCTCCAGTAGACAAACCAAGGGCACCCACTGGCACACAGAGGCCCGCTCCTCACTGACCATCTTGGTTGCCTCCAGGAAGGGACTCAGCACCAGGCATACTTGCTGCATCAGTGTCCACTGAGTGGCAGTAATCATGGGGACTTGCTGGTTGCTGGGGACACTTGGGTCTAGCATGTAGGCCCTAAGAGCCAGCCTGTGCTGACACAGCCACTCCAACATGGCCAGAGTCGAATTCCAGCGAACTGGCATGTCGATGATCAGCCGGTGTTGTGGCCTTCCATACTGCTGCTGTAAGGTGGACAAGAGTGCAGAGGCAGTGGCTGACAGGCGGAAAAAGCATACCACCGCCCGGGCATCCTGCAGCAGCTCGCTCATCCCCTGGTAGGTGCGCAAGAAGCGCTGCACCACAAGATTGAGCACGTGGGCCAAGCAGGGGATGTGCTGGAGGTTTCCCTGCTGCACTGCTGCCACCAGGTTGGCCCCGTTATCGGCTGCCACATACCCCACTTCCAGGCCTCTGGGGGTCAGCCACCTCCGCTCCTGCTTCCTGAGGGCGGCCAGGACGTTGGTGGCCGTAAGCCTCTCCTTCCCCAGGGTCACCAATTTTAAAAGGGCTTGGCAGTGCCGAGGCTTGGCGCTTCTGCTGCCGAGGCGGGCTTGCTTTCCGGGTGCAGAGGGAGTGTCGTGACAGGACCCTTCTGCATCCCCCCTGATCCCGCGTGGTGGCACCACTAGCTGGGCTGATGCGCTCTTGTCCTCCCTCCCTTCCATCAGTGTCACCCAGTGGGCCGTAAAGGACAGGTAGCCACCTGTCCCAAATCTGCTACTCCACGAGTCCATGGTCACGTGGACCCGCTTGCCCACAGAATAGTCCAGGGAACGGGCCACGTTTTCCACCGCAAACTTGTGGAGTGCTGGGATCGCGCTCCTGCTGAAATAGTGGCGACTGGGGACTTGCCACTCGGGGATGCCAAATTGGAGCAGCGTCCGCATGGCACTCCCCTCCTGCACCAGGGAGTAGGGAAGCAGCTGTGATGCCATGGCCCGGGCCAGCAAGCCATTTAGTTTGCGGATCCGCCTGTGGCTTGGAGGCAGAGGCTTGGTCAGACCCTGAAAGGTGTCGCTCAGCAGGGTCTGACGATGCTGGGATGCAGGGGAGACAGAGGAGAGAGACGAACACTGGCTGCCAGCCTCAATGTCTGTGTCCTGAGTAGCCGAGGTGGAAGAGCGCTTGCGTGCTACTACTGCTGCTGCTGTGGGGGATTCACGACCCTGAGGGAGGGATGATGCTGCTGCGCTGGTGGGCCTTCTGCTCTCAGGAACCCCTGCCAGCAGTGCCTGCTTCCTCTTAAAGTCCGCATACTCGCGGCAGTGGCGGCTTCTCAGGTGGCCCTGGAGGGATGAGGTACCCATCTTGCTCAGACTTTTCCCACGGCTCAATCTTTTGCTGCATAACCTGCACACCGCATACCTTTTGTCATCAGTACATTCCTCAAAGCAATCCCACACTGGTGACTTTAATTTACTGCGGCCCCCACTAGCAGAGGGTGCAGCGGAACAATGTGTGGTAGTAGTTGCCGGGGGTTGCATGGTGGTGGTGCCGGCTGAAGCAGTGTCCTGTCTACTTCCTCCACGCCCACTGCTGCCGATGCCCCTGCCCCTGCCTGACATATGGCGATATCCTTGCCTAGGCCGAGGTGACTCGTCATCCTGCTCTGCCTCTGACCATTCTTCCACGGACTCAGCAGGCTGCACATAGTTAGGGTCCACAACGTCGTCATCATCAGCAGCATCATCATAATCCAGCTCTTCCTCTGACTCCCCCGCCTCCTCTTCTGTCCCTACATCCCCAGACACAGACCCCTCTTCTTCATCACCAGAACTCAACAACGCTTGTGATTGTGGCCCGATCTCAATCTCTGCCACATCGGTCCCCAGTAAGTCCTGAGCTTCTTGCATCAGCAGGTTCCCAGAAGCCGGACTGAGGGACAGAACGCTGTCATCCTAGGAGGGCTGCTGACCAGTGGGTGCTGGGGTGGATGTCACAACAAGCGTGGGACGTTGGCTGCTGCTGCTGCTGCTGCTTGGAGTGGTGCTCACAGTAGAGGTCTGGGAGGAAGTCATGATGTCCATGAGTACGTCAGGTTCCATTTGCTCAACCACCACACGGGGACCAGAAACTTTAAAATATTTGGACAATGGCGTCCGCTGACTCGGCCCAGGCTTTGCTGCCCCCCTTTCTGCTGCATCACGACCACGTACAGCTGGGCGTCCTCTCCCTGGACGTGGAGCAGTCCCAGAAGTGGCTGAAGCAATTGAACTCCCTTTCCTCTCACCCCGCGAAACCCTGCCAGACATGTTGCTAGTAATGGATCACTGGATGCAGTGGGCACAGTACAAGGTCACTGAAGGATGCACCAGGCACAGTACAACGGCACTGAAGGATGCAGTGGGCACAGTACAAGGTCACTGAAGGATGCAGTGGGCACAGCAGTGGGCACTGGATATACAACTAGGTCACTGAAGGATGCAGTGGGCACAGCAGTGGGCACTGGATATACAACTAGGTCACTGAAGGATGCAGTGGGCACAGTACAAGGTCACTGAAGGATGCAGTGGGCACAGCAGTGGGCACTGGATATACAACTAGGTCACTGAAGGATGCAGTGGGCACAGTACAAGGTCACTGAAGGATGCAGTGGGCACAGCAGTGGGCACTGGATATACAACTAGGTCACTGAAGGATGCAGTGGGCACACAAGGATGTCACACTGTGTAATGAGATGCTCATATGCCAGCGAGCGAGCAGTGGGCACTGGGCATGGCACAAGTTCACTGACAGAATGAATGAACAGCGCTGGCAGAGAGTGGCGGCGCCGGCGGTGTGACTGGCTGCCTGCAAATAGTACAAGTGTATAACTGTCACTGGAATATACAAGTGAACACTGCAGCTGCACTAACCTGCCTGCCTGCACTACACACAGATAATCCCCACTCCCACTACACTGACTACACTGCAGCACTGAACCTGCCTGCACTACACACAGTTAAATAATCACTAGACTCCCACACTCCCACTACACTACACTGACTACAACTAACTACAGCAATCACTCACTGACTAGCTAACTGTGTACAGTATAAGAGCAGTGTTAGAAAAAAAAACGCTTTGTTTTTAACACAATAAATGCACTTGCTCAAACAACAATGGCCTGGAGATAATCCTCTCAGCACCACAGTCTAGCAAGGACAGAGCTTTTCCATCATGGCCGCCGCTTTATATTCAGGAGGGGAGGGCATAGCTCCCCTCCTGTGATTGGTTGCTAGGGCCTGGCTGGGGCACTCTGATTGGCCTGCAATGTGTCACTTCCGCATAGTTTGACGCATTTCCGCAAACCACGACTTCAGCGCCGGGTTTCACGAGCGTGAATGCGGATTTCTGTCCGCATTCACGCGAAGCCGAAGTAGATTTTCGTGGTTGAAAATCTATTCACGGCTTAGCGTGTCTGAGGCGGAATGCGTCAAAATGGTCGTGAATCCACGCGTAAGCGTGATCACGACCTGCCGGTGAGCACCACTGCTTCCACCACCTCCAGACTGCTCAGCCTGTGACTCCTCAATTCCTTCCACCTCCCCTGCCAGCTCTTTTGGTTTCACCTCCAGAAAGCCTCTAATGTCTGAGGTCTGTGAGCTGCTGTCACTTTTCCCCCTTCTTCCATGCGTCATCTTAGACCTAGGACTACAGGCCAATCGCACCTGGTCCCTCACTTGCCAGCTGGATCCTCTGCCACTTCACTTTTCCTCCTCAAACCAGACGCCTCTGCAAACTCAGGCGATTCGGTTCCTCACAGAAAGTGTCCTGCTTTTACCGCCTATCTGGACTCCCACAGCTCTCTCCAGCAACCGGCTCCTTTTAATTTTGACAGGCTCTTTAGCAGATCTTTCCTCCACGCCGCTCACAAGGGATGACTTACTCGCAAGTGCTCGCTGACTAGAGGCACAGACGAATCGACTCATACCCAGGGAAAGTGACCAGCTCCTACTTCCACGCTCTTTTCAGCATCCGGCTCTTTTTACTCAGCCGGCTCCTCAGTGACTCATCCACGGCTCATCAACTACTCCTCAACGGCTCTTTGCTCTAACGAACTGCCACTCGCACGCGGCAGTTCACTCCCAAGTTCCTGGTGACAGGAGGCCGGGCGCCTCCTCCTCCTACTTCACTACGCTGCCCACGTCTCACTCATCATCTCCCCTATTTTCACCTGTTTTCACCTTATCTATGTTACATTTTTAAGCTTCCAAAGAGCAAAAATATAATTAAGGTAAGAAAAGTAATATTGAAATGAAGTTAATCAGGAACAACTTACTTTGAGTGATTATTTTGCTTGTAAATGTGCTGAAAGGTTATTTTTTTAATCAATTAGGTGTTAAATAAGTCGTTTATGACAAGTTTTGTGAATAGAGCCCATTGTCTAAAGCTGAATGTTCCTTATATAAGCAACTCTGCATTGTTATGTCACTCTACGTCACTGTTAGCAGCATGCTCCCAAGAACATGAAATTTGGAGGAATGAGGTCCGCCTGCAGGCAATGTGACTGGTTTACTTTCAAATATGCTGTGTCTATTTTTTTTTTGGCCTGTTGTATATTGTATAATGCCATGTCGCTAACTGTCCTTCAGGCGAACTTACAAAATTCAGTGCCTACCATAGTCAGTCATCATCTTATATTACTACTAGTCTACTAGTAGACCTCTCCTCTCCTCCCCTCCCCTTCCTTCCCTCTCATTTACCCCATGACTGCTGCACAGTCACCGCACATGTGCACACTCGCTTCCCTCCGCGCACGCCGCCTGCCCGTCCTCCCTCAGCTCTCCTCAGTCTCTGCGTCCCTCCCTGCACATATACGCAGTAGCGCAAAACACGGACACACACACACCGGAAGTACAGGGATGGGACGCAGAGACACTTGGGTTTTATTATAGAGGATTGTAGTTTAAGTCCACTTTTTTGGGGGGTGGGTAGGAGGGGTGTTAAAGCCAATTAATCTATCTGTCTAGGTTTATTGGTTTGGGGACTAGAAGGAAACTGAAGTATCCAGAGGAAACCCACACAGATATATTATTAAAAGAAGCCATAGTGATCATGACCCTCATTATTTTTTCACAATTTCAAAAGTTAAATCTTGGTTTATAATATATACGTGTGGTTACTAATCTTCATCAAGACAGTATAAATGCCACAAAAATTTCTGACCCTAACTGGTAGAAAACTTAGGCCCAAACAAATCCAGCTATGGTTGTGTCATATTCATCTCAGAGGTTAATAGAAGCAGCATCAATTGGCAGCTTTCTGGCATCATCACAAAATATGAACAGAGTTCTGTGTAATACACTGCAGAGTAAAAATTGTCATTATCAAATTATAATGCAGCTTGAACATTTCTAATAAATTTGTTTGCATGACTGACACAATGTGGGCTTAAGCATTGCTCATTTTACAGTCGTTCTTAGAACGACGTTCTACAGATGAGATTGAGAATTTCCCTATTGTTGTCACAGTATAAGTAACAATGCTAACTGAAAGACTCTCCAGCTTTGTAGTGCCTCCAGTTGCTGTCTATGTAAGCACATTTTAAAAATAAATAAATATATATATATATATATATATATATATATATGCACACACACACACACACACACACACACACACACACACACACACACACACACACACACACACACACATATATATATATATATGTGTATATATATATATGTATGTATATATATATATATATATATATATATATATATATATGTATGTATGTATGTATGTATGTATGTATGTACCGTATTTTTCGGACTATAAGACGCACTTTTTCTTCCCCAAAACTGGGGGGGAAGAGTAGGTGCATCTTATAGTCCGAATATACGACTGCAGCAGGGCACTTAACATGCGGTATTCTCCTCTCCTGCTCCCTCCATATGCATCTCTACCGTGGGTCACGTGGTGACTGGACACCACAACCAGGAAGTTCAGAGGAGCCGGAAACGGTAGCGCTATTATGATTTTAGAAAGCGGCTGCATCCTGAGATGGAGGCACAGGAGAGGAGCGTGCGGGCTGTAGGCTGGACTGCATCGCGTGTTATGCCCGCGGGTGGATGGCTACCTTACTCGTTGTCACAGCGGACCTCCCTGATCTCCCACCCGACGCCAGTTTTCTACATCGATGCCCGCAGGTGAACGGCTGCCTCGGTCCTTGCCACACCAGACCTTGGGTATCTGCCACATGCTGTCATATTTCCTGCATGCGTGCCTGCAGATGAACGGCTGCCTGGCTAATCACACAGGACTTTGCTAAACTAGTACCGGATGGCAGTTCTAGGGATCGCTGATCTCTGACCAGCAGGGATCCTGAAGAGAAGCTGGGATTGTGGAAGCCATCCAGGGGACCAATAAGGTGTTGGTTAGTAAACCGTTATGCAACTGTAGGGGAAAGGTTGATGAAAAGCAGCACAAAGCAATGTATGCTTTGTGTGCTGAGAGGGCAGTGGGGTGTATGCTTACATTGTGTGCTGGGAGGGCAGTGGGGTGTATGCTTACATTGTGTGCTGAGGGCAGTGGGGTGTATGCTTACATTGTGTGCTGGGAGAGCAGTGGGGTGTATGCTTACATTGTGTGCTGGGAGGGCAGTGGGGTGTATGCTTACATTGTGTGCTGGGAGGGAAGTGGGGTGTATGCTTACACTGTGTGCTGAGAGAGCAGTGGGGTGTATGCTTACACTGTGTGCTGAGAGGGCAGTGGGGTGTATGCTTACATTGTGTGCTGGGAGGGCAGTGGGGTGTATGCTTACACTGTGTGCTGAGAGAGCAGTGGGGCGTATGCTTACACTGTGTGCTGAGAGGGCAGTGGGGTGTATGCTTACATTGTGTGCTGAGGGCAGTGGGGTGTATGCTTACATTGTGTGCTGGGAGGGCAGTGGGGTGTATGCTTACATTGTGTGCTGGGAGAGCAGTGGGGTGTATGCTTACATTGTGTGCTGGGAGGGCAGTGGGGTGTATGCTTACATTGTGTGCTGGGAGGGCAGTGGGGTGTATGCTTACACTGTGTGCTGAGAGAGCAGTGGGGTGTATGCTTACACTGTGTGCTGAGAGAGCAGTGGGGTGTATGCTTACACTGTGTGCTGAGAGGGCAGTGGGGTGTATGCTTACATTGTGTGCTGAGGGCAGTGGGGTGTATGCTTACACTGTGTGCTGAGAGAGCAGTGGGGTGTATGCTTACACTGTGTGCTGAGAGAGCAGTGGGGTGTATGCTTACATTGTGTGCTGGGAGAGCAGTGGGGTGTATGCTTACATTGTGTGCTGGGAGAGCAGTGGGGTGTATGCTTACACTGTGTGCTGAGAGAGCAGTGGGGAGTATGCTTACACTGTGTGCTGAGAGGGCAGTGGGGTGTATGCTTACACTGTGTGCTGAGAGGGCAGTGGGGTGTATGCTTACATTGTGTGCGGAGGGCAGTGGGGTGTATGCTTACATTGTGTGCTGGGAGAGCAGTGGGGTGTATGCTTACATTGTGTGCTGGGAGAGCAGTGGGGTGTATGCTTACATTGTGTGCTGAGAGAGCAGTGGGGTGTATGCTTACACTGTGTGCTGGGAGAGCAGTGGGGAGTATGCTTACACTGTGTGCTGGGAGGGCAGTGGGGTGTATGCTTACATTGTGTGCTGGGAGAGCAGTGGGGTGTATGCTTACATTGTGTGCTGGGAGAGCAGTGGGGTGTATGCTTACATTGTGTGCTGAGAGAGCAGTGGGGTGTATGCTTACACTGTGTGCTGGGAGAGCAGTGGGGTGTATGCTTACACTGTGTGCTGGGAGAGCAGTGGGGAGTATGCTTACACTGTGTGCTGGGAGGGCAGTGGGGTGTATGCTTACATTGTGTGCTGGGAGAGCAGTGGGGTGTATGCTTACATTGTGTGCTGGGAGAGCAGTGGGGTGTATGCTTACATTGTGTGCTGAGAGAGCAGTGGGGTGTATGCTTACACTGTGTGCTGGGAGAGCAGTGGGGTGTATGCTTACATTGTGTGCTGGGAGAGCAGTGGGGTGTATGCTTACACTGTGTGCTGGGAGGGCAGTGGGGTGTATGCTTACATTGTGTGCTGGGAGAGCAGTGGGGTGTATGCTTACATTGTGTGCTGAGAGAGCAGTGGGGTGTATGCTTACACTGTGTGCTGGGAGAGCAGTGGGGTGTATGCTTACATTGTGTGCTGGGAGAGCAGTGGGGTGTATGCTTACACTGTGTGCTGGGAGGGCAGTGGGGTGTATGCTTACATTGTGTGCTGGGAGAGCAGTGGGGTGTATGCTTACATTGTGTGCTGGGAGGGCAGTGGGGCTCATTCTTGGTAGAGACAGTTTGGAGCAAAAGGTACATAAGATGCTCCTGCACAATAGACCACCAGGTTTATTTTTTCTCCCTCTAATTTTTGACCTCTAAACTTAGGAGCGTCTTATGGTCCGGAGCGTCTTATAGTCCGAAAAATACGGTATGTATGTATGTATGTATATGTATATATATATATATATATATATATATATATATATATATATATATATATATATATATATATATATATATAGATTGTAAGCCTTTGGGCAGGGTCCTCCTCCTTTTGTGTCCTACCTGATCATGCACCTCCATTACTGTGAACCCATGCTATGCATCTGAGTGAACCTAACTTGCCTAATCTCCATGCTCCCATCCAGTGACTAAGCATTACCTTGTACTCATACTGTGCTGCGTGATCTGGTTTTTCTTTTATTCCTGTATTGTCATTGCTGTATGTCACCCCTAAATATTGTCTGTAACGTAATCTAATGTCCAGCGCTGCGTAATATGTTGGCGCTTTATAAATACAATAAATAAATATATAGTGGCAATGTTGATTTTTAAAGGACTCCAAGCCTGTAGGGAAAGCAGCTAATTGTAGCATGACCAAAAATGGGTGCGCACTATGGTAACCAATAGTGGGCGTGGGGAAGTTAAGGTGGGAGGGTTATTATTTGCTTGGGGTGAGAGTTATTAGTTGCCGGCAGGGGGGGGGGTTATCAGTGAGAGGGATGGTTATTAGTTGTAAAACGCCTGTAAACATGATCATGTTAGTGCTGGTAGATATCCCAGCCTGCCAGCATACCCTTAATCTCGTACTTGAATACTGTCTCTATTGGGTTGTGTATACACATCCATTTTGTGCCGGTCTACCTTCAAAACAAACTGAGGCATATTTAACCGACAATATCTTGGACCATATTGATCCACAGCTTTTTCTGGTTGCTGTAAGTCTTCTAAGTGCTACACTTCTTTCTAATGTTGCTTTAAGAATCTTGTCATCTTTTTTGCTTCTGCTTCCATCATGCTGTTTAAATTTTTGATTGCAAAAGCACTGCCTCAGGGGTCTGCCCTATTTGAGATCTGGAGCTGATGAAATCCCACTAGCCTGTGTCCATGTACTTATTTATGCTTACACGTATTTATATATTAATGCATATTTGAATTTGCCACTGCCACTGATGTAAAACAGCCACATCACCCTGGCAGTTTATTAAAAGGGCTTACAGTAGTTTATCAGTTGAGCATTGGAGAGCAAAGGGGACAGATGCTACATGCATGTCTCTGCGGTCAAGACTACAAGCAACAAGAAGACAATGTATACACACAAGATGACAAGATTCTTCAAGCAGCATTGGTAGAAGACTCCTAGCAAACAGATGAGACTCTAGATCTCTCAATACAAACTATATGAGGTTGCTCAAAACCACAACTACCTGGTGAATAAAGACTTATCAGGGCATAGATTGTAGTTGTATAGAACCACTAAGTCTGAATTGACTCCCTGACTTTTGTGTTATATTGGGCGAATTTGAACTACTTGCACGATCATTTCTTGTCTGCTAGTACCTGTATAGCTGAACCTTGAACATTGCAGTATATAATGAGAAAATCTCATTCACAGCAAATTATGGTGTAGAAGTGAACTGTTTGAAGTGTTAATGCTGCTTTTAAAATTCTGTACCTATTAAACAGAATTTGATGGACTGTAATCGACATTGCATAACATGTTTTGCAGAGCATCAGAGTGAGGACAGCTAATATGAGTAAATCAATGTTGGCAGAATATAAGCAGAATAATCTAGGCCTCTACAGAAATTGGGAACCGGCATTGATTTTCACATCTCAACCAGAGTTATCTGAAAAGACGTTTTAACGAATCAGCAGAAATTATCCTCTGCAAATCAATGAACACCAATCTCACTTGTGTCATATTACACTGTATTGAAGCTTGTTTTAAACTTTGGAGTGTATATTAAAATCTAGACATATTCATTCAAGGGTCATCTGAGATTAGAAGTTTTTCTTTAAAATGTGATTTGGTATTGTGAAGTTTGAAAGTCTTGCAATTTTTTTATGTAAAATCAAAGGTTGGTAAATAATGAACTGAATTCTGATGTTTGCATCACTTCTTGATCATGATCATTGATTGAATTACATTATATGGTAATATAATAAAGTTTGTGTAGCATTTTACTCACACTTTGATGTTTTCTTTTAGTGGAAAGACTGTTCATACATATTTCAAAGAAAGAAAAAAGTAATTTGTATTTCCTTTCTTTTTTCTATTTGTCATTTTTCATTCAAACCACATTTCACTACATTGTATAGTTAGTTTTAAAATACAAGCCTTAGGCTAACTCCACATGGGACGTTGCATTACAACCAAAAGCAAAATTTTCAGTGGCATGTGATGTAATGCACACAAAAAAGCACCTTCATTGATTAACATTGTGCGCGTCAACATGTGCAATTCTAGCAATGCACTGCGTGTTCTGTTCTGTGTTCTTGCAATGGAATCTGTTGAATCAATGTCAACTGATGAGATGTAAACTTCATAGAATTTAAATTGTACCACATTACAGTGCGCAAAACACTGCCCGTGTCCATTACAAGGCAGTACTTTTTGTACTACCTCTCTACCTGAGCTTATGCTGCATGATCCATGATGATTTTTATCGATTGATGTTTGCTACTTTTAGATGTGCGCTGCTGCTTTGTCCTATATACAAGTGAATGTGAAACTTTCCTTGCTTAAAAGATTACTCTACGTGAATAAAAAAAAAAAATTAACAGTACAATGGCCATTGAGGGCCAGTGCACACCAAAACCCGCTAGCGGATCCGCAAACGCCAGTGGTTTTTGAAGAGGTTTTTCAGAGTGATTCTAGCCATGTTTAGAGAGATTTTCTAAACATGCCTAGCATTTTTTGAAGCGTTTTTTTTATAGTAGATTTTGGGCTTGATTCACAAAAGGGTGCTAGCTTAGTAAGCACGTCTAAAAGCCCCTTAGCACGCTAAAGCCCTTTAGGATGTGCAAAGTTGTGTGCGCTAAGTTAGCGTGAGCAAAGTTTAAACGCTGAGTGGTGCGCGCAAAACGTCGTACCGGGTGCGATCAAACCCGTGCTAAACTTTGCGCGTGATCAATAAAAGCTTTAGGTGTGCTAACTGCTTAGCACCCTAGTTAGCACACCAGCTTTTAGGCATGCTAACTGAGTTTAGCACCCTTTTGTGAATCAAGCCCTTTATATTTTGTTACAGTAGAGCTGTAACTGAACAGCTACTGTACCAAAAAAATGCTTGGAAAGCTTCTCTGATCTAGCATTTTTCAGAGCAGTTTTCCACTTTCCTATACTTAACATTGAGGCAGCAACGCCTCAGAAAATCGCAAAAATGCTGCAGGACCCGAGTTTGCGTTTGGGGAAAAAATGAACCGCTCTGGTGTGCACCATCCCATTCACATTCATTAGCCAAGTGGTTTTCCCCCTGCAAGCGTTTTAAAAACCGCTCAGAACCGCTCTTGCTGTGCACCAGCCCTTACTGAATGTTGTGAAATACTGGTAAGAGAAAAAATCCTTGCTGAACACTATAGCAGCAGTGTAAAATTTTGTATGCAGGGCTTACCAGAATTTTGTTTGTATCATTAGTTGTCCACCTATCAAGAAGACTACATAAAATAAGAAATAACATTTTACTATCTTCACTGTATACAGTACCTCTAGGTTTCTTGTATTTCACCATTTGTTACAAAAAGAATAAGTGTGCATGTCCGAGGGGAGACTGGGACTGGATTTTATTTTTTCATTTTGACCAATCCTTTCCATTCACCACATCCTGACATAAAGATTGGGAAGCTATTGCGCTGTGTCATATACTGTAGGCCTTTGTTTACAGGTGTTTTTTTTTTTAAAAAAGCATTCATGTGAACTCCTCCTTACTAATACAAAGTAGGGTTAGGGAGGAGGCATTATCCCTGGGGTAATCACTGAACCCACAAATCAATATAAAAGTCTCAGGGTGGGATAACCCCAAAATGTTTTATGTGTTTGGCCAGATTAAGCAGTAAACTCATTTAGCCGAAACACTATCTTGCTGAAAAATGGCTTAAAACAAAGATTTTATTTCTTAAAATAAAATACTTCCTATATTTTTTCTTGGTATTATGGTTAAAAGTCATTACTCTTTGTGGGTAGTTTCATGACAATTCATATTCAGAAACAGTGCTCAGTTTCTTGACTTAGCTACTCCGAGGATTTTTAATTGCCTAGCAGCATGAGATTAACCTCTTGTTGACAATTGACTCATTTACCTCAAGGGCGTGATTTATGATAGATCATTTCAAGCTGTCAGCAAGGATAAGCTTTGTTTACTCTCCTTCACTGGAAAAATCAGGTTCATGTGCTCATGCATTTGTATACAAAAGCATACGTCTGTGGAGAGGACACAGCCAGTAGAATATTTATTGCGGCATGGAATGGACAGAAGTAAAGGTGGCAGTGAAATTCTGTTAGCCTATGTGCAAAAACAGAAAATATGTCTCTGAGCAGGAACCCGTTGGTTTCCTCGTTTGTTAAAAAAAATCATCACAACTGTCATTAAATGACATGTACAGTGTTTTTTTTCCCTCACATTATTGTGTAATTTATTACCTTTAGAACTAGTTTTTTTTTTCAAATTTAAACTAAGATAAATAAGAAGTATTGCAAGCAAAATTTTCTTTAGCTTGGAGCTCTATCTGCTGGCTTGACTGACACCTTTGTAATCAGATTGTATTTTTGCAGTTTTTTTGTTTATGTTTGCACATATTTTAACTTTTACAATGTTTCGCCATAGTGCCCCTTTAAACAAGCATAGTAAACAAAGGGGATTAACCCTTTCTGTACCATTTGGCTGTTGCCTAGGCACAAATGATGAGATTTTCTGGCAGATTTACTGTCAGGTGATTATTTCTAACATGTCCGATCGATTTCCAACCATTTTCCGATCGATTTGCCATGGGGGAATCAAAAATCAATAAGAAATCAGCTTTACATGTAGGAAATAATCAATCTGACAGTAAAAAAATGTTTTATTTAAACGCTGTGATCATTGTGATTGGCTCACAGTAATCACAGGGTGAGGATCCAATGAGCTCAGCTGTCGTTCAACAGCTGAGTACAGGGGTGATAACAGCAGGAGCATGATGTGACTGGCCTCTGAGAGTGAAATCTACACCCTAGCAGGGATAAGATGCCCCAAACAAAGGGTAAATTTCAATAGCCTACTATATGTCTGGAAAAGGTTAAAGCACAACTCCAGTCAAAACATATTTTTTTTCATTGATCAAAAGGTTCTTTACTGAAAAAGGAACTGTGTAGTTAGTACAAAATAGTGCAAAGTAGAAACATTAGCTTGTGCAAAGAATACAATGTACAGAGCATGTACATCTTTGTCCATTAATACAATTAGTGTAGTGATCAAAGACAGGGAATGAGGAGAACAGGATTTTAGTGGGAGGAGATCACATTATCAAAACATATCCATAAATGTTAAAAGTTGGAATTGATGAGCCAGCGATCCCATATCTTGTTGAATTTAGTAGGGCAAATCCTGTGTTGATAAACAAGTTTCTTATAGGGGAGTGAATTTTTAATCCTAGATTTCCAATCTCCCTCCGTAGGACAAATTGGGGACAACCATCAGAAAGCTATACATTGCTTAACTGCAAAGGTGATTTCTATCATAAAGGCCTTGTAGAGTTTGGAGGACTAGGAGTCTTTCTCAAACAGATTTAGTATATAGTTTTTAATATCAAGGGACACAGGCGACCCCCTGGTATAACTCTTTCAGGCAGAGAAAGTAAAAAAGGAACACAGCATAGTTATTTGTGTGCTAGGCACTGTACATACACATGTCTATCTCATCATGTCACATGTCACTTCGGGTATCCTTTAAAGAGACTCTGTAACAAAAATTGCATCCTGTTTTTTATCATCCTACAAGTTCCAAAAGTTATTCTAATGTGTTCTGGCTTACTGCAGCACTTTGTACTATCACAGTCTCTGTAATAAATCAATGTATCTTTCCCTTGTCAGACTTGTCAGCCTGTGTCTGGAAGGCTGCCAAGTTCTTCAGTGTTGTGGTTCTGCTATGCACTCCCCCCTAAGGGGGGAAAGAAACACACAAATGATCTCTTGAGATTCAAAAGGAATGCTGTATACAGCCTGCTTGTGTATGGATGTATTTTCTATGTGTGGACATACTGTACATCAACCTACTTCCTGTTTTGGTGGCCATTTTGTTTGTTTATAAACAAACTTTTTAAAACTGTTTTTAACTACTTTTAATGCGGCGGGGAGCGGCGAAATTGTGACAGAGGGTAATAGGAGATGTCCCTTAACGCACTGGTATGTTTACTTTTGTGCGATTTTAACAATACAGATTCTCTTTAAGTCCACTGAAACTCATGCAGTCAGGTGGAAGTGGAGCTGTTTGAAGACTCTCAGCATTATAATGCATTGAGAAAGTAAAGTAGTTCCAGTGGTTGGGGAGAATAAAATAGAGCAGCTGGCATTCCTCTATGTATTGGCTTGGCAGCAACACTCGTGGTGGCAGTGACAGTAGTGGTTGCAGCAATGGCTCTGAAACATATTGAAGTTGAAAAGCAAATGAAATACCTTACCATTACAAACCTGTATCCTCACCAACCACATTGTGAAAAATGGAATATATAGAACACATTGAATGCATTTTGCTTCTATTGAAATATCCACAGTCATGTTCTTAGAAATTCATACGGGGAATATTTTTTAGATAAACTGCTACAGCAGGTATCACAAAGTGCCTTGAGAAAGATGTAGAAGTACCAAAACTCCATTTAAGAAACTAAAAGAAAAAAAAAACATTCATTTTTCATTTTTAAATTAAAGAATATTTCTTAGAATTGTTCCATTAAGTTTTGACTTTTGACTTGGTAAAGTATTTTCCGTGTTGCTTTATTCTGCAAACTCCATTGCTAAACAGAATAAGATCCTGCTTATCAATGGCAACAATTCTGAATACTTTGGAAATCAGACTAGCTACTTATTTTGCCAGTCCCAGCTAGAGTGTTGATTGCAATCTTTATCTACAAATGAAATGTGTGATAAGAGAACAAAATAAAGTTGTGCAAGTAGAGAAAAAAAACACCATTACCAATATGGAATGAAAAAAAGCATTGATCTGTGGGTAAACCCAGGTAACAATATATATCTATATTAAAACCATGTTTATGGCCACAGTCTTTCTTTTCTTAACAGCCCATGCTTTCATCATTGAATAACTGTTAGGACCCTACATATTTTTCTGTAGTTTCGTATACATTGTTATAAACTTTAATTTACTAAACTTTGGTTTGGTAACACGTCTTGTCTGAACACTGATGCAATATACTGGAATTATATAACAGCTCTAGTTTGAGCTACAAGGATGCTATTCTCTTGAGGTGGCCATACACAATAGTTTTTTTGGTCAAAATCAGTTGAATCTCAGTGTTCAATTTAGGGATTACCAATGCAGGGTGTTGGCAGCAGAGCTAACTTTCAATTGTCCACCAGCATGCGTCCTCCAGCTGTCCGGTGTTTTCTGTCCATGTTGGGGCACCCCTCCCTGAGTTTTCTCTCCTGGGGTGCCTGTGTTATGTAACAAATGATAGAGGCCAAACCCTAAAAGGGCAACATAAATGCCGGACCACTAGTGTTTGGCCTCTAGCGTTTATCACATGACACAGGCGCCCTGGGAGAGAAGACACAGGGAGGAGTGCCATGGTATGGGGAGAAGACACAGGGGGAGGCATGTTGGTGGACAAGCACGGGGAAGCACATTAGATGGGAAAGGCTGATTACAGAGTCATTGCTAAGAGCTTCAGAACGTTCTTCAGCTCCTTGAGGCTTATTTACTTTGGCATAGCATTTGTAGCCACAGCTGAATAAATGTTTAAAAACACAGTGTTTTTAAAGTAAACCAGAGGTGTATTAAAGTAAATATTTGATTCTTACCCAAGGCTTCGTCCAGCCCCATAAGCAAGTCTGAGTTCCACGCCGTCCTCCCATGGTCTGCTGTTCAGCCACAACTAGCCCCGGTAACTGGCTCAGTCGCATCAGTCGAGGTCTTCTGTGCATGCGCGGGAGGTCTGCTCATGCGCAGAAGGGCATGCAGGGCAGTTTGTGCAGTGATCTAGCTACTTTTTTTTTAGAGGTGTTTGGCTATCTTTTATTGGACATAAGTTCCTGTGATCCCAGTAGCTCCTGAATGTCAGACAACTATGAAAAAATTCTCCCTGTGCCCAGGTGAGATAACACGTATGCTGCCTTAGGGCCATTTCATCACTGTATGGTGCTGGATGCTGTGAAATGTAACCATAATTTTTAGATGTATTGATACTGGGAAATCTCAGGCCAACATGGCCAATCGGGTGCACGGTGGTAACGGCATGAGATATTAGGATGAGAGACAAAAGTGACGGAACCCCTGGCTGCTGTCCCCACATATGTTATATGTAACACCCATCCCTCCCCCCCTTCCCCCCATGCCCTAGAATACTTTACCTGTCCACTGTCACCACTAGTGAATTTGCACCACACATGACTACCGGCGTATAGCACGTAGTGTGTGTATGATGCCCTACATGTGCCCTACGTGGTATATGCCGGCAGCTACGTGGGGCGCCAATGCGGAAGCAGATAGGCACCAGCGGACAGCTAAAGTATTTTAATGCACCAGGAGGCACCAAGGGGCACATATAACATTTGGGGGGACATCTTCAGAAGCAACAAGGCAGTGTCACGATACCGATTCCCAAAAGATTTCATGCTGAATTGATTGGGAATTGGCCTGCAGTATATGGGCAGCCAACAGATCTCTCTCTGATTGGATTCGATTGCCCAGAAAATGCACCTCAGCTGCCAAGGTTTCTCTTGTGCCTTACTATACACTCTGTGGAAAGGAGACGCTGGCACCATCCTCGTATTATTGCTCTTTTATTGAAGGGATAAGGACATTTAAAGCAACGTTTCGGGTGTTGGTAAGAGCTCCTTTCTCAAGCTTATCCAAATCCCTAATGACCTGCATAAGCTTGAGAAAGGAGCTCGTACCAATGCTCCGAAGCATCTCTGTATATGTCCTTATCCCTTCAATAAAAGAGCAATAATACGAAGATGGTGCCAGCGTCTCCTTTCCACTGATGACTTCTGGCTGCTGTGCTGTGTAGTCCTCGCTGAGGCACGTTAACACACTGGCATATTGCTGTTGTGCTCCTGCACATCTATTCTCATACTATACACTCTGTGACACTTGGAAAATTGCCCATAGTGGCATCAGAAATGCAGGGCGGTGAGGTCATTATAAAGAGATCTGGAGAGAATAAGGAAGAGGCAGAGGCGGAATAGAAAAAGGAGACTGCCATATTTATTTCCTTTTAAACAATGCCAGTTGCCTGGCAGTCCTGCTAATACTTCCTCCAACATTGTCTGAATTACACACCTGAAACAAGCATGCAGCAAATCCTGTCAAACTTCAGTCAAACATCTGATCTGCATGCTTGTTCAGGGTCTATGGCTAAAAGCAGGGCTGGCCTTAGGTTTTACAGCGCCCTGAGCGAAGCCTGATTATGGTGCCCCCTCCCCCTTCATCCTGCACACACACACACACACACACACACACACACACACACACACACACACACACACACACGAGGAATAGGTAATATTGGGATGGACAGACAGACAAATATATATACATCACAGATATAGGGATGGATGGAGGGAGGGAGGGGGAGAGAGAAAGAGAGAGAGAAGGGAGAGACAGAGAGAGAGAGAAGAGGGAGAGACACAGAGAGAGAGAGAAGAGGGAGAGACAGAGAGAGAGAGAGAAGATGGAGAGACACAGAGATGAGGGAGAGACAGAGAGAGAAGAGGGAGAGACAGAGAGAGAAGAGGGAGAGACAGAGAGAGAGAGAGAGAGAGAGAGACATAGACATACAGAGAGAGAGAGACATACAGAGAGAGAGACATACAGAGAGAGAGAGGAGGAGGAAAGAGAGAGAGAGAGAGAGAGAGAGAGAGGGAGGAGGAAAGAGAGAGAGGAGGAGGAAAGAGAGAGAGAGGAGGAGGAAAGAGAGAGAGAGGAGGAGGGAGGAAAGAGAGAGAGAGGAGGAGGGAGAGAGAGACAGAGGGGAGGAAAGAGAGAGGAGGGAGAGAGAGACAGAGGGGAGGAAAGAGAGAGGAGGGAGAGAGAGACAGAGGGGATGAAAGACAGAGGAAGGAGAGAGAGACAGAGGGGAGGAAAGAGAGAGACAGAGAGAGGGACAGAGAGAGGAGAGAGAGACAGAGAGAGGAGAGAGATACAGAGAGATGAGAGAGAGACAGAGAGCAGAGAGAGGAGAGAGAGACAGAGAGAGGAGAGAGAGACAGAGAGAGACGAGAGAGACAGAGAGAGGAGAGAGAGACAGAGAGAGACAGAGAGGAGAGAGAGACAGAGAGACAGAGAGAGGAGAGAGAGACAGAGAGAGGAGAGAGAGACAGAGAGAGGAGAGAGAGAGAGAGAAAGAGGAGGGAGAGACAGAGAGAGGAGGGAGAGACAGAGAGAGGAGGGAGAGACAGAGAGAGGAGGGAGAGACAGAGAGGAGGGAGAGACAGAGAGGAGGGAGAGACAGAGAGAGGAGGGAGAGACAGAGAGAGGAGAGAGACAGAGAGAGGGGAGAGACAGAGAGAGGAGAGAGAGAGACAGAGAGAGGAGAGAGAGAGACAGAGAGAGGAGAGAGAGACAGAGAGAGGAGAGAGAGACAGAGAGAGGAGAGAGAGAGACAGAGAGGAGGGAGAGACAGAGAGGAGGTAGAGACAGAGAGGAGGAAAGAGAGAGGACGAGAGAGACAGGGATGGAGGGATAGGAGGGAGAAAAAGAGAGAGAGAGGGGGGGGGGGGAGAGGGTGTGAGAGAGGGAGAGATAGGGATGGATGGATGGGTGGATAGATATATAGATAGATAGATAGGATATAGGAATAGATAATCTAGGGACATATATGAGAGAGAGAGACAGAGCTATAGGGATGGATGTATGTTTGAGGAGAGAGAGAGAGAGAGAGAGAGAGAGAGAGAGACAGACAGATATAGATGGATGGATGGATGGATGGATAGATGGATGGATGGATGGATGGATGGATGGGAGGAGTAGAGAGAGAGACAGATATATAGGGATGGATGGATGTATGGGGAGATGGGGAGATAGAGAGACAGACAGATATAGGGATGGATGGTAGGAGTAGAGAGAGGGGGAAGAGAGACAGAGAGAGAGAGAGAGTGAGTGAGTGAGTGAGTGAGTGAGTGAGTGAGTGAGTGTGTGTGTGTGTGTGTGTGTGTGTGTGTGTGTGTGTGTGTGTGTGTGTGTGTGTGTGTGTGTGTGTGTGCGCGCTGCACAAAGTCCGGTCCATTAAGGCTGCATTTTGATCTATGTAAAGCCCCCTGAGTGACTGACCTGCCTCTCTGCTGTCCCCATTGCTTGCCGTTTGCTGGCACTCTGTGGGAGCTGGGCGATGTGCTCCTGTCACACAGACCTGTGGGCTGCAACAAGTTCCCCTCTGTGGTGGCTCCCTCCATCCCCGGCACTCAGACTGCCAGCCATGTAGTTCAGCGGTGGGTGGTCCAGCAGCATTGATGGCAGAGCGAGGGAAGCCGCTGTATACTTCAAATACAGGAAGTGCTCATTCAGGAAAGCACTTCCTGTATTTGAGATACACAGCGCCAACACTGGGCTCCCTCTGTCATCACAGCTGCCGATTCACCCACAGCTGAACAGGGCTGACAGTGAGTGTCGGAGATCGGAGGGAGCCGCGAGTGAGGGGAATAGAAACCCCTGCATATGCGCCCCTTGGAGGCCGGCGCCCTGAGCGACCGCTCCGGTCGCACAGGTCAAAGGCCGGCCGTGGCTAAAAGTATTGGAGGCACATGATCAGCAGGACAGCCAGTGAACTTGCATTGTTCAGAAGGAAATATATATGTCAGCCTCCATATCCCTCTCACTTCAGCTGCCCTGAAGTAAAATCCCTGTAGAAAGATCCAGGGTAGCAAATACTGGAGCATTTCAGTTATGTCCAAATGTACACATGTTAAAAGGATGACATTACTGCTTTCTCTTTCTGCTTACTTTCCCCTTCAGTGATCATTAATGGTACAATTTTTAGTGAACTATTGTATTTAATAGGATTATTCATATGGTATTGTATAAAGCAGAGAAGCTGACGGGCCAATTCATTATCTTGAATGATAATAAGTTGTACAAGAGAGGTTATGTAAGTATATTTCAGCATGTGAAATACCATAAACAATTGTTTAAAGTTTTACTTGAGTTGGAGCAGGTTCTTCCCATGCTTTTATAGATGTATCTGAGCTGGAAGCTGGAGCTCGGTTACTTTGCATTGTCTGAAGCTGTCACCAGAGGGAGATCATCTGTAGGAACTGAAAGAAAGTGGAACCTTCAATTCAGAATGTCATTTTAGGAAGGAAATGAGATGTTGGAGCAAAAGGAAAGTGGAAGCTCAGGTGGGAGCATTTAACTTTAAGGAGAAAGACATTGGACAAAAATCAGCCTGGGACAGGGGACAGAACTGACAAGATTATCCCCATGCTTGTTTCTGGTGTAATTCAGCGACTACTGCAGCCAAGTAGATCAGCCGGTTATCCTGAACAGAGTTTGGGGTAAGCCGCCAAGGAGGATTTCTCAGGCCCTCAGGCTCAGAAGGGGTGGGGGGATGCCGCTGCACAGCGGCTATCATGTAGCTAGCCCTACCCTGCGCCGCCCCCCTGCCAATTTTTTTGAAACGGCAGGGGGGTTAAAAGGAAATAAATATGGCAGCTTCCATATCACTCTCACCTCAGATTCAATTTGAGGTGCACATAGACTTGTTGAATTTTCCAGTCATTTGGATTAATTGGCTGGAAAATATCAGTGGGGGGGTCAGGAGCAGTGGTAGATCTATGGCCTATGGTGTTGCACTGCATTGATCAGTGCAACGCTGCATTTGGATAGCTTTTTTTGAATGGATTTCATGCTTAAATCATTTAAAAATCTATGTCAGGTTTGTGGAAGGATTTGATCCTTCTCTGATCAGATTCTGATCTGAGGGGGAACACGTTTTTGGCCTTATTTGGTGCCTATCTGTTAGGGTATGGGCACCTGAAGGGTCTGCACAGATGACCATAGTTGGTTATTTATTCCTGATTAATACCATTTCCATTCCCTGCTGAGTTTATTTACTTGATATCTTGTTTTAAAAGTGAAGCAGGAGAGCTTTCCAGAGCTTTCATTCAGTGTTTCCACCGTAAGTAATTTTGTGCATAACCATAATTATGTTCCATAATTCCACAACTACATGTAATTACACTAAAATGCAAAATCTGATTCTTTGGCAACAAGTTAAAAAAAATAAAGTTCAAAAAGACCTTGTAGTTTCTGAGAATTTTTTTTTTTTAATTTAAAGAAAAAATATTTTTCGCGGTAAAATGAGATTTTGCTTCAGCACACTTTAACTTATACCAAGTTCTGTATACACATTTTAAGTAAATGGCCAACGTAGGGTTCCCCTTCTCACTCCTCTGTGACCCCCTGTTACCCTTGCAGGCTGGTATAGTTAGCATTCAGCACCCATACCTCTTGGAGGTCTGCACCTTCAGCTATACTAGCTCGCATTGGTCCATAATGTGTTTCTGTGTGTATGTGTGTATGTGTATGTGTATGTGTATGTGTATGTGTGTGTGTGTGTGTGGGGGGGGGGGGGGTGGAAGAGAGGGGCGGCAATCCCTTCCCTCCCCGAAAGCCCTTGTCAATACCATGGACAAGAGGCTCTTCCCCACCTCCGGTGCCCTACAATAAGTATACAGAACTAAGGCCTGGAACCCACTACAAATCGCTATTGCTAATCGCAATCGCTAGTGTTTTTAATGAGCGTTTTGTAAGGGATTTCATGAGCGTTTTCTGATGATTTTGGTAGCGATTTTAAAAAGTGTAAGCATTTTGCCAGCGATTGTGTAGCGATTAGCATTTTCAATTCTGATTGGTCCTTGAAATTCATTTAAATTTTTTAACAGTGTGCAGTAATTAAAAAACGCTAGCCAAATCGCTCTGTGTAGGTTTTGATGAGCGATTACGCCAGCGTTTATATACTTTACATTGCAGAAACGCTAACCCAAACGCTTAAAATGCTGCATGTCCTGCGTTTACGATTTTGGAAATTGCAATCACTCCAGTAGAAATTTGCCCATCCATTAAGGCCCGGTTCACATTAGCGGTGGCCGTCCGGAATCGCCGTGCCGGAGCCGCACCGCTTGCAGAACGGACGGAACGGACGCACGGCATAGCAATGAAAGCCTATGCGTCCGTTCACATGCGTCCGTTCTGACGGACCGGAGCCGGACTCCGGCCTCCGTTCCAACATGCGCTATTTTTTGATCCGGCTCCTCCGGCAGCCGTATCCGGGGCGGAGCCGGACTGCACCATCCGGCCAATACAAACCAATGGGAACCGGAGAGCGCACAACACACTGGCTGAGAAATCCGGATGTTCTACCCCACTTCCTATGCGGATTGTTGCGGCGATATTGGATGGGGACACATGGGCAAGCATTTTGGAGTGGAGCAGCACAGCTGGATCCGGATCCGGAGATGTTGGCAGCATGTCGCAGGTGGAGGTGAGTGCTAAACAGCAGAGGGCCTGATTCCACAGGTCCCCCTTCTGCTGACCTCCCAGACCCCAACATTTTTTTTGTTTTTTACGTTACTTTTGCCAAACGGATCCGGATCGCATCCTGATGAACACCTGATGCAACCTGACCGGATCCGGATCGGATCCGGATCAGAACCATACGGTTCCGATCCGGATCCGGTCCGGATCCGGTCAGGTCATCCGGTCCGTTTGGCAAACAACCGCAAGTGTGAACCGGGCCTAACATTAGCTGAGCATTTAGAAAAATCGCTAGTGTTTTGAAAACCTCCCTAAACGCTCACAAAATCGCTTTAGTGGGTTCCAGCCCAAGAGCTCCGGATATACTAAAGTGTTTAAAAACATTTTTTTTAATTTGAATTTTTTAAAAACAATTTTTTTTAACAGCTGCCAGCTCTTTAAAAAAATAAAATAAAATAAATTTTACCTGTTTCAACTATTCCTCCTAACCTAACTGTTCTGGTTTTCACAAACATTTTTGCACTTAATGCAAAAAAGAGTTTACAACTGCCACATTCCTAATTTCAATTAACATGCAAAATTTATGAATGGCTTAAACAAAATCAATTCCATTTTGAAGTCATAAATAATTTAGTGTAATTGTGAACTGTTTTATGGAAATTTGCATATAGGTGCCTCAGTATAGGTCTGCCAGCTGTAGGCACCTGGGTATAGGTAAGCCAGCTATAGCTGCCATATTTTAGGTTAGCCAGCTGTAGGTGCCACAGTATAGCTTAGCCAGCTGTAGCTGTAGGTGCCACAGTATAGGTTAGCCAGCTATAGGTGCCACAGTATAGCTTGGTATAGGTGCCCCCTCTGCTCCCCCTCCCTTCCTCTGCAGAGTGCCAAGGGAGCAGTTACTAGAAGATACTCTCCCGCTCCCAGCATTCCAGCGATGATCTCCATTCAGCAGTGGCAGAGTGTCCAGGGCCGTCTCCATGGCTACAGCAGGTCTCTTTGCGTTTGACCCGGTGGCTTGTAACGGCAGCTCACGTGATGTATTATGTGACACACTGTTACGAGCCGCTGGGTCACATGCAGAGAGATCCGCTGTAGCTATGAAGACAGAGCTGGATGAGCTGCCACTGTTGAAGATAATCGCTGGAATGTTAGGAGCTGATGAGCCTCTTCTCGTAACTACTCCACTGCGACTCTGCAGAGGGAGGGAGTGGGAGCAAAGGGGGCAATTTGGGGTGGCCAAAGAGCCACCTTTTATACATGGATCACCTGTAGGCACACAGTGCCTTTAGGCAAATCCAGCCCTGTTTATCAGCCAGCCAAAGTTATTTATTGGATTTTGCTGTTTGCAGCACAGTCTAGCACTTCAGCATAGAATTAGGCATTGAATCAGTTGACCTTCATTCCAGTGGAGGTAAGGAACCTTTTGAGAGACATCCAACCAGAAGGATAGTTAGGGTTCAAGTGATCCAGGCACCTTTTTTAAAGTGTATTATTAGTTTCTTAGAAAACAAAAGTTTGCCTTCTTATAACAGAAGGTATTTGTGATAATTCAGGTTGGAGTGAGAATATTATGTCTCCCATGATGCATCACTGTTGAATATGCAATTTATCCTTTGTCGCTCCTGTTGTTTCTTGAAGTGAATGTATTTACATGTATGTCCTTTAAGAACCTGGTGGGCGTACTATACCTCACAGAATAATGGGACATTAGGGAATACAAAAAGAAGTTCCTGAAACACACTGGCCACTGCTAATGGGGGTACCTCACAAAAAGAAGTTCCTGAAACACACTGGCCACTGCTAATGGTGGTACCTCACATTGTGAGGGAGCATCTGTCTTGGAAATGTGATACTGATAACAGTGTGGCTTATACTACAGCAGTGCTGGTCGTAATGGAAAAATCTATGCTTACGGATCGTTATGCGTAATTTTACGCTATTACGCATTACGCAATTACGGTTACGGCATAGGAAATTATTTACGGTTCATCACTGTAATTACGCATTAACTTACGCAGTTACGCGTAAGATTTCCGTAATGTAGGCGCTTACGCTATGATGTTACGCGTAGTGCCGTAATACCCATTAATGCGTACTTTTTGAAGCATACAGACGATATGTACGCAATAGCCGTCAATGTGACAGCTATTGCGTACACATAATTCGTATGCGTCAAAACATACGCTATATACTGAAGGGCGGGAGAAGATACTATTGGTTGCTTAGGATGTTGACTGATTGGCTACTCTTGGAAAAGAGGAGTTTTTACGTTAGTAATTACGCATAAAATTACGCGTAAGTCTTCGTAAAATTACGCATACTTAGCAATTACGGTAGACAGCGTAATTATGATACCACTTTACTGCTTACGCGTAAATAATTACGCATAAGACTGTAAGTTATGCATAGCGCTTACGCGTAAATTTACATTGAATTACGATGCGTAATTACGCTCATGCGTAATTTCGGCCCAGCACTGTACTACAGTGTGTACCATACGCAAGAGAAAAGTCTGAACTGTATTGGACTGCTGTGGTAAACTGTATGAATGTTTCAATTGCATCTTGGCTTTTGAGCGCGGTTCTTTTTTTTACACGGGTCTTGGAAGATAGAATATTGAGAAAAACTAAAAGGACCAAACCCTACTTCAAATCACCATAAACTTTATTCAGAAATAGAAAACATTGGATAACCACACTCTCCAATATGTTGGTATAGTACAGCCGGCTGGACTCACACATGCATAGGTACTTGCTCCCATGCTCGCCATACATACAGGGATCCTAGATTGATAACTGTCCAATAAAGTGCAACTGTTACTCTTTAAAAACAGCCTCTAATACTCCTCAAAAATAGAAGACACTTGCATAGGTCCACATTAGCAGTTCCATAGAAGTTCCAAACTGGGCTGTACACAAAGTCACAATGTCATGCCAGCAGTAAATCCAGGATTCTATCCTACAATTCTCATTGCATCCAACAATAATGCATAAGGATGATCCAAAGCTGCAGTCAATTGCAAACACAGGACAGCTGCCTCACTGAGGCTCTCACCACTCAGTAGTCAGTTCCATAAATCGAAAGCAGCCTCACTCCATCGCATCTGTGTTAAGATGCCTTAATGCAGGGTTTTCAGGCCAGGGAGACTCTGTGCGCACATGCTCCAGTAATGAGAACCATCATCCACACTGCCCCTAGCATAGCGCCATCACGCAGTAGGCCAGTACTGGAGGGGAAAGAAAAAACAAAGACAAACGGGAGCCCAAATGGTGCAGTATGTCACGAGTATTGAGTATTAAAAAATACTTCTAAAAAGGGGTACTCACAAAGGTGGGTTGCACAGGGGGCAACCGACCACTTCAGGCACGTGGAGTGTATTATACCTGACTCCACTCAGGTCTGCCAGCAGTCCTGGACTCGTTCGCTCTCTTAGCAAAAGAGCCTGTGCACCAAAATAGGTGTGCAAGGCCCCCCTCCTAGATAGGTGGGGGGAGTGGGGTACAGCAAGGAGAAGAGGCGCTCAGAATATATAAAACACTTTAAAACCAATAAAATAAAGAAGATTGAGGTGGCTTACCTCATATACGACAAACTCACTTTAGATAAGGAAGTTTAATAGATCATTAAGCACAGGCAACGCGTTTCGTGGGTCCATGCCCACTTCCTCAGGCCAAATAAAAGTGCCAAAGTAGTCTATATGCGGCATATAGACTACTTTGGCACTTTTATTTGGCCTAAGGAAGTGGGCATGGGCCCACGAAACGCGTTGCCTGTGCTTAATAATCTATTAAACTTCCTTATCTAAAGTGAGTTTGTCATCTATGAGGTAAGCCACCTCAATCTTCTTTATTTTATTGGTTTTAAAGGGCGCCTCTTCTCCTTTCTGTATCTAAGGTGGAAAAATGTATTGGACTCTATAGTTCCATGTTACTGCTGCTTGTCCTTTAAATACCCTGCTGGAAGATTTTTGGTGGGCAGGCTGGATTTCTGTGTATTTTTCAAACCTAGGTTGGCATTCATTTCCAACTGGTTACAGTGACTGATGTCTATCAATAAATGCAGAAGAATGGGGGGGGGGGGAGAGAAAGAATAACAGGTTGCCGTAAGAAATGAACTTTAAAGAAGATAGAATTTAATGGATGAAAATGTTGGAAGGAGACAGAAATAGACCGAAGATGTCACGTGCACATACAGAACAAGAAAGATATGGAGGACTGGGCTGTGGAAATGGGCCGAACCTCCAATTTTCGGTTCGCGAACTTCCGCAAAAGTTCGGTTTACGTGAAATTTCGCAAACTACAATAGACTTCAATGGGGAGGCAAACTTTGAAAACTAGAAACACTTATGCTGGCCAGAAAAGTGATGGAAAAGATGTTTCAAGGGGTCTAACACCTGGAGGGGGACATGGAGGAGTGGGATAGATGCCAAAAGTCCTGGGTAAAAATCTGGATTTGACGCAAAGCAGCATTTTAAGGGCAGAAATCACATTGAATGCTAAATTCATAAGTGCTTTAAAACATCTTGCATGTGTATACATCAATCGGAGTGTAATTAGAGTACTGCTTCACACTGACAGACCAAACTCACTGTGTAACGCACCGCAAACAGCTGTTTGTGTTGTGACGGCCGTGCTGAACTGGTGCACACCGTGGCGAGAGTGCAGGCCGTGGCGGTTTTCAAGCCCAAATGGTCGCTGGGCTGTGGTAGCTCAATGATAGAACAACAGTGACTGTCCAGCTGATCAAATCTGGTCTATCCACAATGAAGCAACGACCTTATTATCTTGGGTGTGCCCCCCCTGAGACACTCATATAGCCGTCGGTCATTGCTTCATTGTGATACGCAAGCCCCTTCACCGCAGCAAGGTAATGATCACGAGGGGGAATTAAAAATTCAGGAATCCACTTGGAGTCCTGGACCCTGTTCGTGATGGTGGAGAAGGCAGTCAAGCGGCCTGCGGGCAGAGGTGCTGTGTGGGGAGCGACTTAGTCTTGGGGCAGGCAGTCACATGGCGTTCAGGCAGAGATGCTGTGTGTGGGGACTGACTTAGTCTTCGGGCAGGCCTGAGCGTGCTTTACAGTCCAGGCATCCGTGGTTAGATGGACCCTTGACCCAACGCTGTGTGCCAGAGAATAGAGATGTCACAACTTGCCTTTCAACATCACGGTACAGTTTAGGTATCACCTTTTTTTGAGAAAAAATTGCGGCCTGGTATCTTCCACTGCGGTTTTGCTTTTGTGTGCTGCTTTTCCTCAGGTGGTCATGCCATTGCAGTTTGTGCTTTGTAATCATGTGCCTTTGTAAGGTAGTTGTCCCTACGCGGGTCTTGGTCTTTCCACGGCTCAATTTTCAGTGGCAGAGAGTACAGATGGCATTGCTCTCATCTGAGGCAGACACACACAAAAATGTCCACACCGCTGAGTCCTGGGGTGATGGCACTTTGGTGGTGGCGGCCGACTGAGTGTTAAGTGGGGTGCCAGAATCAGAGCAGGAGGAAGAAGATATGTCACGCTTCTGTACGGAAGCTGAGAAAGATGAGGTGTTCTGTGTTAAATAGTCATCTATGTCCTGACAATATTGGGGGTTGATGGCACGTTACTTCTTCTGAACACTGTACTTTGGTTGGTTGAGGGCCGCACGAAATCACGACAGCGCAACCTCGAACAGACCTGCCAGGTGGCCTGCCTCTGCCTTTTGTTTTGTCCATATTGGGGGGGATGAAGTGAAATGTATGCACTGACTTGACTAATACAATGTGCAGTCAGTCACACAGGTGCAGTTAACAGGTATGCACAGAGTGGTATATCACACTGCCTGTACTCGCGTAGGTAGGTGGGTGCACTGTGAACAACAGGTAGGTATATGCACTGATGGGTATTACAATGTGCACCTGTCCCACACAGACAGGTACCGGACAGGCACAGTGACACTGCGTGCACTCACGTAGGTAGGTGGGTGCACTGTGAACAGGTAGGTATATGCAGTGATGGGTATTACAATGTGCACCTGTCCCACACAGACAGGTACCGGACAGGCACAGTGACATTGCATGCGCTCACGTAGGTCGGTGGGTGCACTGTGAACAACAGGTAAGTATATGCAGTGATGGGTATTATAATGTGCACCTGGCTGTAACGATTGGTGTCAGCACGCAGAGAGAATCTGATTATTGGCGATCTGCAGTACCACCAAGCCTGATTATCGATGATCTGCAGAATCAGCGATAATGCAGATGTATTACTAACCTCTGGACACCAGAATAGTGAGAGTGTTTGGTGTAACAGTAACAACTCTGAGTGGAGACCACCAGAGGAGCTGGCGGCCTAAGACTCCTGAGGAATTCACCCCCGACTGTGGGTGATATTCCTGTAGCCTGTGGACCTCTGGGCGAGGGACCGAGGCTGGGTTGCAGGAAGCCCTGCAGCTAATATGAAAGGTTTTGCCCTGAACTGGGCTAACGTAATACAGTAATAGCACAATCCTAGTCTGAGGTGTGAGGTCCGTAGTCACAACACCCTGGAACTAGTCTGGAGCATAACATAAATAATAATACAATTCCCTAGTCTTGAGTGTGAGGTCCGTGATCATCAACACCCTGGAACTAGTCTGGAATATAACACAAAGACAATTCAGTTCCCTAGTCTTGGGTGTGAGGGCCTTGATCTCAACACCCTGGAACTATGCTAGAGAATACACAGAAGATACACAGTATTCCTAGTCTGGGGTGTGAGGGCCTTGATCTCAACACCCTGGAACTGGTCTAACAAATAATAACAGTACAAGGTAATCTGGCTCAGTGTGACTTCCCAGGTCCACGTGGTTCAAACACACTGTAAGGATCTGACTATGGTCTGAATGCTTCCACAAAGTGTTTGCAATGGCAGACAACCAGCAACTGACAAGCAAGCAGAATATATAGTAGCTGAACTCTGCTGCCCCGCCCGAGCCACTCAGCCAATCATGAGTCCAGCAGGAATCAGCTGATCGTCCTGATCAGCTGACACTTCCCCTGCTGGTATAAAGGTCCTGACTTCTGGCCCATCTATGTGGACTAACAGACCCAGCCACTCCAAAGGCACGCTGGTGCGTACAAACCGCCACCTTGGACGCGGAAACAGCCGCTTTGCTGTTAGAACATGCGGCAGCTTTTCCGCGTTCTGCCACACTACCAGACGCGTGCCTACGCGTGCAAACCGCCGCGTTGGACACAGAATCAGCCGCCTTGCTTTCAGCACACGCGACGGCTTTTCCGCGTTTTCTCACACTGGCACAGTAGTAATTATATCACCAAGGTGCCAAAGGCCAGCTGCGACTGACTGACAGGGCTGTATATAATGCAAGTGGGCCGCACACAAAAAAAAAATAGATCACAAGAACAAGATTAGCTTTCAAAAGAGCTGTTGAGGGGTGCTTTTTTTTTAGCAATAAGAATTAGCAAAAAGCAAGCTAAGAAGCCTACAAGAGCCTAACTAAGCTTTCCCTACAGGTCTCTGCACAGCAGCTCTCCCTTCTCTAATTAATACAGGCACACGAGTGAGTGAAAAGCCTGACGATACCTGCCTTTTATAAGGGGAGGGAGTGGCTCCAGGAGGGAGTGTAGCCTGATTGGCTACAATGTGCCTGCTGACTGTGATGTAGAGGGTCAAAGTTGACCCTCATGATGCACTATGGGGGTGAACCAAACTTCCAGAAATGTTCACGGTTCTCCATGATTGCGAACCACGGAAGTTCACCAGGAAGCATTCGCCGGTGAACCAATCGAACCATCTCTACTGGGATGTTCTGATCAGTGGTGGGTGGCCGGTGTCCCTGCCTACCACTGCTACTGAAGTGGAGCGCGCTGCCAGGAGCCAGGAGAAGAGGATAGGAGAAGGCATGCTGGAGAGGATAGTGGAAGATGCAAGACCCAGAGCCAGTAGGAGAGGATTGCAGCGGCAGGAGCAGGAAAAGTATAGTAAAAGCTTCCCTGTGCATTCTGCATTAATTCTTCCGTATCTTTGGGGGAGAAAAAGTGCATGTCATATGGTAAATGCATAATGAAAATATTTGTTTGCAAAAATGTTCATCTATCTAGGCCCTGTCAAAGGGAAAAAAAATAAAATTGTGTTCAAGTTGATACAGACCGGGCTAATTGAAATCTATGCCCTGTTTGGGCATGTTATCCCTGCCAGGGCGTAGATTTCAGTTACCCTGCTGCACACTAGTAATGAGCTGAAATTTGCGTAATTTCGCATTTCCGTAATTACGGACACGAATTTGGCAGCTACGATGTGAATCCGTAATTTTGTAATTGCAATACAAACCGTAATTCCGAATTCTGTAGGCTTAATTTCCATCGTGTAATTTTGCGTTCCGCCGCAAATTTGCATTTAACACAAATTTGATAATTTTGTGTTTTCTATAGAAACAAAGTTATTTCAATTAAGAAAATGGACGTCATTTTGTTTCTATTAGTAATTATGCAAATTTAACTAATTGCTAAACTCAGGAAAGTCACTAATTAATTGCAATTACTGATAATGCAAAGGCCCCTGCATGTGCTGTTGCTTTAAATGTATCAGGAGGCTCTACCTTCAGCCACTTCTATGGCCTGGTGCACACCAAAAACCGCTAGCAGATCCGCAAAATGCTAGCAGATTTTGAAACGCTTTTTCTTATTTTTCTGTAGCGTTTCAGCTAGCATTTTGCGGTTTTGTGAAGCCTTTTTGGTGTAGTAGATTTCATGTATTGTTACAGTAAGCTGTTACTGAACAGCTACTGTAACGAAAAACGCCTGGCAAACCACTCTGAAGTGCCATTTTTCAGAGCGGTTTGCCTTTTTCCTATACTTAACATTGAGGCAGAAACGCATCCGCAATCCAAAATCTGCAGCAGCCCGGGAGTATGCGTTTCTGCAAAACGCCTCCCGCTCTGGTGTGCACCAGCCCATTGAAATACATTACCCTAGCGGATCCGCACCCGCAAGCGGATCACAAACTGCAGCAGAACCGCTGTGGTGTGCACTAGGCCTAAGACATGTGCTCTTTGCCAAGGTGCACTTAGAGGTTATGCATGCTGAGACACTTGGTTTTGGGCCTTGCAATATTTGATAATGCAAAGGTCCCTGCACATGCTGTCACTTTAAATGTATCAGGAGGCTCTACCTGCTGCCACTTCTAATACAGGTGCTCTTTATCAAGGTGCACTTAGAGGTCATGCATGCTGAGACACTCGGTTTTGGACCTTGCAATATCTGATAATGCAAGGTCCCTGCACGTGCTGTCAATTTAAATGTATCAGTAGAGATGTTGCAAACATTTTCCGTTCATAAACGGCAAATGCGAACTTCCGCAAATGTTCGTAATCATGCGTCCTCAGCGAACTGCCATAGACTTCAATGAGCAGGCGAATTTTAAAACCTTTCTGGCCACAAAAGTGATGGAAAAGTGGTTTTCAATGGGTCTAACACAGGCATGGGCAAACTCGGCCCTCCAGCTGTTACCCTCCAGTCCCACAATGCATTTGCCTTTATGAGTCATGACTGTGGCTGTCAGACTTCTGCAATGCATTGTGGGACTTGTAGTTGCTTAACAGCTGGAGGGCCATGTTTGCCCATGCCTGGTCTAACACCTGGACTGTGGCATGCCAGAGGGGGATCAATGCCAAAAGTTTCTCCAAAAATTACAGAGTTGATGCAAAGTCGGATTTTAATCCCTAAAGGGCAGAAATCACATTATGCACAGCTCTGGGTGTCAGTGGGCTGTGGAGTATCTCACACAGAGAAATGAAATAGTACTATCAGAATACAGTGAAATAATAATGCACTGGAGTGTATTACCTACCTATCTGCAGCAAGTCTGACCCTGCTTTCACTAACAGTCAGCGGCCGGCAGAGAATGAATCCGTTATGGCCACTGCAACTACTTTTTGATAGGGGGGTGGGCCCAGGAGGGGGTGCTAGCTGATTGGCTGCCATGCGTCTGCTGACTGTGAGGTAAGGGGTCAAAGTTTAGCTCAATGATGATGTATAAGGGGAGGGTCGAATATGCCAAATGTTCGCTGTTCACCGCGAATGCGAACAGCAGAAGTTTGCTGAATACTGTCCCCCGGCGAACAGTTCGGGCCTGTAATGATCTGCTCTGCTGTCTGCACAGGCAGACAGCTTTTTGACCAATTTGTAGATCTGAATGCTGCAGGTCCCTGGAAAGGAGACCTGTCTTCATTCTGCAACTTGCTGAGCTGCTGCTCTGGTGAGGAATTTGCATCCATTTGGCATGCAAATTGCTTAGCTGCTTCCTTTGATGGCTTGCAGTATAAATACCATTTCCTCCCAGAATCCCTTGCTGGTCATGATGGTTTGTTCCTGCTAACTTACCTGGAGTCTCAGCCTTAGCTAATCGTTTGCTAAGATTATCTTAGAGTAATTCCTTGGGAGTGCACTAGCATTCCTTATAGCGTAGTCAGGTTGTATTATCTGTTTTGCCTAGTTCTGTCTTGTCTGTTGCGATTGTCTTGTCGCCAGCGGCGGTCGACAGGAAATTGTTCTGTCTGTTGGGATCGCATTCGCCCTAGCGGTAGAGATGGTGGTTTCTTCTGTATTCTGCCTTAGGGGTGCTAGCCAGAGCAGCGGTTGCTACTGGTAGCCCCATCTGTCTGTCTGTTTGGATCGCATTCGCCCTAGCGGTAGTGGCAGTGGTTCCTTCTGTACTCTGTCTTAGGGGTGCAAGCCAGAGCAGCGGTTGCTACTGGTTGCGCCATTTGTCTGTCTGTCTGGATCGCGTCCGCCCTAGCGGTAGTGGCGGTGGTTCCTTCTGTACTCTGTGTGGGAGTGTAGGCCAGAGCTGCGGTTGCTACTGGTTACTCCTTCTGTCTGTCTTGTCTGGAACGAATGCTTGCTGTAGGCTCGGTGAGGTAACCGTTTAGCAAGCGTTCACATTCTCTATTCATTTTCGTGTTACATTGGTTAGTTAGGGTTGGCTTGTTTTGTCTCTGTTGCGCTTTTCGTGCAGAGACCGCGCCATTGGCGTGCTTTGTCGCTGTTGCGCTTTTCGTGCGGCGACCGTGCTTAGCGAGTGCGTTTGTTATTTTCCTTGGCGTTCTGATCATTGTTATTTGTTGCGTCTTTCTTGCTACACTTGTGCTCTGTCTTTATTCGGTCTTGTGTCACTGTTGGCAATCGCAACTCTTGCGATTGCATTCCCACTTGGTTTCCGCTGTTGTGTGTTCACCGTCGCCGGGTGACGACTAGATTGGTGGACACGCATACATTCTGTCGCTGTGCTCACTCTCTCTCTCTCTGAGGGCTATCTTGCCCTGCATTGTTGCAATTCGTACAATTCCCAAATGGCATCTGTGGCAGTGCAGAGGGGTTGTTCCTCTGCACTCCACAGCTCCATCTGCTGGTGGGAATTTCCCTGTACAAGTGCATTACACCAAAGCTGGGTTCTGCCGTTTTGTACGCTTGTGGAGGACTTCCACAGTGACAGCGCACATCTTGTGCACTGACCACGGAGATAATTCCACAATCGTTACAGGGCCATCTCTGTGTATCAGGAGGCTCTACCTGCAGCCACTTCTAAGACAGGTGCTCTTTGTCAAGATGCACTTAGCGGTCATGCATGCTGAGACACTTGGTTTTGCGCCTTGCAATATCTGATAATGCAAACGTCCCTGCATGTGCTGTCACTTTAAATGTATCAGGAGGCTCTGGACTGGAGCACAATTTCGAAAACGGCGAATTTACACATTAAACACAAAATTCTGATTTGTTTCCATTACGGAAATGATAATAATTATGAAAAACGATAGGAATTACGAATTTCTGTGTAATTGCTTGTAATTCCACAAAATTACGCATTTCTGTAATTACAATATCGATGTATGCGAAATTTAGCGTAATTGTAATTAGGTCATTACGCTCATCACTACTGCACACTCCCGCCACTGCACCCCACTCGCTCTGCTGCAATGACAGCAGAGCTCCGCGATACGGTCCCTGTGATCTCTCTGAGCCAATCATGGCGAGAGAGAAGGGCCCATGCACCGTGAGGTCGGTGAGCCCTGTTTCTTTTACCCAGAAGTCTTTGGTCCTTAACCTCCTTGCCGGTTCAATTCCTCCGGCAAGGAGGCAGCGCAGGAGGTTTTTTTTTTTTTTTTTTTTTTTTTTTTAAATCATGTAGTGAGCCGAGGGCTTGCTACATGATAGCCGCTGAGCGGCGGCATCCCCCCACCCACTCCGATCGCCTTAGGCGATCAGAGTATGCAGGAAATCCCGTTGAGGACGGGATTTCCTGCAGGGCTTCCCCGGTCACCATGGCGACGGGGCGGGATGATGTCACCGACGTCATGGACGTCGGGACGTCATAGGGAATCCCGATCCGCCCCTCAACGCTGCCTGGCACTGATTGGCCAGGCAGCGCAGGGGTCTGGGGCGGGGGGAGCGGCTCGGCGCGGCGGATTGCGGCGGATCGGCGGCGAGCAGCGGCGATCGGAAGTTACAAGCAGCTAGCAAAGTGCTAGCTGCTTGTAACAAAAAAAAAATTATGCAAATAGACCCAGCGGGGCCTGAGCAATCCTCCTGCGCAGGTTACCGGGATAACCGGCAAGGAGGTTAAGGGGCCAGAGACTTCGGTTACACAAGTGGTTAAAGTAACTTATTTTATTTTTTTCTTTGGATTTTCATGTTAGTAATATATTGTAGGTATTTTTTTTTTATTTTGCATAAACTGTGCATATGGCATCCATTCCTGCAATACAGGTTAATGCTGATGTAAATTTTCCACAGAATAGAATTTATAAACTAGACAATATTGTTTAGTAGGATTTCAAACACTATTTAATGGTTTTTCATATTCTAAAAGCTGTTCTCTGATGAACACTTTTCTAAAGCAAATAACGGTTTTGTAATAAAATTTGAATTTGGGGGGTTTTATTTGCGCTGTCATGTCTCAGCTCCTTCTCAGGGAGATGCTGATATTATTAATGTATGTGTCCAGATAACTACTGTCACTAAAAGCAATCTGCAATTGCCTGAGGACATTGCCAAATTCACAGGAAGCCATATTATCCTTTTCAAGTTATTTGAAGGACTTCACAAGTTCTTCTGACTCCTTGTCACAGCCTAATTATAACATGCCTAATAAAGCAATTCATTACTTGTGTCAGCAGCACTATCAATTTAGATACGTATTAAGGATGAGCTCCCAAAATCAGAAATGTATTTTGCATTGAAAAATGTTGTTTAAATTTTTATTAAAAATGTGCATGTTGAATCATATATAAATATACAGCAGGTACAGAAAATAATCCCCTCCCCCAAATCTGCACATTTTGTTGCTGTGCAGCCTGAAATGAAGACACACAGGCACAATAATTTTTCCAGCTGTATTTACTACTTTCAACTTAGAACAGTGAAGAGGAACAGCAGCAGTTAAAATCTTTGAGGTGCAAGGAGGTCACCATCCACTCCTAAAAAAAAGTATGTGTAAGCTCAGTCAGGTGTGAGTAAAAATATTCTCCATTGCACATAAAGTACAGTAATTGGTTTCCATCTGTGATAATTTGCAACCATTTTGATTAGTTTGGTAAAAGATAACAAGCTATTCATTGAGCATTTCAGTGCTTGGAAGTGCAAGTGAAAGCGAGCCATCATCTATGGACAGCAAGGCACCGTAAAAACCAAAATTAAAGGAAGAAACTTTGCTGAATTTCCTATTTTGAATGGCATCAGGCAAGGTTGTCCCTTATCTCCACTCCTCTTCAGCTTAGCTTTAGAGGCCCTGTAACAAGCCATTCAAGCTGATGCATCCATGCACAGTAGGGATGGCTGAACACGTTCACTGGTGAGCGGTTTCCAGTAAATGTGTGCTCGCAAGTAGTGCAAATGATGCAGCCCATTCGTGCCGACACTATGCTTTCCTATAGTGACGTTTTTTGAATTTTGAATCTGAAGTCAGACGTCCAATCAAACATTACCAACCAGGTCACTCCTCACCCCCATAAAAGGCACAATCCCGGTGGCCATTTTTATTCTGAATTAGTTAGTGTAGGGAGAGGTGCTGCTGCTGCAGATAGACAGTGAGAGATAGGTTGGTTTGGGATATTGTACTGTGTAGCTGCTTCCTAGGTGCTCTGCTGCTACTTGCAGTTAAAAAAGCAAAGGTCCCCCCAAAATGTCCTTTTGAGGACTCTGCCTGGCCACAAAAGTCCTTTTGAGGACTGAAAGTGACATTGAGCCTGCTGTACTTATTATTATTTTTTGTTGTTGTTGCTTTTTTTATGGTGTGGTGTGTTTTGTGTTGTAGCAACACAGCATCCCCATGTACAGTGTAGTGTGTGGCTACATCATCGTTATAGCCCACAGTCACTGCGCAACAGTTATTTAGTGTCTTACATTTGTGACATGATGCGTGCTGTATTACCCACACACAGCATCACAGCAACACTCGTGTGACCGACCATGCTCCTCCTCTGACTCCTCTAAAGACTCCTCCCTCTGCCCATGTGCAGCTGATGACATTGCCCTTTCTCCAAATTGCATATACACTTCCTCCTCTTCACACTGCCCAAGGACATTGCATGACACAAGAACATTGCATCAAAGAAAGGATTACTGGATCTCCACCTGGATTTTGTGCAAATAGCTTGTGTTTTATTCACATCATAGCACAGAAACACAACGTTTCAGCCTTACGGCCTTTATCTTTGATGTTACTGTTGCTGACACCACGCTGGATCCTGGTGTATACTGGTAGACTCCCTGGTGATAAAGTCTGTGGTTGAGCTAGAGGCCTGCTGCTACTGTCCCTACAAGGACATTGCATGGCACACTCCCAAAAAATTATGGCATTATGTCACTGATGCAACTGACCAGATTAGTGGTCTCCCCAAAAGGATGCATCAGTCTGCAGGTGTCGCATATGAGCTCCCATTTCCTCGGGTAAAAGTAACCCATCACCCAGTCTTACTAGCAAGTGCACAGAGGTACTCTTCTTGCTATAATTGAATAATCAATGTGCTCTTATTCCCCAGACTTGGTAATTTCTGAGGTGCATAAATCCTCTGACTGGGTCATTAGGTGTAAAAAAGATGCTGAAAGTCCATGCTTGTGGCCAGTCAGAGCACTTCACCTCCACTTCACCTCCATGGGTTTTTCCCCTTAACCTTTTCCCCACCCCGCGAGTAACTAAGTCCCTGCAAATTGCCATAACTCAGGGTAGTAGCTGCTTCATCCCTCCCTGCCAGGCATGGTCGGAAGAGCCCATTTCCGTTTCCGGGACAATTCCGCATACCGTCATACCGAAATTCCGCATACCGGCACATTCCGGCGGTATTCCGAGGTATTCCGCGGTATTCCGTGGTATTCCGCGGTATTCCGCATGTACTTTCCGTAATTTTTATCCGGACTTCTGTAATTTTCGAATGATTGTGTCTATGTTGTCTATTGTCAATAAAGTTGTTGTATATTACGGAAACATGATTGAAAAGTGTACTTTCGTAAATTACAGCCTTTGTTTACGGAAATGCTATTTTTTTATGTGCACACTGTTTGGGGGGTGGCGCCCAGGCGGAATATCGCATCCATGAGCTTGTTGTCATGATTGGTCAACTCATTCCGCATCTCCTGATTAGTCAATTCATTCTGATTCCGATTTTGCCGTAATTCCGCATTATTCCGCATTCCGGTTTGACGTTTCCGGATTCCGCGGAGCCATGCGGAAACCCCAATTCCGGCGGAATTTCGGTATTTTAGCTTCCGCCGCCGATGCGACCTCCCCCCCCCCCCCCCCCCCCCCCCCGCACGGTCATTACCACCGCCGATCGTTAGCCGCTAGATCAATGAATGGGAACTCAGCCCCATTCGATGATCTAAGTCCCTGCGTGAATGAATGCAGCTGTCCATGAGACGGCACCGCAATAGACTTCAACAGGGAGGCGAACTAGACTAGAAAGAATTATGCTGGCCAGAAAAGTGATGGAAAAGATGTTTCAAGGGGTCTAACACCTGTGGGGGGGCATGGCGGAGTGGGATACATGGCAAAAGTCCCGGGGAAAAATCTGGATTTAATGCAAAGCAGCATTTTATGGGCAGAAATCACATTGAATGCTAAATAGCAGGCCTAAAGTACTTTAAAACATCTTGCATGTCGTGTTTGCAACTTTTCCAATAAACGCAAGTTTATAATCGCCAGTGGAGTGCCGACCTCGATTTCTTGTTACTGTGAACAGAATTGGTGGCGTGGTGAACCACGGAGTGTCTGAGCACCGGCGGACCAGGTGTGTGAAGCCTGGGTGGGTGAGGACCCCGGCATCCTGTCTGTTTATCTTGCATGTGTATACATCAATCAGGTAGTGTAATTAGTGTACTGCTTCACACTGACACACCAAACTCACTGTGTAACGCACTGCAAACAGCTGTTTGTGTAGTGACGGCCGTGCTGGACTACTGCGCACCACGGCAAGAGTGCAGTTGATGGCGGCTTTCCAGCCCATCTGGTCGCCGGGCTGAAGTAGCTGAATGACAGCGACAGTGACTGTCCAGCTGATCAAATTTGGTCTTACCACAATGAAGCAACAACCTTATTATCTTTGGTGTGCCAACCCCTCAGACACTCATATAGCCGGCGGTCATTGCTTCATTGTGATATGCAAGCCCCTTCACCGCGGCAAGGTAATGATCACGAAGGGGAATTTGGCACATGTACATGCCTTTTGTTTTGTTGTTGCAGCTGCAGTGCAGCCAGAAAAATTAGGCAGGCATGTACACGCACCAGAAAAATTAGTCTAGCGGCCGCTGCTAGCAGCGACCTTAAAAATTCAGGAATCCACCTGGAGTCATGGACCCTGTTGGTGGTGGCGGAGAAGGCAGTGATGTGGCCTGCAGGCAGAGATGCTGTGTGGGGATCGACTTAGTCTTGGGGCAGGCAGTCAGTCACACGGCGTGCAGGCAGAGATGCTGTGTGAGGGGACTGACTTAGTCTTGGGGTGGGCAGTAGCCATCTGGGATCCATGCCTCATTCATTTTGATAAAGGTGAGGTACTGAACACTTTTGTGACTTAGGTGACTTTTCTTCTCAGTGACAATGCCTCCAGCTGCGCTGAAATTCCTTTTTGACAGGACGCTTGTGGCAGGGCAAGACAGAAGTTGAATGGCAAATTGGGACAGCTCTGGTTACAGGTCAAGCCTGCGCACCCAGTAGTCCAAGGGTTCATCATCGGTGCTCACAGTGTCTACATCCACACTTAAGGCCAGGTAGTCGGCTACCTGCCGGTCCAGGCATTGGTGGAGGGTGGATCCGGAATGGCTAGGGCGAGGCGTTGTACTAAAGAATGTCCGCATGTCCGACATCACCATGAGATCGCTGGAGCTACTGGTAGTGGTACCTTTGCGTTGTGGTGTGACATCACCCTTAAACGCATTGTAAAGCATAGTTGCCAGCTTGTTTTGCATGTGCTGCATCCTTTCTGCCTTCTGGTGAGTTGGTAACATGTCCGCCACTTTGTGCCTATACCGAGGGTCTAGTAGCGTGGCCACCCAGTACAGCTCATTCCCCTTGAGTTTTTTTATACAGGCTGGACAGCATGAAAGACGCCATCTGCACAAAGTTGGATCCAGACGTATTATCCATCTCCTCTTGCTCTTCCTCAGTGACGTCATGTGAGTCCTCTTCCTCCCATCAGCCACGAACAATACCACAGGATTTAATAGCACAAGGCCCCTACGACGCCTGCTGCGGTTGGTCTTCTGCCGCCGCCTCTTCCTCCTCCACAGAAACACCTTCCTCATCATCCGAGTCTGACTCCTCTTCTTCCTCCTCCTCCTCCCTCTGTGCTGCCACAGGTGTTGAGGAAACATCTGGTTCTGTTGTGAATTGATCCCACAACACTTCCTGCCGTAACTGTTCCTCTTCACGCTCCTCCACAGCTTGATCCACTACTCTACGCACGGCGCGCTCCAGGAAGTAAGCATAGGGGATCAAGTCGCTGATGGTGCCTTCACTGCGACTCACCAGGTTGGTCACCTCCTCAAATGGCTGCATGAGCCTGCATGCATTTCACATCAGTGTGCAGTTCGGTGGCCAGAACATCCCCATCTCCCCAGATTGTGTCCTTCTACTGTAATTGTACAGGTACTGGGTGACGGCTTGCTCCTGTTCTAGCAGGCAAGAGAACATGAGCAGGATCAAATTCCAGCAAGTCGGGCTATAACATATCAAGCGCCTCACCGGCAAGTTGTTTCTCCACTGAATATCTGCAAACCGTGCCATGGTCGTGTATGACCGCCTGAAATGCCCACACAATGTCCGCTAAGCCAGGGTACTTTGACACAAATATTTGAACGACTAGATTCAGCACATGTTACCTCCTACGCTACCCGTTTTGTCTATTTTGTCCATATCGGGGGGGGGGGGGGGGGGGGGGGGATGAAGTGAAAGGTATGCACTGTTTTGACTAATACAAAGTGCAGTCACACAGGTGCAGCGGTTAACAGGTTTGCACGGAGTGGTATATCACACTGTGTGCACTCACATAGGTAGGTGGGTTCACTGAACACAGCAGCTAGGTATATGCAGTGATGAGGTGGGTTCACTCAGCACAACAGCTAGGTATATGCAGTGATGAGGTAGGTTCACTCAACACAACAGCTAGGTATATGCAGTGATGAGGTGGGTTCACTCAACACAAAAGGTAGGTAAGTATATGCAGTGATGAGGTGGGTTCACTCAACACAACAGCTAGTTAAAGTTAACCTTAAGCCAGAAAAAAAAATGAGTTTTACTCACCTGGTGCTTCTACCAGTCCCCTGCAGCAGTCCTGTGCCCTCGCAGCCACTCACTAATCTTCTGGTCTCCTGCTGCCAGCTAGTTTCGTTTTTGCCGACAGGCCCATCAGGACTGGTCACGCGTAGTTTTTTCCGCATTCCCGACTGTAATTAGCGCTATTGCGCGTACAAAAGTATGCGTTGCCGCATTACGCACGCATAGATATGTGGCAACGCGTACTTTTGTACGCGTTGCGGCCCGCAATAGCACTAATTACAGTCGCGAATGCGGAAAAAGCTACGCGTGGCCAGTCCAGACGGGCCTGTCGGCAAAAACAAAACTAGCTGGCATCGGGGGACCAGAGGATTAGTGAGTGGCTGCGAGGGCACAGGACTGCTGCAGGGGGCTGGTAGAAGCCCCAGGTGAGTAAAACTCCTTTTTTTTCTGGCTTAAGTGTCTCTTTAAGTATATGCAGTGATGAGGTGGGTTCACTGAACACAACAGCTAGGTATATGCAGTAATGAGGTGGGTTCACTGAACCAAACAGCTAGGTATATGCAGTGATGAGGTAGGTTTACTCAACACAAAAGGTAGGTAAGTATATGCAGTGATGAGGTGGGTTCACTGAACACAACAGCTAGTTAAGTATATGCAGTGATGAGGTGGGTTCACTGAACACAACAGCTAGGTATATGCAGTGATGAGGTGGGTTCACTCAACACAAAAGTTAGGTATATGCAGTGATGAGGTGGGTCCACTCAGCACAACAGCTAGGTATATGCAGTGATGAGGAGGGTTCACTCAACACAAAAGGTAGGTAAGTATATGCAGTGATGAGGTGGGTTCACTGAACACAACAGCCAGATATATGCAGTGATGAGGTGGGTTCACTCAACAAAACAGCTAGGTATATGCAGTGATGAGGTGGGTTCACTCAACACAACAGGTAGGTAAGTATATGCAGTGATGAGAAGGGTTCACTCGACACAACAGCTAGGTATATGCAGTGATGAGGTGGGTTCACTGAACAAAACAGCTAGGTATATGCAGTGATGAGGTGTGTACACTTAACACAAAAGGTAGGTAAGTATATGCAGTTATGAGGTGGGTTCACTGAACACAACAGCTAGGTATATGCAGTGATGAGGTGGGTTCACTAAACACAAAATGTAGGTATATGCAGTGATGAGGTGGGTTCACTCAGCACAACAGCTAGGTATATGCAGTGATGAGGTGGGTTCACTCAACACAAAAGGTAGGAAAGTATATGCAGTGATGAGGTGGGTTCACTCAACACAACAGCTAGATATATGCATTAATGAGGTGGGTTCACTGAACAAAACAGCTAGGTATATGCAGTGATGAGGTGGGTTCACTCAACACAAAAGATAGGTAAGTATATGCAGTGATGAGGTGGGTTCACTCGACACAACAGCTAGGTATATGCAGTGATGAGGTGGGTTCACTGAACAAAACAGCTAGGTATATGCAGTGATGAGGTGGGTTCACTCAACACAAAAGGTAGGTAAGTATATGCAGTGATGAGGTGGGTTCACTTGACACAACACCTAGGTATATGCAGTGATGAGGTTTGTTCACTCAACACAACAGGTAGATATATGCAGTGATGAGGTAGGTTCACTCAAAAAAACAGCTAGGTATATGCAGTGATGAGGTGGGTTCACTCAACACAAAAGGTAGGCATATGCAGTTATGAGGTGGGTTCACTGAACACAACAGTTAGGTATATGCTGTGATGAGGTGGGTTCACTTAACACAAAAGCTAGGTATATGTAGTGATGAGGTGGGTTCACTCAACAAAACAGCTAGGTATATGTAGTGATGAGGTGGGTTCACTTAACACAAAAGGTAGGTATATGCAGTTATGAGGTGGGTTCACTGAACACAACAGTTAGGTATATGCTGTGATGAGGTGGGTTCACTTAACACAAAAGCTAGGTATATGTAGTGATGAGGTGGGTTCACTCAACAAAACAGCTAGGTATATGCAGTGATAAGGTGGGTTCACTGAACACAAAAGGTAGGTAAGTATATGCAGTAATGAGGTGGGTTCAATGAACACAACAGCTAGGTAAGTATATGCAGTGATGAGGTGGGTTCACTGAACACAACAGCTAGGTATATGCAGTGATGAGGTGTGTTCACTCAACAAAACAGCTAGGTATATGCAGTGATGAGGTGGGTTCACTTAACACACCAGGTAGATATATGCAGTGATGAGGTTGGTTCACTCAGCACAACAGCTAGGTATATGCAGTGATGAGGTGGGTTCACTCAACACAGCAGCTAGGTATATGCAGTGATGAGGTGGGTTCACTCAACACAACAGCTAGGTATATGCAGTGATGAGGTGGGTTCACTCAACACAACAGCTAGGTATATGCAGTGATGAGGTGGGTTCACTCAACACAACAGGTAGATATATGCAGTGATGAGGTGGGTTCACTCAACACAAAAGGTAGGTAAGTATATGCAGTGATGAGGTGGGTTCACTGAACACAACAGCTAGGTATATGCAGTGATGAGGTGGGTTCACCCAACACAAAAGTTAGGTATGTGCAGTGATGAGGTGGGTTCACTCAGCACAACAGCTAGGTATATGCAGTGATGAGGTGGGTTTACTCAACACAAAAAGTAGGCATATGCAGTGATGAGGTGGGTTCACTCAACACAACAGCTTGGTATATGCAGTAATGGGTATTACAATGTGCAGCTGCCTATCACACACACAGGTAGTCACTGAATGTGCTGGGCCTGGCAGTGGCACTCACACGATATTATCACAAAAGCTGTCCATGCAACACAAGTGTCAGTTAGATCAGTAGGACACACAGAAAAAAAATTAGATCATAAGAACAAGATTAGCTCTCAAAAGAGCTGTTGTGGGGTGCTATTATAGCAATAAGAATCGGTCTGCAGCAGCTTGCCCTTCTCTCACTATAGCAGGCACCCGAGTGAGTGTAATGGCCGGTTCTCCCTGCCTTTTATAAGTGGGGGAGTGGCTCCAGGAGTGAGTGTAGCCTGATTGGCTACAATGTGCCTGCTGTCTGTAATATAGAAGGTCAAAGTTAACCCTAATGGAGCATTATGGGGGCGAACTGAACTTCCGAGAAAGTTTGCGATCGCATGCGAACGCGAACCACCCAATTCGCCTGGAACCGTTCGCCGGCGAATCGTTCGAGCCATCTCTACCATTTACAAAGTCCGCCCACGCATTGCTTCCAGTTTACGTAGTAATACTACACATAAGGAAGTCAGCCACGTGGACATGTTATGTCCAAATAGTAAAATTAGAAAAATTACATCTACATTTTTTTTTCAATAAAACCTTTACTTTGACCTTATTTTACATTTTATTTACAAATAAAAAAATACTTAAATAGTTGCCTTAGGGATTGAAGTTTTTTAATATGTATGTCAAGAGGGTATATTACTATTACTTTATAAACTATGGGCTTGTAATTAGGGATGGATGTAAAACTGTGAAATTACACCTTTATTTTCAAATAAAATAGTGGCGCCATACATTTTTCTAGGGAAAATTTTTAAATGTTGGAATAACCGGGACAAATGGGCAAATAAAATGTGAATTTTAATTACGGTAACATGTATTATTTTTAAACTATACTGGCGCGAAAACTGAGAAATAATACATTTTTTCAATTTTTTTTCCCTGTTAAAACCCGTTTAGAATAAAATAATTCTTAGCAAAGAGTACCCCCCCCCAAAAAAAAACAACAAGCTATTGATTGTTTTGCTGTGATAAGTAGTAATGAAGTTATAGGCGCATGATGGAAGGAAGAGCTGACAGGTGAAAATTGCTCTGGTTCTTTAAAGAGAGACTGTAACATAAAAAAATACCTCTTCTTCAGCAATAAGACCATAGCTGAAAGGCTGCATTCCCGCAGCAGAACGATATCTTTATACCCCCAAAATACCGGGACAAAATTCCACAACTTTCCAGGCCGTGGATTTTGCTGCCCGGGGGAGGCAGAACGCTCAATTAATACCCTCAAAATCCCCAGGGCAAAATTCGGGGCTCCTTCCGGGTAGAGGCAGAGCTTTGTGCAGTAGCTCTGCCTCTGCTCGCATCAATCTCCACCGATCTCTGCTTCCCCCTGCCCCTCTCAATGAAAGAAGACTGAGAGGGGCAGGAGGGGATGTAGATCGGCGGAGATTGTTGCAAACTGAAGCAGAGCTACTGCACATACCTCTGCCTCTACCCGGAAGGAGCCCCGAATTTTGCCCCGGGGATTTGGGGGTATTAATTGATCGTTCTGCCGAGGGAATACAGTGTTTCAGCTATGGTCTTATTGCTGAAGAGGACTGCCCAAAAAAGTGGTATTTTTTTAGGCTTCAGACTCTCTTTAAGGGGAAAAACCCTTCAAGGTAAAGTGGTTAGGTTAAACGCCAGAGCAATAGCGCTCCTTCCATTCATTCGCCTATAACTTTATTACTACTTATCACAACGAAACAATCTATATCTTTTTTTTTCGCACCCATTATGCTTTCTGTGGGTTGTATAATTATTTTATTCTAACTGCATTTTAATGGGAATAATAAGAAAAAAACTTGAAAAAATTAATTATTTCTCAGTTTTCAGCCGTAGTTTTAAAATAATACATGCTACCGTAATTAAAACCCACACATTTTATTTGCCCATTTGTCCCGTTTTTTTGCATCCATCACTATTCACGAGCCCATTATTTAAAAAATAACAGTAATATACCCTCTTGACATACATATTTAAAAAGTTTGGTCCCTAAGGTAACTATTTGTTTTTCTTTTGTGTTAATTTTTATTTTATAAAAAACCCTGGGTACTATGGGAGAGTGTGGAAGGGAAATAGTTAATTGTAAATGTAAATGTATGACATTTTATTTAAAAAAATAAAAAAATTGTACGTTTAATTTTACTATTTGACCACAAGATGTCCATTACTTTCTGTTGCGCACTATTAGTACATTAAACAGGAAGCAATGTGTGGATGTGTAAGTATCGGCTTTTGTGAATGATGCGGCATCTCATTAATCGCCAGCGCTCATTCACACTGGGACTTGGATTAATGAAAGGGAACTGCGTTCACATTCATTCATTGCCCCTCTACCGATCGGCTGCGTGGGAACGAGCGGGAGTGCACAGCAGCAAGGGAAGAATATCTATGTCCCTACAAGGTAAAGCAGGGATGTAGATATTTGTCCCAGGGAGGGTAAGTGGTTAAATCAAAATTCCAGGAATTGTAAAATTAACCCTCATCTATTCTGAAGGAGCTTAAATACTGTCTATATAATAACTGCCTTCTGTACTTCTGATCCTGACAGTCTAGTTAGGTGTGGTATACGGCTCTTTATATATACTGTATATATATATATATATATATATATATATATATATATATATATATATATGTATATATACATATATATATATATATATATATATATATATATATATATATGTATATATACATATATACTCACCTAAAGGATTATTAGGAACAGCCGTTTGCCTTCAGAACTGCCTTAATTCTATGTGGTGGCATTGATTCAACAAGGTGCTGAAAGCATTCTTTAGAAATGTTGGCCCATATTGATAGCATAGCATCTTGCAGTTGATGGAGATTTGTGGGATGCACATCCAGGGCACAAAGCTCCCGTTCCATCACATCCCAAAGATGCTCTATTGGGTTGAGATCTGGTCACTGTGGGGGCCATTTTAGTACAGTGAACTCATTGTCATGTTCAAGAAACCAATTTGAAATGATTCGAGCTTTGTGACATGGTGCATTATCCTGCTGGAAGTAGCCATCAGAGGATGGGTGAATGGTGGTCATGAATGGATGGACATGGTCATGCTCAGGTAGCCCGTGGCATTTAAACAATGCCCAATTGGCACTCAGGGGCCTAAAGTGTACCAAGAAAACATCCCCCACACCATTATACTACCACCACCAGCCTGCACAGTGGTAGCAAGGCATGATGGATCCATGTTCTCATTCTGTTTATGACAAATTCTGACTCTATCGAGACTCATCAAACCAGGCAACATTTTTCCAGTCTTTAACTGTCCAATATCGTTGAGCTTGTGCAAATTGTAGCCTCTTTTTCCTATTTGTAGTGGAGATGAGTGGTACCCGGTGGGGTCTTCTGCTGTTGTAGCCCACGCACCTCATGGTTGTGCGCGTTGTGGCTTCACAAATGCTTTGCTGCATACCTCGGTTGTAACGAGTAGTTATTTCAGTCAACGTTGCTCTTCTATCTGCTTGAATCAGTCGGCCCATTCTCCTCTGACCTCTAGCGTCAACAAAGCATTTCTGCCCACAGGACTGCCGCATACTGGATGTTTTTATCTTTTCACACCATTCTTTGCAAACCCTAGAAATAGTTGTGCATGAAATCCCAGTAACTGAGCAGACTGTGAAATACTCAGACCGGCCCATCTGGCTCCAACAACCATGCCACGCTCAATATTGCTTAAATCACCTTTCTTTCCCATTCTGACATTCAGTTTGGAGTTCAGGAGATTGTCTTCACCAGGACCACACCCCTAAATGCATTGAAGCAACTGCCATGTGATTGGTTGATTAGATAATTGCATTAATGAGAAATTGAACAAGTGTTCCTAATAATCCTTTTGGTGAGTGTATACACACACACACGCGCGCGCGCGGTTTATTTTGGTAACTATGGGAGAGTGGGGAAGGTGAGGGGTTAATTTAAATGGGAAATATATGTATTAGTGTGTAATGTAATGTGTTGGGGTCTAACCAGTTTTGTCAGAAAGACATACATGTTGGTCTGTAGTGCAAATGAGCACAGCACTAATTACATTTTCTATGAACTTTTTAATCCACGTTTTAAATGTTTGTGTTATTTCAGTACTATAAAAAAAGACAATACAAAAAATATACCTTTATTTTAAAAATGTAATATATAACATGCAACATATATTTTAGCAACAACAGTTTTATGATAAACAGGATCAATAGCCAAATATAAATTGTAGTATTTTTTATTTTCAATCTTTTTTTATTAACTTTTTCAAGGCAAAAAATAAACATATCAGTACAGACTGTATAGGCATTAACGTAGAAGCAGATTACAATATATTATACCATCTTGTACAGAACTTAATTCAAACGACAGTAGTAAAAGCTAGAGGATGTAATAGTGGACAAGGTCTAGATATGTCTTTAGATAAATCCACATAAGATAGGCAAAAGATAATGATCGTTTAACACGTTATAAGTGTTGCTGCCTAAAAGGGGGGGGGCTACTGAAATATTGATTATGGCGAAATATCTCCTGCTCACTCACGGAACCAAAATATGGCTGAGCAAGAGCTTATTTCACTCTAGTGTAGTTTATAGCTAGCGTTACTCGCCTCCCAGCGGAGGCAGAGGTGGATGTCAGATGAGTTTATCTGTCGACAGACTAGGAAAGGAGAAGAAAGAGGTGAATATTAGGTAGGAAGAGGTGGTGTTGGGACGAGGAGGTCAGGTGGTCTCAAACCAGCAAAGACAGTGGGGATTAAAGTTGCTCCGGGAGCTTAGAGATTTCTAATCATGGCGCTACTGTCAGAACCCAATAGGTACTCTATGTAGGAGGACCAGATTTTATTGAATCTAGTCATATTGTCTTCCAACCGGGCCCTTAGTTTTTCAAAGAAGAGGATACGGCTCAACCTGTTCTTTACTAGGTCGAAAGATAGGAGACTGGAGTGCCATGCTGCAGCTATCGTTAGTTTGGTTGCTGTAAAAATATAGTTTACTAGGGCATTTTGTGATTTGGAGAGGTTTGGATATGGAAGGCCCAATAGGACGTGGATAGGGTCTCTGGGAATTGGTTGGTTGATCAAAGAGGAGGCCCAGGTACACGCTCTTAGCCAGAGCCGACGGACTTTAGTGCATTTCCACCAGGTGTGGACTTGAGTGCCCACGGCGCCACAGCCCCTGAAGCAATTCGGGGATGTAGCGCTGTTAAATTTAGCTACTCGGGCGGGAACCATATACCATCGGAAGAGTAGCTTGTAGTTAACCTCCACTAAATCTGCATTAATTGAGGTTTTGGGAATATTGGTCCAGATCTCTGAGAGGTCTTCGGGATCTAATGAGATATCTAAGTCTTTCTCCCAGTCAACTACATATTTGGGTTTATGTTTAGATTGTGCATGAGACAGCGCCTGATATATAGAGGATATGGCACCTGAGGAGAGCGGGTCAGTAGCACACATATGTTCAAAGGGAGTTCTAGTTAATGGGGAGACTGTGTATCTGAGGTGAGATTTAACGAAATGAGAGATTTGTAAATAACGAAATCTTTCAGTGTGTGGGAGCTGTTTGTGCTCTCGTAGGGAAGCTAAGGTTTTCATACCTGCATCTGAGGAGAGGGCGTAAACTGTAGTGAGGCGGGAGTTAACCCACCAATGAAAGCTAGCTGGGGAGTTTAAGGCTGCCGGGAAAGAAGGGTTCCCTAAGAAGGAGGCTAAAGGCCTATGGGGGGACAATAAGTTCCCCGAATATTTGCAACTGTCCCAGACCGATAGAGAGTGCTTAATTATAGGATTAGTGATGGTGTGTCTATCAGCAGGCGTAATCCAGAGGAGATTAGAAGGTTTTATTGGGCTTACTAGGGTTTCTTCAATGTCTACCCATGATGGTCTATCGGTATCTAGTTGCCAGAGGATTAGTGGAGAGATTTGTGCTGATTTATAGTAATATTTTAAATTAGGGACTCCAAGTCCTCCATCGTTTCTCAGGCGGTACAAGTGTGCATTACGGAATCTTGGCTTTTTAGAGCCCCAGATAAAATTGTTAACCTTGCTCTGTATATTGTTTAGGAAGGGGGTTGGTAATGGGATTGGGAGCATACGAAAGGCATAGAGTAGTTTTGGAAGAAATGACATTTTTATTGCCGTGATGCGGCCCATCCAAGAGATGGAATATCGTTTCCAGCATTCTAAGAGTTGAAGTAACTCTTTGACCAACGTGGGGTAGTTGTGGCTGAAGAGGGTGTCATAAGTACTTGTAAGGAAAATGCCCAGGTAGGGAAGTTTGTGCTGGTCCCATTGAAATTCAAAGGCATCTTGTAGAGCCTGCATAAGTCTATGTGGTAACGAAATATTTAACGCCTTCGATTTGTCTGGGTTAACTTGTAAACCTGAGACGGTTCCAAAGGCTGCTAAGAGTTTATTAAGTGCGAGGAGGGTTTTTGTTGGGCGGGTAATGCAGAGGACTAGGTCATCTGCGAAGAGGTTGACCTTAAATTCTCTCTTCCCTAGTGGTATTCCGGAAATCTCTGAAGAATTCCTAATTTGGATTGCTAACGGCTCTATTGCGAGGGCGAAAAGAAGAGGGGATAGGGGGCAGCCTTGGCGGGTACCTCTAGTGATTTTAAAGGAGGGGGAACGAAATCCATTGTAGCGCACAAAAGCTAGAGGGGTGGAATATAGTGCTTGTATCCATGTGGTGAAATGGTCACCGAAGCCCCATTTTTTAAGTATTGTGAATAGATAGTTCCAAGACATTGTGTCGAAAGCTTTTGTAATATCTAGGGAAAGGAGCATAGAGGGTGTGTGGGTTGTGTGGGCATGATGGATGATGTGAATGAGGCGTCTCACGTTGTCTCCTGCCTGCCTGTGTGGCATAAAGCCTACTTGGTCATTATGTATAAATGACGAGATTCCAGTGTTGAGGCGGGTGGCGAGGATTTTAGCCAGTAGCTTGACGTCAATGTTCAGGAGTGAGATTGGTCTATAGTTGGACCAGAGAAGGCTATTTGTCTTAGGTTTTGGGATCATACTTATAGAGGCAGTGATTGATTCTGAGTGGGGTTTGGCGCCTTTTAAGATGCTGTTGAAAGCGCAAACTAGTTTTGGTGCTAGAATGGTATTTAGTTTTTTATAGTAGAGGGCTTTAAAGCCATCAGGTCCTGGCTGTTTATTCAGTTTGAGTTGTTTAATTGCTAATTGGACTTCAGCTAGAGAGATTTCCCGATCCATTAGTTCTTTAAAGCCAGCGGGCATTTCGGGGAAGGGTATTTCAGATAAAAAGTTTAGTAGCTGACTAGGAGTAGTGAGCTCTGGGGAGTTGTATAATTTTCCCAATTGTTGACGGAATATATCAACTATGATGTTTGGGTTGGAGGTGGTTTCGCTTTGATTTTTTTGCAGTGTAATGGGTTTGTGCGATGGGTCAGTTTGTCGGAGACGTCTGGCCAAGAGCGTATCGGGCTTGTTGCTTTTTAGGTAGAATCTAAATTTAGTATTAGAGAGTTGTTTCTCAGCGGAGTCAGTTAAACTTAAGTTGAGAGCCGATTCAGCTCTTAAAAGGTCGTTTTTGTTGTCGGGGGTAGGGTTGTTCTGGAAATTGGTATATTTTTCTTGATATGCTAATTCTAGTTTCCGAAGCGATTGTTGTTTTTCTTTTTTGTGCCTAGATGCCAACTGTATGAGGATTCCCCTAATTACCACTTTGTGGGCTTCCCAAATAGTGAGATCTGTGATCCCTTCTGTAGGGGTGTTTAGTTCGAAATAAAATTGTAGTATTTTTTCTCTTCTTTTTCCTTGTAAAATGCATCCTGGGAAAAATAAGGTGTTGATTGGTGGTGCTGATTAAATAGGGGCATAGCTAAAACATCAAAACTGCTCTAGTCCATAAGTAGAAAGCAAGGTCTAGGTGAAGTCGTTAAAGACAGTTGTCCCACAATGGCAGCTTTGAAAAACTTCCAGTACAATTACATATACAAAATGGGAAAGATATCTTCAAAAACCCACTGACTGCAGCCATTTTATATAACAATCATTATTAAAGAGAATCTGTATTGTTAAAATCGCACAAAAGTAAACATTCCAGTGCGTTAGGGGACATCTCCTATTACCCTCTGTCACAATTTCACCGCTCCCCACCGCATTAAAAGTAGTCAAAAACTGTTTTAAAAAGTTTGTTTATAAACAAACAAAATGGCCACCAAAACAGGAAGTAGGTTGATGTACAGCATGTCCACACATAGAAAATACATCCATACACAAGCAGGCTGTATACAGCCTTACTTCTGAATCTCAAGAGATCACTTGTGTGTTTACCTTCTGTCCCCAGCTTCTCTCATGCACTGAACATTACAGGCTTCCTGCAGACAGCTCTGCCTATGTCGTTAATTCCTTAGTATGTGACAGACCAGCTCCTTTCACAGCCTCCAGAGGAGGATTTTTATCCAGCTCTCTTCTATCACTGATAAGATAGCAGAGAAGCTGCTGGCTTATGTAAATAAAACACACACTGGAGTGTGCATAGAGGAACAGTTCAACACTGAAGAACTTGGCAGCCTTCCAGACACAGGCCGACAAGTCTGACAGGGAAAAGATACATTGATTTATTACAGAGATGGTTATAGTAGAAAGAGCTGCAGCAAGCCAGATCACATTAGAATAGGTTTAGGAACTTGTAGGATGGTAGAAAAAACGTTGTAATTTTTGTTACAGAGTCACTTTAAACATAAAATAGTATTGTAATCAGGCAGCTGTAAGGTTAAGAAATAGAATCCTATAAATACCATATAAAATCAATTAAAAAAAAATAATGGCTTGTTGATTTTATTTAGCATGTGTGTAGTTTTAAGGTGTGGCTGAAATGTTTTTACAGTTGAAGCGATGTTCTTGTGCACTTTCCATGACAGAGATCACTTTCTGGCAACTCCTTTCAAGGTTAAATATTATCAATTATGATATGATTTAGACTGACATAACCAGAAAACAAGTACTCCCTTCTAACTGCTTCCTTTTGCTTTATGTGTGGTGGGACATTAGTGACAGGATTAATTTAGTAAATCTGTTCTTAGGCATCCCTGTAAATCAACACTTTTTTTTCATGGCCAACATTTGTACTTAAAATCTAAATCTGTGATTTTACAGTTTTTAAAAAAAAGTATCTCTATTATTCTCAGCTAGGCTCAACGATAGCGTCAACGATTTGACTGTTATAATTCTGAAAGGTGTTTAGAATTGAGCAGGACTATAAAACCTTTGAAATGAGGATGGCAATTTTATTTAATATAATGCAAACAGGACTCAATATTTACCATAGCATGACTACCAGCAATGTTTATGATTTGGCCTCCATTGTGCATTTTCTCTCTTCTTCCTTCTTTAGAAGGGTCACATAAATCTGGGCAGTGGGCACCAGATCTGTTGTGTACATTTGGTCAATGCCATAGACACCCATATAAAAAGACGCTAATAGTGGTTGCAAAAGTAAATTTGGGGGCCTGCGGTGATTGATAAAAATTGCAGGAACCCGGGCCAGGACTGCCTGCTACACAAAATGTGGCTATAGATAGCAGGAACCACTGGCGCGCCCTATCTATAGGGGCAGTTTGTAAAGCAGGCATTCCAGCACCATCTATTTTTATTGCTACCACAGGTGCCCATATATACGTCTTTTCACATACCAGAGATATAGATCTATTTTAGATAGGGGAGGGGGGTTAGTGTTAGGAGCAGGTCGGGGCTTGTTAGTTTTAGGCATAGGTAGGCGAATAACCTTGCCATACAAACAGTTTGTATAGCAGGTGGTCACTCACCTATCTATGCCTAAATCTAACCAGCTCCTACCTACTCCTAACACTAACTCTCCCTTATCTACAGTAATAGTATACCTAACCTAAATCTAAATCTCTAGTATGTAAAAAGCCACTAATAGCAGCTACAGCGGTATAGTGTAGGTTGGGAGGGTTATGGTTTAGAGTAGGTAGGGGCTGATTAGTTGTAGGCATGGATAGGTGAGTGACCGCCCACTATACAAACTTTATGGTGGGCAATCCCAGCACCCTCTATTTTTGATTATATAAATTTGCTGTAGCCACTATTAGTGGAGTTTTAGATTTAGTTACATAAAGGTGAGGGTTATGGTGGGAGTGGTAAGGCATTGATAGTGGACAGTACTTGTTATAGATAGGGGAGGGCTCATGTTTAGGGCTGAGCTCTCAGAATTCGAGTTTGGCATCAAAATTTGGCAGTTCCGAGTACGAACTCGAAACTTGAAAATTTGGCAGTTCTGAGTACAGAATTCGGTTTTCCATTGAAGTCAATAGGGCCGACTTCCGCTGTTAATTGTAAAGTCCCCGTACATGCTATCATCACCAAATTTGCCACGGATGCTAAGCAGATGAGTAGAAACATGGTAAAAAACATGGTAAAAAAAATTTCATAGAAAAAAATGTTTTTTGAACTGTGTAAAATGAAACTTTGTTGCAGTACAGGATACTGCTTTTTGAGTTCTGAGTTCTGTATACATATTGTATACATTTCATGAAAACAGACAGTGTGGGGTCCCCCTCCCAAGCCTCCTTAACCCCTTGTCCCCCATGCAGGTTGGGATACTGTGGAAGTCACTTACTTACCAATACACCAAGATTTCAAAAATACGTCAGGAGATGAAAAGAAAAACAAGATATGGCTTTATTCAAAAATGTCACATGTATACATGCGGGAAACCAAGTAAGCCTAGTAAAAGGATCAAGGCAGTTTAAGGTTTCTGGCTTTACTTCCGCTGTGCAATAGTTCTTATACCCCCAAGTACGTATGCATGATGTAATTTTACTTGTCCAATAATAATGTATGTCTCTGAGAGTTTTTTCTTCTTCAAACAGAAGGGTGGAGATTTCCCACAGCATTGCACCTGGTATGATCTCCAGCACGTAGACTATTCTCACAAGGATACTTCCAAGGTCTTAGCTTGCGGGACTTGAAACATCCTACGATGGGAGGTTTGCAGTGCCAGGCGCAGCATATCTGTTAGACATTCCTGAAAGATAAGAAACTCACACAGTACCAGTTCTTGGCTAAAGCATGTCAGCAATAAAAGAATCTGAGTCTAACGTTAAAGGGTAACTCTATTCATCTGTGTTACATTGGACTTATTAAACATTAGTGTCACCTTATATCTATTAAGTGCATATATATGAAACTTGGATTAACATACAGCTCTGACATTAACATACCCCCCTGTTGCACATATATATGTATAAGGTGGCAAGGGGTTTAACTACATAGACGTGAAACACTTCTTAAATAATGGAAGCTAGCAGTTGCTTTCTTTGTAGCCTTGTAGCATTGCAATATATATATATGTATTTATTTGGCGCCTAATGCTTCTAGTGCACTATCTTATCTGATATCAAACCATCTACACAACTGAGAAGTCAATTTTTGGGAATTTGTACTTTCCCGTAAAGCTGTCCTCCTCCTCAGTGTCATTGTATTCCTCATGTTGGAATGAAAACATGGCTGCATCAGTTTTCTGCTTTATGAAACTGCTCAAGTATTTCCTGGCCAGGGGTATGACACAACAAGCAAAAAAAAACTGAACATGAGTATCACAATAAGTATCATGGTACCAACATTTTTTAGGAAACCCTTCCAGTCTCCAAACCAGTCATTGAACCATTTTGTAAAGGAATCTGATACACCAGTGTTTCTTTTTAACTCGTCTGATAGGTCAGTCAGTTTCCTCAAAGCTTCTGTCACCCATCTATCAGGGCCAGTTTCACTGGGAATGTAAGTACAGCAGGCCCCGCCCAGTCCCAGAAATTTGCAAACTCCTCCTTTTTCAGCAAGCATCATGTCCAGACTCATTCTGTTCTGAAATGTCATTTTGGAGTTTGGGCCTAACTCATTAACTATGCCCTGCAGAGCATCACGCGTGAAATTCACAAATCTTTGCTGATTGTAATATATGTAGTTTATCCACTCCACGTTTTTATTAATGGTGATCTGTGGAATCATAGACTCAAACCCTGCCCATACCAGGTTTCTGGCCTTAAATTCATCTGGAACCCCTCTGGGGACACCTATTGCATCCAAATAGACATGTGGGTCCAGGTTACCTTTAAGTTCCCTCATAAAGATCTTGTGGGCTTCTTTTTCAAAATCTTGGTCACTTTCTCTAAACATATGTATGGGCATAATGAGTTTGGCCAGTGCACAGTGACCTTTCCACACTGGTGGCAATCTAGGACGTAATTTAAGATCACCGCACAACCAGTAGATATCACCAAGGGAGTGTGTCTGATGAAATAGTAGGAAAGGGTCTGCTTGTTTCATTACAGCACAGTAACCAGGGGGAAATTCACCCACATCTACTCCACCTGAATTCGTACTGTTATAACAGGTATAGTTTCCCTTGTACACAGTTGCTGAGTGGTCAATTTGATCAGGGGTACCTTCCTTCAATGGGTATCGGTCAATCCACATTTTACAGAGTGGATCTGTTGTGGCCGGGGTTTGACCCTTACTCCTATAGAGTGACAGAAAACATTTCTCACCCCCTTCTGGAAGGGGAAGTGGCACAGTGCCAAGGTGTGGCCTTGCTCCTGCACATACATAACAATCTGACATATTGTGTTGTTTGGCTGTGTACCTCATCCATTCAAGCCACATGTTAGTATCTGAATATCCTGTCTCCATGGCAATGGTCTCCTCAAACGTAGGGTTAGCCAGGGCCTGTACCCAAGGTTCCTGATCCTCATGCTCCATGACTCTAAACTCAGGGTTTTTGTACATGTCCCTGAGTGAAAACTTCCCCAGAGGCCCCCCTGTATACCCTGGGACATGCATGCCTATCACATACGTTCCTGCATCTCCAGGGCTCAGGTTTTCTATATTCAGGGTCAGGCGCTGGGAACTATCTATTTGTTTTCCAGGCATACAGGCTCCCCCAGCTGTTGTTAAAGTCATCCTTGAGCGAAGGGGTACCCCATTTCTGTCCACCCGAGTCATGGCAGGGTCAGGTCTGTATCCCCAGTCAGTACCTGTGTTCCAGGCAGCTGCTTCCCACGAACTACATTTATACCCCCAATGGTCATCAGTCACGCAAATGAAAAATTGCCCTTTTTCATAAAGGCTGCAGTGCCAATTACAACGTTGCACAACCTGGCAGTAGTCAAAGGTGTAAGTCGCCACTTGTATTTGTGAAGAATTATACCAGAACACTAAGCTGTGGTGTTCTTTTGTTACAGCAACCTGTCCTCTTCGCATCAGTCCTATATTTATGGCATCCCGTTTAACCCTTGGTCGGTTGTGAGTTACATTATCAGTTTGTGGAAAGGCTGAAGGAGGTGTTTGGAAATGCTCTAGGGCTTCTAACACTATCCACAATGTTCCAATAAAAAGCATAGAAATAATGACTCCCTTTCCACTTGGAGTCTTAAAGTATCCTGTATTCAAGATTCCCATTTCTTTTTTTTTTTTTTTTTTTTTTTAAAGAAAAACAAGAACTCTGAGAATTAAACGGGCCCCCAACTCTCCCTAATCTAGCTCCTCAATCATCCTGTTCATGGCTTGTGCCCGCTTTGAATGGAGGAAAATCTCTAATATTCCCTCCATCCGCTGTGACGTTGTCTTGACTGGAGCTCAGGCAAATGTTCCTCACACTCCAGGGCCCAGGAGCCAACACCTCCCGTCACAGAATGCTGTCTATTCTGTCCCTGAACCGGGAATGGGTGCCCTTTTGCAGTGAGTTAAATGTATCCACGAACTTTTTTCGGCTATTCTGACCGCTGTGGGTGTGGCCAGCAATACTTGGTAAGGACCCTCCCACCGTGGGGTGTTCCAATGTTTTCTTTTAATTGTACCATTTGTTCTTTCCACATCTCCTGCTGACTGTGGGTGATAACTACAATGGTGTCTAACGTTTATGCACAAAGTAACTGTCCACTGTTTAATGATATCATTCACAAAATGGCTACCATTGTCACTGATGATTTTTTCTGGTATTCCCCATCTCGGAATAATATCTTTTGTCAGCGCTTTTGCAACTGTGAGTGCATCAGCTTTTGCAGTGGGAAAGACTTCCACCCACCCCGAGAATATATCTAGCACCACTAGAGCATATTTCTTTCCCTCTGCAGGGGTAAGTTCAATGTAATCCAGTGCAATGGTATGAAAGGGGTAATGTGGTGTAGGTGTTTTACCAATAGGTGGCTTTAATCCCTTTCCTGTGTTGTGCTGAGCACATACAGTGCATTGTGAGACAAACTTCTTAAAAAAGGTGCTTATGCCCGGACAGTAAAAATATTTGGTGGCTGTAGCCATCCTACCACCCGTTGAGACATGGGTGACCCCATGTAACACAAGAGCCAATAATCTGTACAAAAGTCTGGGAAGGCATAAGGCATCATTGATACAGAGGAGGCCGCTATCATTAACTGTTGCATTTGCTCTTCCCCACTGAGACTTTTCAGCTGCTGGTGCATTGCTCTGGAATTCCACTAAGAGATCAGTGGTGATCGCTGCAGAGGATGGAATGATGAGAGGGGAGGGGGCTGATGGCAGAGGGGAATCAGTGTCAGGGAGTGAAGGGGAGGCGGCAGCTGTGGTGGGCAGAAGGGATGGGATGTGATGGGATGGCTCAGAAGTTGGGAGAGGGCGCAGCGCCGCCAATTTCGCCTCAGCATCTGCAAGATTGTTGCCACGGGTAACGTCAGAGTCATCACGCATGTGTGCCATGTATTTTACCACAGCTACCTGCGAGGGCAGCAGTACACTATCAAGGAGCTGTTGCAATAAGTCTTTATGGCGGACTGGTTTCCCAGCCGCAGTTAACATGCCACGGTTCCTCCACTGTGCAGCGTAGGTATGACAAGCAGAGAACGCATACTGGCTGTCAGTGTAAACAGTGAGAACTTCACCCTCGTGCAACGCACAGGCTCGCGTGAGTGCATGAATCTCTGCAGCTTGTGCGGAGTAGGAGATTGGTAAGGGACCAGACTCCAAAACAGCATCCAGGGTAACAACAGCATATCCCACTCTATTCACTCCTATGGCATTTTGGAGGCAGAGCCATCGACAAAGACGAGTGTACTTCCGGGTATTGGTTCGGACTTCAGGTCTTCTCTGGGTAGAAAGACCTTTTGTGACTCTGTGACACAATCATGCTGAGGCTCAACACCCTCTGCAGCGGGGGTCAGGAGTAAAGTTGCTGGGTTGAGTGTGGTACAGCGTTTCACTGTAAGGTGAGGCTGACCCAGCAAAGTGGCAGTGCAATACAAGTGACGGGCAGGAGTTAGTAACGTCATTTTATCCTGCAACAACAGAGCATGCACTGCGTGGGGAACAAGAACCTCTAGTGGATGATAGAGGACCAGGGTGGCCGTTATGTCAACAGCCATCGCAGCAGAAATAACAGCTTTTACACAAGACGGCAAGGCACATGCAACCTGATCCAAAGGCTTAGAATAAAAACCTAGCGGCCTCTGTTTGTCTCCCCATGTTTGTGTCATCACAGCTGTCATGCATTTATCTTTGCAATCAACATACAGTTTAAAAACCTTCGTATAATCAGGGAAGGCTAAAACCAGGGGATCTTGCAGTGCAGACTTACACCTCTCAAATGCCATAGTCAAGTCATCTGTCCAGGTGACTTTGTCAGTCATTGCCATTGGGTCAGTGTGGATGGCATTGAACAAAGGCTTAACCAGTGCTGAGCAATGGATAATCCAGGCCCTGCAGTAGTTAAGGGTCCCAAGGAACGTCATCATGTCTTTCTTTGTCACAGGTTTTGGTATATCTTGGATAGCTCGTACCCGCGTATCCTCAATAGTACGTCCTGCACCTGAAATGAGTTGTCCTAAATATTTAACTGTGGGCTGACAAAACTGTAGTTTTTTACGTGAGGCCTTGTGGCCCTGTTCTGCTAAGAAACAGAGCAGTTGCACTGTGAGTTGCAGACACCTCTTCTCATCTGGAGCACCTATACACAAATCATCGACATAAATGAGGAGTCTGCAATCATCAGGGACAGGAAAAGATTCTAGAGACCTATTTATCTCTTGTGAAAAGATCGCCGGACTTTCACAGTATCCCTGCGGGAGTCTCGAGTACGTGTACCTTTTCCCTTTAAATGTAAAAGCGAACCAAAATCTGCTGTCAGGATGTAGTTTTATAGAATAAAAAGCATTTTTTAAATCGACTATGCTGAAAACTTGACAGCTTGGGGTGATCTCATTCAGAATGGTGTTGGGATCTGGAACCACTGGAGCTCGCGGCACAATTGCTTCATTTACCGCTTTAAGATCATGAACTAGGCGGTATTCTGTTGAGTTAGGCTTGGCCAGGGGAAAAATGGGCGTGTTACAGGGGGAGGAGTCACCCTTCTCTAGGAAACCAAGTATGATGGGCTCAATGACGGCAACCATGTCAGGTTTAAGTGGATACTGTTTTTTATAAGGCCGGTACGCACCTTTAGCAACTACAATGACCTCCTCTGAGTTTTTTATCAGACCCACGTCAGTGTCAGATTGTGCCCACAGCTTGTCTGGGACACCGGACAACTCATGTCAGGACGCATCTGCAAAGTCAACATTGTCAGCTTCTTCAGGTCGTTTAGTCAGGTGTATTAGCATTCCCGTGGTCTGAAGGTGGCGTGGGCAGTAAATGCCCTCACCACTTCCTTCTTTCCACTTGTTCAACAGAATCCCGGCCGTGTCCCAACGTCCCCACTTCGGTTTGTACAGTGAAGCATGAGGGGCGGAGTTCAGGACAGCAAACAGCTCATCCTGCAGGATGCCGTCTGTCTCAACACTGTCCCAGCCTGGGATTGAAACCTCATACAGAACATAACCTTCTGCATTCTCCCATAGTCCGGTAATCTCTACACAGACTTTTCTCCTCATCGGGTACTTTTGCTCATAGTCCAAATCCCTGCGTCCATTTGCTATGTAATGTGTGGTGACGTGTGCCACACATACTACCTCCTGAAATGTATCAGCCGGACCTGCATCCTGCTGCATCCATTTCAGGAGTGAATTTGGCAGAATAATACCGTACCAATGCACGTCAGGTGCTTCTGCCATAGGAGCACGATGGATCTGCAGTGACTCTGGACCGGGAGCAATAGTCAACTTTAAATCACCAATCAAGTCTCTGCCACACAGATTAATTGGGCACCTTGCAGAAATTATGAAACTGCAAAACACAGCTCTGCCTGACTTTTCATCTAAAACCTGCAAAGGTTTAGTGGTTGGGGACACTTCAAACCCACCACCGGCATTTCGTGTTACAACTGTACCCAACCTTTCCCACGGGATATTTAAACCAGTCCCAAGGACAGACCTACATGCACCAGTGTCAACCAAAAACTTGATTCTAACACTCGATACAGACAAGAGGATTTCAGGCTTTTTTGTGTCAGCATAATCAATCTCAATCACAACAGTGTCACGGCTCAACTCTTCCCTGCCTAGTCATGCAGACTGGGTTTGTTGCTTGGTTTGATTGGCCGTATTCTCTGGGCAGTCTCATGCAATGTGATCCCGCTTTCCACAAATGAAACATTCCCCTCTTTCTCGTTTTCCTGCATAGTCACGCACAAATCTACGTGGACGGGGACGCGAGACATCTCCGCTGTATGCACCCTCCTCTCCCATGCCCTGGTTATAGGTGGACAAGGAATAGGAGGCTGCCGTAGCAGGATGTCTCTTCTGTCCCTGCTTCTTTTTTTCTATCAGAATTTTCTCTGCATGCCTGGCATACTCCAAAAACTCTGTCACACTGCACGTATGCCATGTAATCAAATGTTTATGGATTGTCCACTGTAATTCTTCCTTTAAAGCCCTATCAATCTGTGCTTTGAGCTGTTGTTACCATGGTGTAGTGCCATCAAGCACTGCAGGTTTCTGCAACCCACTGTATTTTTCAAAAGCATCCATGACCCGTGCAACCAGATCATCCACACTTTCGTTTGCTTTCTGGGAAATCGTAGAAAGCTTGGTAAAATCTGGGGTGATCTTATAAAATGTTATCATTCGTTGGATCAATTCATCCCACCTGGTGGTTAAGGTTGTGCTCTCCCAATCCAACTCCACTGGCGGGTCAGTCACAAGTCGTCCAGGCCCCCATGCACTCCAATTACCCTCGATGTTAACCCATCCAGTACCACAGACTCTTCTCACAACTCTCTCACATTCAGTGGCAGTCAGCTTAAAACTCCGCCTCAACTCAGTCAGTTGTTTAACACATTCAACCACATCCTCTCTCGGGCTAGGTATAGTCTTAATTGCATTCAACATGTCGTCCTCTGTCCAGGGTCTGTAAACATGTATGGTTTGCCCTGCTCCGTTTGGGAGCTCTATCATAGGCATTTGCATTGCGGGTTCAGGGTTGCACTTTTCAGTAGGCACTGAAATGGTCACTGCTGGCTGTCGCAATGTGGTGGAAGATGGGTAAGGTAATAGGGCGGAACCCGGGAGCTGTGACATGGCTGCCATCGGGTGCATAAAGATGGCGCCTGGATTATAGGAAGGAAGTTGAGGGTGTGGAAGCGGTGGGTAAATGTTAGTATAATTCGGCGGGGTCTGAGATGGCTGTTCTTCACTATTTGCACTTACTCTCAGACCTCCCGTTGTCACAGCCAACTGATCAACCTCCTGTTTGATGCCCGAGGCTGAGGATGCTCTGCCTCGGGTTCCTGAGGTTCTTCGTTTCCGCAACTGTCTATCAGACGTTGTCACCTCAGTTTGTCTATTAACAGATTTGGACTTAGTGGGCTCACTGATGTTTCCTGTACTTGAGGAGCGAGCTGGATGTCCTGACTTATGATCTGAACCCTGCTGAGGGGATTGGGATCTCTGCTTCAGCCTTTGTGCTGCTCCAGCCTCAGCTCCAAGCACATCTCCACTTTCACTTTCACTCTCGCTCTCGCTCTCAACATTCTGCACAGTCACACTGTGACCATATTAACCACCCTGGCGTTCTGATTAAATCGCCAGGGTGGCTGCGGGAGGGTTTTTTTTAAATAAAAAAAAAACTATTTCATGCAGCCAACTGAAAGTTGGCTGCATGAAAGCCCACTAGAGGGCGCTCCGGAGGCGATCTTCCGATCGCCTCCGGCGGCAAGAGATAACACGGAAGGCCGCAATGAGCGGCCCTCCGTGTTTCGCTTCCCTCGTCGCCATGGCGACGAGCGGAGTGACATCATGGACGTCAGCCGACGTCCTGACGTCAGCCGCCTCCGATCCAGCCCTTAGCGCAGGCCGGAACTGTTTGTTCCGGCTACGCTGGGCTCGGGCGGCTGGGGGGACCCTCTTTCGCCGCTGCACGCGGCGGATCGCCGCGCTGCAGCGGCGATCAGGCAGCACACGCGGCTGGCAAAGTGCCGGCTGCGTGTGCTGCTTTTTATTTGGTTGAAATCGGCCCAGCAGGGCCTGAGCGGCAGCCTCTGGCGGTGTTGGACGAGCTGAGCTCGTCCAGACCGCTCAGCAGGTTAACCCTCCAAATCACTCGCTTTCTTTCCAAAATAAAAGGAACACAGTTCCCTCTTACGCTTGTCAGCTTCATCTCGCCATTCTCTCGCCAATTGCAAACCGTATTTATTCTGCAAAGTAAATTTCCCTTTACTTCTCTCCTCTATAGCCTTTATCAATGCCCTGCATTGTTTTGGGTGCAAATGGCCCGGGAATTTGAACATCTCATGCCAGACCTCGCATTTCTCTGTCAAGCGGGGGTCTTTACGGTGCATGAGAAGTTCATCATCTGTTGCACGGAGAAGTTGAGCTTTAGTTGCATTTTGCCCCATCCTGCCTGACAATTCTATTCCGGGGTACCTGTGATATGTTTCCTATGATATAACTGCTCAGCCGCCGCTGCCCCCCAGTGTACCGATACTGTGCTGGGGCCGACTTGCTGAATAGTACGCTTCACTGAATGCCGCTGTAACTTGGGCGCGCTTTGCGAGAATTACTACCCAGCCTAGCAAATCAGTGATGATAACCACGGCTATTATCCGGCTTGCACTTAAGCCCTGAATCCAACCCGGCTATGGTAGCCCTGGATTAAATTCGGCTTGCACTTAAGCCCTGAATCCAACCCGGCTATGGTAGCCCTGGATTAAATTCGGCTTGCACTATGAGCCCTGGATTACTTTTGCCCTGTGGCTATTGCGTGGTATCCGCTGTTTCTCCTCATCCGGTCACTGAGGATCTATTCCACCTCGCAGATACCACGACTAACAATTGGTAAAATTGTCAGCTTTTTTACAGATCACAGGTATCCCCAGCTAACCCAATTGTCATGCAGTACTTGAATAAAATCAAATATCTACTTACTTTTTTGATGCACCTTGATAGCTCTCAGCGTTGACAATCAATGTAATCCGCTCAATCCGTGGCCGGCCACACATTCACACACAAACACACCAAAAAAAAAAAGGTGAAGCCCTCTGTTCTTCAAAGCATCTCCTGAAATCCTGGTTCTTGGATTCGAGTTCCGTCCCGTCTGGGTATACCACTCTGAGAATTTGCCCCTTTTTACAGGGAATTTTTCACCCTGGAGGACTTATTTTGTTGGGATGACTGGGATCATCACCCCCAGTTTTCAGAGATGTACCCCAGGCAAAACAGAATCGATTCCGGCTTTTCGAAGGAACATATGTGGAAGTCACTTACTTACCAATACACCAAGATTTCAAAAATACGTCAGGAGATGAAAAGAAAAACAAGATATGGCTTTATTCAAAAATGTCACATGTATACATGCGGGAAACCAAGTAAGCCTAGTAAAAGGATCAAGGCAGTTTAAGGTTTCTGGCTTTACTTCCGTTGTGCAATAGTTCTTATACCCCCAAGTACGTATGCATGATGTAATTTTACTTGTCCAATAATAATGCATGTCTCTGAGAGTTTTTTCTTCTTCAAACAGAAGGGTGGAGATTTCCCACAGCATTGCACCTGGTATGATCTCCAGCAGGTAGACTATTCTCACAAGGATACTTCCAAGGTCTTAGCTTGCGGGACTTGAAACATCCTACGATGGGAGGTTTGCAGTGCCAGGCGCAGCATATCTGTTAGACATTCCTGAAAGATAAGAAACTCACACAGTACCAGTTCTTGGCTAAAGCATGTCAGCAATAAAAGAATCTGAGTCTAACGTTAAAGGGTAACTCTATTCATCTGTATTACATTGGACTTATTAAACATTAGTGTCACCTTATATCTATTAAGTGCATATCTATGAAACTTGGATTAACATACAGCTCTGACATTAACAATACCCAGAATGCGGAGTCCCGGCCACAGGGGGCTTTGCACCCTAGGCTATACCAGCCAGCGTTATGCATGGTATGAGGGGGCTCAGGCCAAGCATCCCCCTCTCCCACAGAGCCCTTGTCCAATCCATGGACAAGGGGCTCTTCCCCACCTCCGGTGCCCTAGGGGCTCATGGTGCCATCCGAGGGTCCACTTTAACAAGCGGATCCCCAGGAGAAATTAGGCCTGCCTCCTCCTCCATTTCCACAAAGAGTTAAAAAAAATAAAAACACAACAACGAAAAAAGTCCTTTATTGTTCTAAATTTAGCAGGGATTCTTACCTTGCAATAATCTCATGCCAGTATCTTCGTAAGTGGTCCCACGCCAGTATCCTCTAAGACATCCCACCACCCTCCCACACCAACGAACTCCCACCGCTGAATGGTCACAGTCAGCCTCTGCATCTGTATAACAGAGGCTGGGAACACGAAAATGTTGCCTTTGAAACAAGAAATTTCGGCAAACATTGATGCAAATAATATGGCCACTGGGAAATCCCCGATCACTGGAGGCCACACTAGAGTGGTGAAACAAACCATTTTTCACATAGATGGTGGGTCCAGGTGACCAGAGTAGGAGGTGCCCTGGTCCCCTGGACCCACCCATTCATGTAAAATAACACTCATTCTGACACTCTAAGGTAGCCTCCAGGTAATGGGGATTAGAGATGGCCCGAACCTCCAATTTTCGGTTAGCGAACTTCTGCAAAAGTTCGGTTCGTGCGAACTTTCGTGAGCCCCAATAGACTTCAATGGGGAGGCGAACTTTGAAAACTAGAAACACTTCTGCTGGCCACAAAAGTGATGGAAAAGATGTTTCAAGGGGTCTAACACCTGTAGGGGGGCATGGCGGAGTGGGATAGATACCAAAAGTCCCGGGGAAAAATCTGGATTTGACGCAAAGCAGCATTTTAAGGGCAGAAATCATATTGCATGCTAAATTGGAGGCCTAAAGTGCTTTAAAACATCTTGCATACATCAATCTGGGAGTGTAAGTAGAGTACTGCTTCACACTGACACACCAAACTCACTATGTAACGCACCGCAAAAAGCTGTTTGTGTAGTGACGGCCGTGCTGGACTGGTGCACACCATGGCGAGAGAGCAGGTGATGGCGGCTTTCCAGCCCATATGGTCGCCAGACTGAGGTAGCTGAATGACAGAACAGTGACTGTCCAGCTGATCAAATTTGTTCTGTCCACAATGAAGCAACAAAGCAACAGCCTTATTATCGTGGGTGTGCCCCCCTTCCCGAGACAGTCATATAGCCGGCGCTCATTGCTTCATTGTGATACGCAAGCCCCTTCACCACAGCAAGGTAATGATCATGAAGGGGAATTGGCACATGGACATGCCTTTTGTTTTGTTGTTGCAGCTAGCAGCAGCCTTAAAAATGCAGGAATCCACCCTGTTGGTGGGGGTGGAGAAGGCAGTCAACCGGCCTGCGGGCAGAGATGCTGTGTGGGGAGCAACTTAGTCTTGGGGCAGGCAGTCATACAGTGTGCAGGCAGAGATGCTGTGTGTGGGGACTGACTTAGTCTTCGGGCAGGCCTGAGCGTTCTTTGCAGACCAGGCATCCATGGTCAGATGGACCCTTGACCCAACGCTGTGTGCCAGAGATGTCACCACTTGCCTTCCAACATCACGGTACAGTTTAGGTATCGCCTTAATTGAGAAAAAATTGCGGCCTGGTATCTTCCACTGCAGTGTGTGGCTTTGCTTTTGTGTGCTGCTTTTCCTCAGGTGGCCATCTCGTTGCAGTTTGTGCTTTGTAATCATGTGCCTTCGTAAGGTAGTTGTCCCTACGCGGGTCTTGGTCTTTCCACGGCTCAATTTTCGGTGGCAGAGAGTACAGATGGCATTGCTGTCATCAGAGGCAGACACACAAAAAAATGTCCATGCCGCTGAGCTCTGGGGTGATGGCACTTTGGTGGTGGCGGCCGACCACCACCAAAGTGGTGTTAAGTGGGGTGCCAGAATCAGAGAAGGAGGAAGAAGATATGTCACGTTTCCGTGCGGAAAATGAGGAAGATGAGGTGTTCTGTGTTAAATAGTCAACTACGTCCTGACAATATTGGGGGTTGATGGCACGTGCCTTCTTCTGAACACTGTACTTTGATCGAGGGCCGCACTAAATCATGACAGCGCGACCTCGAACAGACCGGCCAGGTGGCCTGCCTCTGCCTTTTGTTTTGTCCATATTGGGGGGATGAAGTGAAAGGTATGCACCGACTTGACTAATACAATGTGCAGTGACAGTCACACAGGTGCATTTAATAGGTATGCACGGAGTGGTATATCACACTGCCTGTACTCACGTAGGTAGGTGGGTGCACTGTGAACAACAGGTAGGTATATGCAGCGATGGTTATAACAATGTGCATCTGTCACACACAGACAGGTACCGGACAGGCACAGTGACACTGCGTGCACTCACATAGGTAGGTGGGTGCCCTGTGAACAACAGGTAGGTATATGCAGTGATGGGTATTACAATGTGCACCTGTCCCACACAGACAGGTACCGGACAGGCACAGTGACACTGCTTGCGCTCACGTAGGTAGGTGGGTGCACTGTGAACAACAGGTAGGTATATGCAGTGATGGGTATGCTTTGTGCACCTGTCCCACACAGACAGGTACCGGACAGGCACAGTGACACTGTGTGCACTCACGTAGGTAGGTGGGTGCACTGAAGTGAACAACAGGTAGTAGGTATATACAGTGATGGGTATTACAATGTGCACCTGTCACACACAGACAGGTACCGGACAGGCACAGTGACACTGCGTGTGCTCACGTAGGTAGGTGGGTGCACTGAAGTGAACAACAGGTAGTAGGTATATGCAGTGATGGGTATTACAATGTGCACCTATCACACACAGACAGGTACCGGACAAGCACAGTGACACTGCGTGCGCTCACATAGGTAGGTGGGTGCACTGAAGTGAACAACAGGTAGTAGGTATATGCAGTGATAGGTATTACAATATGCACCTGGCACAGTAGTAATAATTATACCATGAAGGGGAAAAAGGCCAGCTGCAACTGACTTACAGGGCTGTATATAATGCAAGTGGGCCACACAAAAAAAAAGATAGATCCCAAGAACAAGATTAGCTCTCAAAAGAGCTGTTGATGGGTGCTTTTTTAGCAATAAGAATCAGCAAGGAGCAAGCTAAGAAGCCTACAAGAGCCTAACTACGCTTTCCCTGTAGGTCTCTGCACAGCAGCTATCCTTTCTCTAATTACTGCAGGCACACGAGTGAGTGAAAAGTCTGACGCTGCCTGCTGCCTTGTATGAGGGGGGGGGGGGGGCTTCAGGAGGGAGTGTAGCCTGATTGGCTACAATGTGCCTGCTGACTGTGATGTAGAGGGTCAAAGTTGACTCTAATGATGTAGTATAGGAGGCAAATCGAACCGCCATAAAGTTCACGTTCGCGGGCAAACGCGAACCACCGAAGTTCGCCGGCGAACCGTTCGGGCCATCTCTAATCGGGATTCCCCAGCAGCCATTTTGTTTGTGGCACTGTTTACCAAAAATTCTTGTTTCAGAAAACAATGTTTGTGTTCCAGCTTATGCAATACAAATTGCAGAGGCTGTCTACAGCCATTCAGCCCCGGGAGTTCAGCAGGATCAGTGGGTGCGTGGGGCCTCCCAAGAGGATACTGGCGTTGGACCACTTCTGAGGATACTGGCGTGGGATTATCGTAAGGTAAGTACAGGGTGTCCCTGGTTTACGAACGCCCAACTTATGAACGACCCGCCGATACAAACGCCCGCCGACCCGCTGCGATGACGTCACGCAACCGGGGACTACCTCGTCTGCTGCCATTTTTAAAGCAGAGTAGGCGCAGCGGAAGGCAGATAGGGGACATCTCACCTGTTCCACGGTGGTGTAAGGTCCCAGTGTGCTGCCATGAAGCTGTGCGGCCGTCCTCTCTCTCCGTTCACTGCCCCCCCCCCCCCGGCGACTTCACATGCGTTGCATAATGACGCAATCAGAAAAAGCCCCCTAGTGGCGGCTCCTCCTGATGCGTCATTATGCGACGCGTGAGAAGCCGCCGGGGGGGACGGTGAATGAAGAGAGAGTACGGGCCGCGCAGCTTCCGGGCAGCACGCCGGGACCTTACACCACCATGGAACAGGTGAGATGTCCCCTATCTGCCTTCCGCTGCGCCTACTCTGCTTAAAGAATGGGGGCAAAGGTGGCTGGCACAGCGTCCCGACTTAAGAACGGATTCAGGTTAAGAACGAACCTACAGTCCCTATCTCGTTCGTTAACCGAGGACTACCTGTATCCCTGGTTAATCTAGAACAATAAAGGACTTCTTCGTTGTTGTGTTTTTATTTCTCTTTTTAACTTTTTGCAGAAATGGGTAAGGAGTACTGTGTACCCCAATAGTCATTTCTCCTGCTGAGGGGGCAGGCCTCCAGGGATCTGCTTGTTAAATGGGACCCCTGGATGCCACCTTGAACCTCCCCAGGACATCAGCGACCCCCCACCTCCTCCTGGGGCACCACAGGTAGGGAAGAGCTCCTTGTCCATGGATTGGACAAGGGCTCTGGGGGAGAGGGGGAGGCTTGGCCACCCCTCTCCTTTAGAGCCTCCCCCCATACCATGGACTACGCGGGCTTGTATAGCTCAGGGTGTGAAGCCCCCTGTGGCCGGTGTCAGGAACCGGCCCGCGGCATGCCTGCGTATACGGTTCCCGACTGCAGGTTTGACCAGATCAAGCGGGGAGCAGCCTTATTCAAGCTACAAACAAGGCTGTGACCCCTCAAAACACTTCTCACTGCCACCACTAGCTGTCGCTAGACACTTCCACTCTACTGTTGAGTCCTCAGCATGCAATCCGCGTTTTCATATTCGGGTCAGCTTTGCGCTTTAGGCCGAATACGGGAATGCCCCGCACCCACACACACAGTACAGTTGTACAGTAACACAGCACAATCAGGCACTGACTTGTGATGCAAGTTACACTGTCGTGCACCAAAACCACTAACAGTCGTTCCGAACGATACTGTTAGCCACTCCCACTCTGCTGTCGAGCGCAGAAGTGCCCCATACACACAATGCAATTACAATTTCATATGGTAGTGTTGTTCAAGCATACAATTAGGCATGAACTTATACACAGTTACACTGCAGTCTCTTCTAGGCTATGAGTGTTAGTTTAGTACAGCAGAAGTCAAGCTTATTAAATAACAATTTAACATTCCAGGAAAAAAGTGGAACAATGCAGAAAGTAATATATACAACAGATGTACAAAAAACAAAGTAAAAAAGTTACAAAGTAAAAGTTACAAGATAAAAGTTACCAAAAATACACACAAGGATATTTGCGTAAAAATAAAATGGGGATTAAAACGTTACCAACTTGAAGGTCTAAACGTTGTTGGTGGGAGCACGCCGTTTTTTCGACCAGGAGTCGAGATCATCCCTAGCTATGCGCTATCTCCAGGAGAAGATGCCCTGTGACTGTCCTGGACCAACTTAAATAGTCCGAAGTGTCCCCTGGGGCATTTAATGTCTAGCCCCCAGGAACTAATGCAATCTCCTAGATTGTGACATAACCGAACGCTTATCATAGTCTTCCTGTGATATGCGAACTAGAGATGTCGCGAACCTCCGATTTTCGGTTCGCGAACCGGGTTCGCGAACTTCCGCAGAAGGTTTCGCAAACCGCAATAGACTTCAATGGGGAGGCGAACTTTGAAAAATAGAAAAAATTATGCTGGCCACAAAAGTGATGGAAAAGATGTTTCAAGGGGTCTAACACCTGGAGGGGGGCATGGCGGAGTGGGATACATGCCAAAAGTCCCGGTGAAAAATCTGGATGTGACGCAAAGCAGCGTTTTAAGGGCAGAAATCACATTGAATGCTAAATTGCAGGCCTAACGGGCTTTCAAACATCTTGCATGTGTATACATCAAACAGGGAGTGTAATTAGAGTACTGCTTCACACTGACACACCAAACTCACTGTGTAATGCACCGCAAACAGCTGTTTGTGTAGTGACGGCCATGCTGGACTACTGCGCAACATGGCGTGATTGCTCTTCCTCACTCAGTGATGTCAGGTAATGTGTGACTTCCTTCTCAACTTTCCATGGCATTGTTAAAAAGCTTACGTTTTGTTTTTAATTTACATTTTCTACTTGCTGTGTACTTGTTCAGTACCACTACAATGAGAATCCTGTGGAGGCGGGCAAGTCTGCCATTGTGACCCCGGGTAATGGCCGGGGAATGAGAGGTTTGAATCCGGTGTGGAGCCTGAGCAACGGCTACCACTACACATCCAAGGAGGGCAGCGGGCAGGCATGCACGCCCGCCCGCCCCGAGGTAGTGACCAAAATAACAATACAGGAGGAGGACTTTCGAGGCCCTGCTGTGTATTTGAAATGAATGTACTTTAAATCCTTTAACGAGAACCAGTTATGGCGGGCAAAGATGACACCACATTCCTTTCACGAGAATCATATGAAGGCGGGCAAGTCTGTCATTTGTGACCCCGGGTAATGGCCGGGGAATGAGGGATGGAATCCGGTGTGGAGCCTGAGAAACGGCTACCACTACACATCCAAGGAGGGCAGCAGGTAGGCATGCACGCCCGCCCGCCCCGAGGTAGTGACCAAAAATAACAATACAGGAGGCGGACTTTCGAGGCCCTGCTGTGTATTTGAAATGAATTAACTTTAAATCCTTTAACGGGAATCTGTTATGGAGGGCAAGTCTGCCATTGTCACCGCGGGGAATGAAGGTTGGATTGCGGCCCGAAGTGGGAGCCTGCTGAGACCCATGCTGTAGCTGCCCTGACCGTGCTTTGCAGACCAGGCATCTGTGGTCAGATGGACCCTTGAGCCAGCGGAAGACAAACCAAGTCGAAAGCATTTGCCAAGAATGTTTTACGGAGGGCAAGTTTTTTTGCCCTTTTTTTAAATTTTTTGAAAATGATAGATGGTTGTATTTTTAAATTGTTTGAAAGTTTAGATGGTTGTATTTTTAAATTGTTTGAAAGTTTAGATGGTTGTATTTTTAAATTGTTTGAAAGTTTAGATGGTTGTATTTTTAAATTGTTTAAAAGTATATCCATTCTTCCTCCCCCCAGCCACGAACAATACCATGGGAACGTGGAGCAGCAGAAGCCCCCTGTGACGGCTGCCACGGTTGTTCTCCGCTGCTTGTCTTTTGAGGGGTGCTTCTTTTCCTCAGGTGTTCTTGCCATAGCTGTTTGTGCCTTCTCTCCAGGTGCCTTCGTAAAGCGCTTGTCCCTACGTGACAGTTGGCCTTTCCACGGCTCAATTTTTGCTGGCAGAGACAACAGATGGCTTTGCTCCGATCTGAGACACACACGTGAAAAAATTTGAAAAAACCGCTGAGCCCCCCTGGGCTGATGGCGCTACGGTGGCATCAGCAGCTGACGTTGAAGGGCATGTTGGCTGTCTGGCCATAGCTGGCGATACATGGCGCCGGACACTGCCCCCAGCTGATTCTGAGGACGAGCTCCCTCTTGTATTGCGTTCCGGAGTTGGAGCCTGATCAACGTCTACCACCACACATCCAGGCAAGGAGGGAAGCAGGCAGGCATGCACGCCCGCCCCGAGGTAGTGACCAAAAATAACAATACAGGACTCAGGAGGACCTTTTGCGGCCCTAATTGAAATGAATTAACTTTAAATCCTTTAACGGGAATCCGTTATGGAGGGCAAGTCTGCCATTGTCACCGCTGGGAATGAAGGTTGGATTCCGGCCCGAAGTGGGAGCCTGCTGAGACCCATGCTGTAGCTGCCCTGACCGTGCTTTGCCGACCAGGCATCTGTGGTCAGATGGACCCTTGAGCCAGCGGAAGACAAACCAAGTCGAAAGCATTTGCCAAGAATGTTTTATGGAGGGCAAGTTTTTTTGCCCTTTTTTTACATTTTTTGAAAATGATAGATTGTTGTATTTTTAAATTGTTTGAAAGTTTAGATGGTTGTATTTTTAAATTGTTTGAAAGTTTAGATGGTTGTATTTTAAAATTGTTTGAAAGTGTATCCATTCAAGTGCAAGTTATGCACTGACTGCCAGGTATAATGTGCAGTCACAGATGCAGTGAAAGCTATGCAGTGACTGCAAACAGCCGTTTGTGTAGTGACGGCCGTGCTGGACTGGTGCGCACCGTGACGAGAGTGCAGGTGATGGTGGCTTTTCAGCCCATATGCTTGCCCGGCTGATGTAGCTGAATGACAGAACAGTGACTTTCCAGCTGATCAAATTTGGTCTGACCACAATGAAGCAACGACCTTAACCAGCTGAGCGGTCTGGACGAGCTCAGCTCGTCCAACACCGCCAGCGGCTGCCGCTCAGGCCCTGCTGGGCCGATTTTAATGAAATAAAAAGCAGCACACGCAGCCGGCACTTTGCCAGCCGCGTGTGCTGCCTGATCGCCGCCGCTCTGCGGCGATTCGCCGCGAGCAGCGGCGAAAGAGGGTCCCCCCAGCCGCCTGAGCCCAGCGTAGCCGGAACAAAAAGTTCCGGCCAGCGCTAAGGGCTGGATCGGAGGCGGCTGACGTCAGGACGTCGGCTGACGTCGATGACGTCACTCCGCTCGTCGCTATGGCGACGATATAAGCAAAACAAGGAAGGCCGCTCATTGCGGCCTTCCTTGTTTATTCTGGGCGCCGGAGGCGATCGGAAGATCGCCTCCGGAGCGCCCTCTAGTGGGCTTTCATGCAGCCAACTTTCAGTTGGCTGCATGAAATAGTTTTTTTTTTATTTAAAAAAAACCCTCCCGCAGCCACCCTGGCGATTTAATCAGAACGCCAGGGTGGTTAATATCTTTTGTGTGCCACCCCCACCCGAGACACTCAAATAGCCGGCGGTCATTGCTTCATTGTGATGCGCAAGCCCCTTCACCGCGGCAAGTTAATGATCACGAAGGGGGATGGGCACATGTACACGCACCAGCAAAATCAGTGTAGCGGCCGCTGCTAGCAGCGGCCTTAAAAATTCAGGAATCCGCCTAGAGTCCTGGACCCTGTTGGTAGTGGCGGAGAAGGCAGTCAAGCGGCCTGCAGGCAGAGATGCTGTGTGTGGGGAGTAGACTGACTTAGTCTTCGGTCGTGCAGTAGCCCTCCGTGATCCATTCCTCATTCATTTTGATAAAGGTCAGGTACTGAACACTGTCGTGACTTAGGCGACTTCTCTTCTCAGTAACTATGCCTCCAGCTGCACTGAAGGTCCTTTCTGACAGGACGCTTGCGGCAGGGCAAGAGAGAAGTTGTATGGCAAATTGGGACAGCTCTGGCCACAGGTCAAGCCTGCGCAACCAGTAGTCCAAGGGTTCATCGTCGCTTTTCGCAGAGTCTACATCCACACTCAAGGCCAGGTAGTCGGCTACCTGCCGGTCCAGGCGTTGGTGGAGGGTGGATCCGGAAGGACTATGGCGAGGAGTTGGACTAAAGAACGTCCGCATGTCCGACATCACCCTGAGATCGCTGGAGCGTCCTGTTCTTGCCTGCGTGGACTTGGGAGGAGGAGGGTTACTGCCAGTGGTACCTTGATTGCGTTGTGCAGCCACATCACCCTTAAACGCATTGTAAAGCATCATCGACAGCTTGTTCTGCAAGTGCTGCATCCTTTCCGCCTTTTGTTGAGTTGGTAAGAGGTCCGCCACTTTGTGCCTGTACCGAGGGTCTAGTAGCGTGGCCACCCAGTACAGGTCATTCGTCTTGAGTTTTTTGATACGGGGGTCCCTCAACAGGCTGGACAACATGAAAGAGGACATCTGCACAAAGCTGGATGCAGAAGTACTCTCCATCTCCTCTTGCTCTTCCTCAGTGACGGGACGCAACTCCTCTTCCTCCCCCCAGCCACGAACAATACCACGGGAACGTGGAGCAGCAGAAACCCCCTGTGATGGCTGCCGCGGTTGTTCTCCTTCCGCCGCCTCTTCCTCCTCCACAGAAACACCTTCCTCATCATCACCATCATCAGAGTCTGACTCCTCTCCTTCCCCACATGACTCCTCTTCTTCCTCCTCCTCCCCCCTCTGTGCTGCCGCCGGTGTTGTGGAAACATCGGGTTCGTGTGTAAATGGCTCCAATGAATCCTGCTGCCCTAACTCTTCTTGTTCACGCTCCTCCACAGCTGTATCCACCACTCTACGCACGGCACGCTCCAGGAAGTAGGCGTAGGGGATCAAGTCGCTGATGGTGCCCTCATCGCGACTCACCAGTTTGGTCACCTCCTCAAAGGGCTCCATGACCCTGCATGCATTTTGCATCAGTGTCCAGTTGTTGGGCCACAACATCCCCATCCTCCCAGATTGTGTCCTTGTACTGTAATGATACAGGTACTGGGTGACGGCTTTCTCCTGGTCTAGCAGGCGAGAGAACATCAGCAGGGTGGAATTCCAGCGAGTCGGGCTATCGCAAATCAGGCGTCTCACCGGCAAGTTGTTTCTTAATTTTTTAAATTTTTTGAAAATGATAGATGGTTGTATTTTTAAATTGTTTGAAAGTTTAGATGGTTGTATTTTTAAATTGTTTGAAAGTTTAGATGGTTGTATTTTTAAATTGTTTGAAAGTTTAGATGGTTGTATTTTTAAATTGTTTAAAAGTATATCCATTCTTCCTCCCCCCAGCCACGAACAATACCATGGGAACGTGGAGCAGCAGAAGCCCCCTGTGACGGCTGCCACGGTTGTTCTCCGCTGCTTGTCTTTTGAGGGGTGCTTCTTTTCCTCAGGTGTTCTTGCCATAGCTGTTTGTGCCTTCTCTCCAGGTGCCTTCGTAAAGCGCTTGTCCCTACGTGACAGTTGGCCTTTCCACGGCTCAATTTTTGCTGGCAGAGACAACAGATGGCTTTGCTCCGATCTGAGACACACACGTGAAAAAATTTGAAAAAACCGCTGAGCCCCCCTGGGCTGATGGCGCTACGGTGGCATCAGCAGCTGACGTTGAAGGGCATGTTGGCTGTCTGGCCATAGCTGGCGATACATGGCGCCGGACACTGCCCCCAGCTGATTCTGAGGACGAGCTCCCTCTTGTATTGCGTTCCGGAGTTGGAGCCTGATCAACGTCTACCACCACACATCCAGGCAAGGAGGGAAGCAGGCAGGCATGCACGCCCGCCCCGAGGTAGTGACCAAAAATAACAATACAGGACTCAGGAGGACCTTTTGCGGCCCTAATTGAAATGAATTAACTTTAAATCCTTTAACGGGAATCCGTTATGGAGGGCAAGTCTGCCATTGTCACCGCTGGGAATGAAGGTTGGATTCCGGCCCGAAGTGGGAGCCTGCTGAGACCCATGCTGTAGCTGCCCTGACCGTGCTTTGCCGACCAGGCATCTGTGGTCAGATGGACCCTTGAGCCAGCGGAAGACAAACCAAGTCGAAAGCATTTGCCAAGAATGTTTTATGGAGGGCAAGTTTTTTTGCCCTTTTTTTACATTTTTTGAAAATGATAGATGGTTGTATTTTTAAATTGTTTGAAAGTTTAGATGGTTGTATTTTTAAATTGTTTGAAAGTTTAGATGGTTGTATTTTAAAATTGTTTGAAAGTGTATCCATTCAAGTGCAAGTTATGCACTGACTGCCAGGTATAATGTGCAGTCACAGATGCAGTGAAAGCTATGCAGTGACTGCAAACAGCCGTTTGTGTAGTGACGGCCGTGCTGGACTGGTGCGCACCGTGACGAGAGTGCAGGTGATGGTGGCTTTTCAGCCCATATGCTTGCCCGGCTGATGTAGCTGAATGACAGAACAGTGACTTTCCAGCTGATCAAATTTGGTCTGACCACAATGAAGCAACGACCTTAATATCTTTTGTGTGCCACCCCCACCCGAGACACTCAAATAGCCGGCGGTCATTGCTTCATTGTGATGCGCAAGCCCCTTCACCGCGGCAAGTTAATGATCACGAAGGGGGATGGGCACATGTACACGCACCAGCAAAATCAGTGTAGCGGCCGCTGCTAGCAGCGGCCTTAAAAATTCAGGAATCCGCCTAGAGTCCTGGACCCTGTTGGTAGTGGCGGAGAAGGCAGTCAAGCGGCCTGCAGGCAGAGATGCTGTGTGTGGGGAGTAGACTGACTTAGTCTTCGGTCGTGCAGTAGCCCTCCGTGATCCATTCCTCATTCATTTTGATAAAGGTCAGGTACTGAACACTGTCGTGACTTAGGCGACTTCTCTTCTCAGTAACTATGCCTCCAGCTGCACTGAAGGTCCTTTCTGACAGGACGCTTGCGGCAGGGCAAGAGAGAAGTTGTATGGCAAATTGGGACAGCTCTGGCCACAGGTCAAGCCTGCGCAACCAGTAGTCCAAGGGTTCATCGTCGCTTTTCGCAGAGTCTACATCCACACTCAAGGCCAGGTAGTCGGCTACCTGCCGGTCCAGGCGTTGGTGGAGGGTGGATCCGGAAGGACTATGGCGAGGAGTTGGACTAAAGAACGTCCGCATGTCCGACATCACCCTGAGATCGCTGGAGCGTCCTGTTCTTGCCTGCGTGGACTTGGGAGGAGGAGGGTTACTGCCAGTGGTACCTTGATTGCGTTGTGCAGCCACATCACCCTTAAACGCATTGTAAAGCATCATCGACAGCTTGTTCTGCAAGTGCTGCATCCTTTCCGCCTTTTGTTGAGTTGGTAAGAGGTCCGCCACTTTGTGCCTGTACCGAGGGTCTAGTAGCGTGGCCACCCAGTACAGGTCATTCGTCTTGAGTTTTTTGATACGGGGGTCCCTCAACAGGCTGGACAACATGAAAGAGGACATCTGCACAAAGCTGGATGCAGAGGTACTCTCCATCTCCTCTTGCTCTTCCTCAGTGACGGGACACAACTCCTCTTCCTCCCCCCAGCCACGAACAATACCACGGGAACGTGGAGCAGCAGAAACCCCCTGTGATGGCTGCCGCGGTTGTTCTCCTTCCGCCGCCTCTTCCTCCTCCACAGAAACACCTTCCTCATCATCACCATCATCAGAGTCTGACTCCTCTCCTTCCCCACATGACTCCTCTTCTTCCTCCTCCTCCCCCCTCTGTGCTGCCGCCGGTGTTGTGGAAACATCGGGTTCGTGTGTAAATGGCTCCAATGAATCCTGCTGCCCTAACTCTTCTTGTTCACGCTCCTCCACAGCTGTATCCACCACTCTACGCACGGCACGCTCCAGGAAGTAGGCGTAGGGGATCAAGTTGCTGATGGTGCCCTCATCGCGACTCACCAGTTTGGTCACCTCCTCAAAGGGCTCCATGACCCTGCATGCATTTTGCATCAGTGTCCAGTTGTTGGGCCACAACATCCCCATCCTCCCAGATTGTGTCCTTGTACTGTAATGATACAGGTACTGGGTGACGGCTTTCTCCTGGTCTAGCAGGCGAGAGAACATCAGCAGGGTGGAATTCCAGCGAGTCGGGCTATCGCAAATCAGGCGTCTCACCGGCAAGTTGTTTCTACGCTGAATCTCTGCAAAGCGTGCCATGGCCTTGTAAGAGCGCCTGAAATGCCCACACAACTTCCTGGCCTGCTTCAGGACGTCCTCTAAGCCTGGGTACTTTGACACAAATCTTTGCACGACCAGATTAAGCACATGTGCCATGCAGGGTGTGTGTGTCAGCTTTCCCAAATTCAACGCAGCAATGAGATTGCTGCCGTTGTCACACACCACGTTGCCGATTTCAAGCTTGTGCGGGGTCAGCCATTGCTCCACCTGTTTGTTAAGAGCAGCCAGGAGAGCTGCTCCAGTGTGACTCTCCGCTTTCAGGCAAGACATGTCTAACACTGCATGACACCGTCGCACCTGGCATGCAGCATAGGCCCTGGGGTGCTGGGGCTGTGTAGCTGGGGAGGAGATGGCGGCACCAGCCAAGGAGGAGGAGGAGGAGGATGACGACAGCGAAGCGGTGATAGCAGGTGGAGAGGAGGTGGCTGGAGGCCTGCCTGCAAGCCGTGGAGGTGTGACAAGTCGGTCCTCTGCGCAGCCACGTACTCCCTGCTTGCTGCCATCGGTCACCAGGTTGACCCAATGGGCTGTGTATGTAATGTAGTGGCCCTGCCCGTGCTTGGCAGACCAGGCATCCGTGGTCAGGTGGACCCTTGACCCAACGCTGTGTGCCAGAGATGACACCACTTGCCTCTCAACTGCACGGTACAGTTTGGGTATGGCCTTTTGAGAAAAATATTTGCGGCCTGGTATCTTCCACTGCGGTGTACCAATGGCCACAAACTTACGGAAAGCCTCCGACTCCACCAGCTTGTATGGTAATAGCTGGCGAGCTAATAGTTCCGCCACGCCAGCTGTCAGACGCCGGGCAAGAGGGTGACTGGCAGACATTTGCTTCTTCCGCTCAAATACTTCCTTCACGAACAGCTGGGTACTGCTGTGGGCAGAGGAGAAGGAACCGCTCAAGGGAAGAGGCGGTGTGGAGGAGGGTGGCTGTGAAGGTGCAAGGGAGAAAGTGGATGAAGACGATGCACCTGAAGGAGGAAGAGGAGAAGGAGTTTGGCTTGTCTTTTGAGGAATGCTGCTTTTACTCAGGTGTTCTTGCCATAGCTGTTTGTGCCTTCTCTCCAGGTGCCTTCGTAAGGCACTTGTCCCTACGTGAGAGTTGGCCTTTCCACGGCTCAATTTTTGCTGGCAGAGACAACAGATGGCTTTGCTCCTATCTGAGACACACACGTGAAAAAATTTCCAAACCGCTGAGCCCCCCTGGGGTGATGGCGCTACGGTGGCATCAGCAGCAGCTGACGTTGAAGGGCATGTGTGCTCCCTGGCCATAGCTGGCGATACATGGCACCGGACACTGCCCCCAGCTGTTTCTGAGGACGAGCTCCCTCTGCTTCTATCATGGAGTCGTCTCCTCCTACTCCTCTCTGACTCCTCCTCTGAACTGTCCCCCTGGTCATCTCCTCTACCGGGAACATATGTGGTATCCGTATAATCGTTGTCATAATCCTCCTGGCCAGCTGCGCTTTCCTCAGACACCTCCTCAAGTGCACCAACTTCAGGTGGTCCACCATCATCCCCATCCACACACGTTACGTCCATACTATCGCCACCTAACTCAGACGTATGAGGTGGTGTACCTGCGCCTTCTTGTTGTTGTTGCAGTAGTGGCTGGGAATCAGTGATTTCACCACCACCACCAAATAACTCCTGCGAAGTGTCAAATGCAGCGGATGTGGTGCTTGTTGTAGCGCTGGTGGCTGCGGGAGATGAGGTGTTCTGTGTTAAATACTCAATCACCTCCTCACGATTTTGGGAAGTGATGGCACGTGCCTTCTTCTGAGCACTGTATTTTGGGGCAGGTCCGCATGAAATCACAGCAACACCACCTCGCACAGCCACAGACCTGCCGGTGCCTGGTGGCCTTCCTCTGGGTCTGCCTCTACCTCTTCCTCTACCTGGTTTGTCCATTTTGTCCATCTCGGGGGTATGCTAGCTATATGCAGTGAGGTGGGTTCTCACTCAACACAACAAGTAGTTAGATGCAGTGAGGTGGCCAGGTGGGTTCACACTCAACACAACAGGTAGTTAGATGCAGTGAGCTGGGTTCACTCAACAGTAAAGGTACTTAAGATGCAGTGAGGTGGGTTCTCACTCAACACAACAGGTAGTTAGATGCAGTGAGGTGGCCAGGTGGGTTCACACTCAACACAACAGGTAGTTAGATGCAGTGAGCTGGGTTCACTCAACAGTAAAGGTACTTAAGATGCAGTGAGGTGGGTTCTCACTCAACACAACAGGTAGTTAGATGCAGTGAGGTGGCCAGGTGGGTTCACACTCAACACAACAGGTAGTTAGATGCAGTGAGCTGGGTTCACTCAACAGTAAAGGTACTTAAGATGCAGTGAGGTGGGTTCTCACTTAACACAACAGGTAGTTAGATGCAGTGAGGTGGCCAGGTGGGTTCACACTCAACACAACAGGTAGTTAGATGCAGTGAGCTGGGTTCACTCAACAGTAAAGGTACTTAAGATGCAGTGAGGTGGGTTCTCACTCAACACAACAGGTAGTTAGATGCAGTGAGGTGGCCAGGTGGGTTTCCCACTCAACACAACAGGTAGTTAGATGCAGTGAGCTGGGTTCACTCAACACAACGCTAGGTATATGCAGTGATGATGTGGGTTAAGTAAACACAACAGGTACTGGGTAGTTAGATGCAGTGAGCTGGGTTCACTCAACACAAAGCTAGGTATATGCAGTGATGAGGTGGGTTAAGTAAACACAACAGGTACTGGGGTATATGCAGTACTGGGTAGTGCAATGTGCAGCTCCCTGTCACACACACAGGCAGTTAGTCACTGAATGTGCTGGGCTGCTGGCAGTGGCAAACACACTATCAATTAGCAAGGCTGTGCATGCAACAAAAGTGTCAGAAAAAAAAATGTACAGGTTGAGCTCTGAAAAGAGCTGTTGCTGGGTGCTTTAAAAGCAATATTAATCAATCAATCAATTAATCAATTAATAAAAGTCAGGAACAAGCAAAGCAGCCTAGAACCTAACTAATCTGTCCCTAAGAGAAAAAGTCTGCAGCAGCTGTCCCTTTCCTCTCTCTAGCAGGCACACGAGTGACTGTAATGGCCGCCGGAGGCTGCCTTATATAAGGGGGGGTGGGGCTCCAGGGCTTACTGTAGCCTGAATGGCTACAATGTGCCTGCTGACTGTGATGCAGAGGGTCAAAGTTGACCCTCATAGTGCATTATGGGGCGAATCGAACTTCCGGAAAAGTTCGCCTGGCGCAGGCGAACGCGAACCCCCAATGTTCGCCTGGAACCGTTCGCCGGCGAACCGTTCGGTACACCTCTAATGCGAACTTTAAAGGGTTCCTGTTTTAGCTTTTTGAAGGTTGCAGAATTCAACAGGTAGGATTGTATCCTAACAGACATCAAAAGGCTTCCTCAACATTATTTCCTAGCATCAAAGCTTTCCTGTCTCCGTTTTTAAAGTCTGCAGAGCTTTCCAACCTCTTCCAGTCGGCTGTCATGTAAATTTCAAACCTTCAGGTGTCAGCTTCCCCTGTCCCCAAGACTCAGGTAGGCTTGCTTTGTATAATGGGACAATGGCTGACTCCAGAGTTCAAAAGCCATGCCTACCAACCTATTCTTCCTCAATTGGCAGCTAATTAGCAGTAGACACAGTTTCCCTTGCTGGACAATGAGGGCAGAGGTAATGTACATTTACATGCAGACTCACATTACCCTTCAGTTTACTCTGGCCAGGTGACCAATTACTCCCAAACACAATACACATCTGAGGTTTTACCCAGTAGACAGAAACAGGACAGAAATATGTTCTGTTATAATCCTTAACATTATCAGCACCCCAATATATCACCACAGCCAGGACTCCGCATTCTAGGGGCCTGATTCACAAAGCGGTGATAACTCAGTTATCACGCCTAAAAGACTTTAGGCGTGATAACCTTTGCACCATGCTGGTGAAAAGCCAGTTTAGGCATGATAAGTTTAGGCGTGATAAGTTTAGGCATGATAAGTTTAGGCATGCTAAGTTTAGGCGTGATAAGTTTAGGCATGCTAAGTTTAGATAAGTTTAGATCGCACGCAAAGTCCCACACGCAAAGCAGCGCCATTAAACTCTATGCGAAGTGCACCAGACTTTGCTAGCGCAAAACTTTTGATCAGCTGTGCACTGCGGTGCTAACGCAGTTGGTGCTTAAACTTATCATGCCTAAACTTATCACACTTAAACTTATCATGCCTAAACTTATCACACCTAAACTTATCACACCTAAACTTATCATGCCTAAACTGAGTTTAGGCGTGATAAAGGGCTTTTCACCAGCGTGCTAACTGTTAGCACCGCTTTGTGAATCAGGCCCTAGGTATCCCAGCCTGCATGGGGACAAGGGGTTAAGGAGGTTCGGGAGTGGAAACCCCATGCTGTCTGTTTTCATGAAACGTATACAATATGTATACAGAACTAAGAACCCGAAATGCAGTACCCTGTACAAAGTGTCATTTTACACAGTTTAAAAAACATTTTTCCTATGAAAATTTGAAATTGATTTTCTCAAAAACTATAAGGTCTCTTCACAACATCTTTTTTACCATGTTCCTACTCACATCTGCTTAACATACATGGCACATTTGGTGATGATGGCATGTACGGGGGCTTTACAATTAACTACAGAAGTTGGTGCCATTTAATTTAATAGAAATGCATTCGGAACACGAAAATTCGAAACACAAAATTCCTTTTTCATCAGCGGTACAACGAATTCCAGCAAAATCAGAATTCAGCTGTTCCAATCAGCCCTACTCATGCAGTGCAGTTTCTAGGCTAAAATGCACCCAGGGCGAGTGTGTAAAAATTGCGCCCCCCCCCAAGCAAGGTATGGGTGCCCGCAGTATAGGTTAGCCAGGTCTAGTTGCACTTAGTATAGGTCCCCCCAGTATAGGTAGCCAAGAATAGGTATCCCAGTATAGGTAGCCAGGCATAGGTGAGCCAGTATAGTTGCCCCCGCTATAGGTTAGCCAGGTAGGTGCCTCCAGTATAGGTAGCTAGTATAGTTGCCCCCAGTATAGGTTAGATAGGCAGGCGCCCCCGGTATAAGTTAGTTAGGTAGGTGCCCCAGTACAGGTTAGCTAGGTGGGTGCCTCTAATATAGGTAGCCAGAATAGTTGCCCCCAGCATAGGTTAGATAGGTAGGTTCCCCCCAGTATAGGTTAGATGGGTAGCTGCCCCCCAGTATAGGTTAGATTAGGTAGGTGCCCCCCAGTATAGGTTAGATTAGGTAGCTGCTCCCGAGTATAGGTTAGATTAGGTAGCTGCCCCCCAGCGTAGGTTAGATTAAGTAGGTGCCCCCCAGTGTAGGTTAGATTAAGTAGGTGCCCCCCAGTGTAGGTTAGATTAGGTAGGTGCCCCCCAGTGTAGGTTAGATTAGGTAGGTTCCCCCCAGTATAGGTTAGATAGGTAGGTGCCCCCCAGCGTAGGTGAGATTAGGTAGCTGCCCCCAGTATAGGTTAGATTAGGTAGCTGCCCCCCAGCATACGTTAGATTAGGTAGCTGCCCCCCAGTATAGGTTAGATTAGGTAGCTGCCCCCAGCGTAGGTTAGATTAAGTAGGTGCCCCCCAGTGTAGGTTAGATTAGGTAGGTGCCCCCCAGTGTAGGTTAGATTAGGTAGCTGCCCCCCAGTATAGGTTAGATTAGGTACCTGCCCCCCAGCGTAGGTTAGATTAAGTAGGTGCCCCCCAGTGTAGGTTAGATTAGGTAGGTGCCCCCCAGTGTAGGTTAGATTAGGTAGGTGCCCCCCAGTGTAGGTTAGATAGGTAGGTGCCCCCCAGCGTAGGTTAGATTAGGTAGGTGCCCCCCAGTGTAGGTTAGATTAGGTTGGTGCCCCCCAGGGTAGGTTACATTAGGTAGGTGCCCCCCAGGGTAGGTTACATTAGGTAGGTGCCCCCCAGGGTAGGTTAGATTAGGTAGCTGCCCCCCAGTATAGGTTAGATAGGTAGCTGCCCCACAGTGTTGGTTAGATAGGTAGCTGCCCCCCAGCGTAGGTTAGATTAAGTAGGTACCCCCCAGTGTAGGTTAGATTAGGTAGGTGCCCCCAGTGTAGGTTAGATTAGGTAGGTGCCCCCCAGTGTAGGTTAGATAGGTAGGTGCCCCCCAGCGTAGGTTAGATTAGGTAGGTGCCCCCCAGTGTAGGTTAGATTAGGTTTGTGCCCCCCAGGGTAGGTTACATTAGGTAGGTGCCCCCCAGGGTAGGTTACATTAGGTAGGTGCCCCCCCAGGGTAGGTTAGATTAGGTAGGTGCCCCACAGTATAGGATAGATAGGTAGGTGCCCCCCAGCGTAGGTTAGATCAGGTAGGTGCCCCCCAGGGTAGGTTAGATAGGTAGCTGTCCCCCATAATGGAGGGGGGAGCCGGAGCCGCGGGGAGGGCAACCCGACCTCTCCCTCCCTCTCCCCGGGCCGCCCTCCGTGCTCCCCCCTCAGATGCAGAGCGCAGCAGCAGCAGCAGCAGCCAGGGAGGAAGCGCTGTAAACAACATACCTCCCTGCGTTCCAAGCGCTGCTCTCTCGCCGCCGGTCTCTTCCTCTCTGCCGCCTATACGATGATGCACACGCTGGTTCCTGTTAGCCGGAACTAGTGTGTGCATCATCGTATAGGCGGCAGAGAGGAAGAGACCGGCGGCGAGAGAGCAGCGCTTGGAACGCAGGGAGGTATGTTGTTTACAGCGCTTCCTCCCTGGCTGCTGCTGCTGCTGCTGCGCTCTGCATCTGAGGGGGGAGCACGGAGGGCGGCCCGGGGAGAGGGAGGGAGAGGTCGGGCTGTCCTCCCAGCGGCTCCGGCTCCCCCCTCCATTTCAGCGCCCACCTCCCAACAGCGCCCCGGGCGGCGGCACGGGCCGCACGGCGCTAAAAACGGGCCTGTACTCATGTTAGGCATTGATTGGGGGGGGGGGTGTTCTCGTTAGATGTAGATAGGGGAGGATGTGTGTGAGAGTTAGGGTACAAAGCGTGATAGTAAAATATTAAAATTAATGATATTCTATAACCGCTATTTTGTACCCATTTTTTACATGTGCCTTTTTAAAATGTACACATTTAGAATCTCTTACATAGCTGACTTTTCTCTTTGTGTTTTCCTCTTTTTCTTCCCCTACAGGCAATCCTTGTATTTATGATGTATTCTTGCATTGTGTAAAAGTTTGGAAGATGAATCTGCATGCTCAAGGTCTGACAAAGGAAATATTCCCAAAAGCTAATCCTTTAAGAAACTGGTGCTTGTGTAATTAAAAATAGTATCACATACAATAATCATCTTTTTTGTAGTAAATGCCTGTTATAATAACCTTCAATATGAACAGTTACCCCTAAAAGAATGCCAAAATAATGTTGTCCTGGTGATGGTTGTTTAAAGCATAAGGGCTTGAACCAGTAACCATGGATTATACAGGGTTAACAAATGATCTGTAAAAAACATAAATGTTCTTTTAGGATATGATACACTTATGATAGGTTTTGTGTCACTTGATGATGGCATTAGGTTAATTGCTCTGTAAGATTTTGGTTTTCTTAGCAACCTTTAGAAAAACAAATCAATTAATGCCATCAGCACAAGTTTTATTCTTGTATACAATGTAATAAATCTCTGCTTTCTAAAAGATCTCCAGTGAGTTCACTTCTGAAGATTGCTGGGGTGGTAATTACATTTATTACACACCATCTTTGCTTCATAAGGGAGTAAAAAAAAAAAGTAATAAAATAGGATCAGCAAAAAAGTAAAGGATTCATCATTTAACTTTGTCTCACAATGGCCTGCCCTTAGCCATTTTGTGAGATGATATAGTAGGAAATCCCCATGTTAACGTTAGAGTAAACACAAGCTTTCTCTTTTATAGGTGTTACTCCAGGGAGGTATGGTGCTATATTTCAGTTGTGTTTGTATGATAGCTTTTTGCTATTATATGGTGTCTACCCAAATCTTATTGTTGCATTTATTATTGTAGGTAGGATTGTGTGTATGTATGCTTGTTTAAACACCCAATAATCCATGATGGTGGAGGGAAGACATGTGTCCAAGGCTAATATTCCCATGAAGGTTTGGTTTTACCCCTTCCCCCACAAAACACACACACACACGCATACACTCATACACATACACACACACACATGCACATACACATAGGCTGCTTTCACAGTGGGGCATAACAGGCGCACAATAGAGCAGCCTGTAACACAGCCCAACTCACAGTAATGAAAAATCAATGGGCTGTCCACAGTGCCCACGTTGCGTTACAGTGTAACGCTGCACGTTCAATGAAAGTGCAGCATGCTGTGCGTTATATGCGGTTTTAGCTGCGTTAGACTGTTTGCACATGGTCAGTAATGTTTTTTTTGTTTGTTTTTTTCAGTGCAGGAGAGGAGGAGGGTAGAGTCCACTATTGTGCCTAGCCACATGGCTAATTAATATTCACTGCACTGTACTGAAATAATGTGTTTTCTTCCTGGAGCGGCCGCTTTGTGCGATGATTGGCTGGCGGGACCACGTGATGTGGAGTGTTCCGATCACGTGGTCTCCACAGTCTTTTGACGCATGCGCCATTTTCGTTCTATCAGTATCGAACGAAAACGGCGCACCAAGAGACGCATAACGCGTCTCTATGTAGAGTCCAACTTTAGCACCACCATGCGTTGCGTTAGCGGAACGTTATGCGACCTTAACCTCCCCTGCAACGCAACGTCCCTGTGTGAAAGAGCCCAAACACACACACACAACCATCACCACCATCACCACCACTATCAAAGTTGAAGTTCTTTGAATTAATTAGGAAAAATACAAAAAAATTTACAAATATTTAAAGTTAACATTTTTGAGACATTTATTTGAGATATTTAACCAACATTTTTTATCGTAACAACCAATGATTTATACAGGAAAATCATGACAATTAACAAGGTTGCTCAAACTTTCGCATCCCACTGCATATAGGTGGTCAGAGAAAAATGGCGCATAGTGCCGATGTTTGAAAATGGTGCCGCATTGAAAACATAGCCTTAATGTTATTTAGTAATATCAATGTTTAATTATGGCGCACAGACAAAAAATTTATTGAAAGGTTAAATTGTTAAGCAGCATATTGCTATTATCATTTTACTGTCTTTAACATTAATTAACCCACCATGAGGAGGGTTTCTTCGGCTGCTGGCTCATTCACTGACACAATTTCCTCGTATATGGTGGCTTCTCAAGTTTCAAAATAAGCAGCAGGAGGGAAGAGAGAAGAGTGAACAAGTGGAGAGCGGACATGTTAGCCCTGCCACCTCTTCCATCTAGGAAAAGCAGATCCTGGGATGAGGATGGTTGGCACAGCGCGGGGATGATGCTGGCAGGAGGAGAGTGCAGCAGCAGGAGTCGGAATACCACGCAGGCAGCAGTGTGCTGGGTCACCCACACGGGATCGGCTGTCTGACCACTTCCATCACCACTAGACAGCGGGCACTGCCAGCCAGCCGCCAGCCTGGAGAATCATGCACAGGGTAAAAAAGTATTTTCAGCGGCAATGGCAGAGCCCTGGCATTTATATTTGTAGCCTCTGTCATCTGGCTGATAACGTTTTATAGCTAAACATTAAATAATGTTTAATACCGTTATAGCTTATTGTTAAATAACGATAAGCGGCAAAAAAAAAAAAAAAACAGCGGCATCACTGTGCTCCATTTTTCTTATACGCTATTTTTGACTGGACCCGTATATTGTCCAGCGCACAGCAATACCCCACTGTGAGTGTAGCCAGCAAGTACAGATTGAGTTTTGTGATCCTACAGTATTTACTACAGTTCCTACATGAAAAGGAAGGTCTTTATCACATGCATACCTTTTCTACTGTTTATAAATAAACATTGATTAATCTGCTGTCGCTAATAATTCACATCTAGAGTTTAAATCCCTTTTGCTGTTAAATTTAAAAAAGCAATTAATACATTTAAAAGGAATTCTCAGAGAAATAGATTACAAAAAATAAATTCATCCTATAAATAAAGATATTCAGTAGCAAAGTTTGCATACAGAATCCCTGCCATTCTGATATTCAAATAATGGACATAATCAATTAGCGAGCAGATTGTCTGTAATAAAAGAAATTCATTTACTGTTGTGTCCAGATCCCTTAATTCATTACACTGATAGAAACCCTTAGTAAATAAATAGCACAATACCAGTGCTGGAAGCCTATTTGCCATTCTGCTGTGTTCATTACATGTCCAAAACAACTCAGCATGGACCTAAACCTGAGTTTGCAGTTAATCTTCCTCCTGGCACAGCAGCTTTAATGACAGGCTTAATAAAATTTTGCAGTACTGGACAGAATGTGGTAAAGGAGAGGCATGAAATGATGTATTAAATTCGTGTGATTGCCAGGGCAGCATGCCAAGGACTCTAGTCACACATTGCTGCAAGGGTGATATGACAATGAAGGTAAAGTGTCAGATTTTAGCAACAAAGATTTTTCTGTAGGTAGGCTTACTACCAAGCTAATTCTCTTAATAGCAGGAGTTGTGGAGTACTCTGTCTAAAGCAACCTTTGGTATATTGCTAAAACAAAATGTAAAATAGAGAATGTTTGTTTCTTGTTGTCAAGATTGTTGAAGTGGACCCAACTTAAAAATACAAGATTTCAGAAATAAAATCTATTTTCTAAATTATAATAATAAATAGCAGCCTTTTTTCAGCTGCATGATGACAAATATAAAATATTTTACATTTATTGTAGGAACCCCTCCCTTCCTTTCATATTGCCGGGACAGAATCCGGCAGACTGGTGGAGTAGGAAGTGTCCGGCAAAGGAGGAACTGCTAATGGCTGTCACCTGTATAACCCTAGTTATGAAAAAAAAAGGGTGAAAAGTAGAGATGGCTCGAACCTCCGATTTTAGGTTTGCAAACCTCGAACGCGAACTTCCGCAAAAGTTCGGGTTCGTGCGAACTTTCGAACCCGCCATAGACTTCAATGGGGAGGTGAACTTTGAAAACTACAAACATTTATGCTGGCCACAAAAGTGATGGAAAAGATGTTTCAAGGGGTCTAACACCTGGAGGGGGGCATGGCGGAGTGGGATACATGCCAAAAGTCCCGGGGAAAAAATCTGGATTTGACACACAGCAGCGTTTTAAGGGCAGAAATCACATTGCATGCTAAATTGGAGGCCTAAAGTGCTTTAAAACATCTTGCATGTGTATACATCAATCAAGTAGTGTAATTAGTGTACTGCTTCACACTGACAGACCAAACTCACTGTGTAACGCACCGCAAACAGCTGTTTGTGTAGTGACAGCTGTGCTGGACTGGTGCGCGTGATGGCGAGAGTGCAGGCCATGGCGGTTTTCAAGCCCATATTGTCGGGCTAAGGTAGCTGAATGACAGAACAACAGTGACTGAGCGTCCAGCTGATCGAATTTGGTCTGTCCACAAAGAAGCAACGACCTTATTATCTATCTTCTTGGGTCAGGTGTGCCCCCCAACCTCATTTAGCCGGTCATTGCTTCATTGTGATACGCAAGACCCTTCACCGCGGCAAGGTAACGATCACGAAGGGGATTGACACATGTACATGCCTTTTGTTTTGTTTTTGCAGCCGCAGTGCAGCCAGAAAAATTAGGCAGGCATGCACACGCACCAGAAAAATTATTATAGCGGCCGCTGCTAGCAGTGGCCTTAAAAATTCAGGAATCCACCTGCAGTCCTGGACCCTGTTGGTGGTGGTGGAGAAGGCAGTCAAGCGGCCTGCAGGCAGAAATGGTGTGTGGGGACCGACTTTGTCTTGGGGCAGGCAGTCACACGGCGTGCAGGCTGAGATGCTGTGTGTGGGGACTGTCTTCGGGCAGGCCTGACTGTGCTTTGCAGACCAGGCATCCGTGTTCAGGTGGACCCTTGGCCTAACGCTGTGTGCCAGAGATGACACCACTTGCCTTTCAACATCACGGTACAGTTTGGGTATCGCCTTTATTGAGAAATAATTGCGGCCTGGTATCTTACACTGTGGTGTGTGGCTATGCTTTTGTGTGCTGCTTTTCCTCAGGTGGTCATCCCATTGCAGTTTGTGCTTTGTGATCATGTGCCTAAGGTAGTTGTCCCTACGCAGGTCTTGGTCTTCCTACGGCTCAATTTTCGGTGGCAGAGAGTACAGATGGCATTGCTCTCATCTGAGGCAGACACACAAAAAAATTTCCACACGGCTGAGCCCTGGGATGGTGATGGCTGCCGACGGAGTGTTAAGTCGGGTGCCAGAATCAGAGCAGAAGGAGGAAGATATGTCACGCTTCGGAAGCTGAGGAAGATGAGGTGTTCTGTGTTAAATAGTCAACTACGTCCTGACAATATTGGTGGTTGATGGCACGTGCCTTCTTCTGAACACTGTACTTTGGTTGAGGGCCGCACAAAATCAAAACAGCATGACCTCGAACAGACCTGCCAGGTGGCCTGTCTCTGGCTGTTGTTTTGACCATATTTGGGGGAATGAAGTGAAAAGGTATGCACTGACTTGACTAATACGATGTGCGGTTACACAGGTGCAGTGAAAAGGTTGCAGTGACTGCTGGTACAACAATGTGCGGTCACACAGGTGCAGTGAAAAGGTGACTGCTGGTACAACAATGTGTGGTTACACAGGTGCAGTGAACAGGTTGCAGTGACTGCTGGTACAACAATGTGCGGTTACACAGGTGCAGTGAACAGGTATGCAGTGACTGGTATTACAAATGTACAGCTGTCACACACACAGGTACCATGAACAGGTATGCAGTGACTAGTATTACAAATGTCTGCACTGGGAAAATAAAGAAAGGGGACGGGAAGACACCGGGAGCCCGATCTGGTGTATTATCTCACGTGTGCTTTTAGTTAATTGTTGTAAGAAATTATCACATATACTCACAAAGCCGGGTTGCACGTGAGGCAACCAATCAATGTCGCATGTGGGGAAGTACCGTCCCCACTCGGCCTTGCGATGTTGTTTTGGTGGTCGCCCTAGAGGGTACTCATCGAGTGGCTTTTAGGTCAATACATAATGTATATATAGAAACTGATAAACCAGTAGGTGAGTGACAGTTGCTGTCAATATAAGCCCGAAAGTTGAGACCGACAGTTGCAGCAAATTTCTTTAAAAGTATGACAATATGGAATGATCCTACCTTAATAAGTAGTCACTCCCAATGTGTAAGAGAACAAATTGCTCTAATAGGGCACTTAAAATGACAACGCATTTCGCGGTTCAAACCGCCTCATCAGGCGCCCGACACCGTGGAACTCTCAACTCCGGCACGCTACACGCTACATCACAACATTATAGTTTTTGAGGTAGTTATCATTTTAGAAGTTTACAACGTTATAGTTTTTGTCATATTATTTCTTTAGTAAGTACAGATTTTACATTTTCAAAGGTATTGTCATTAATATATGTAAAAGGGTGTTTCTGCAGAGGGAGTGGTTAGGCACCACCTAGGCGGTGGTTAGTTTTAGGTAACACCAAGGGGGGTGGTTAGGGCTAGGCACCACCAGGGGAGTGGTAAAGGTTAGGCACCACTGGGGGGGTTAGGGTTAGGCACCACCAGGGGGGTGGTTAGGGTTAGCCACCACCGGGGGGTGGTTAGGGTTAGGCACCACTAGGGGAGCAGTTAGTTTTTGGCACCACTAGGGGAGGGTTCAGTGTGAGGGTAGGGTTGGGTTAAGCAGTATTGACGAAAAACGTAACGACATTTAACGTTAATATTTATTCGTTATTTCTTGTTTGCTTTTGCAACAGTAATTATCATTAATAAAGCTTGACAATGTTGGTTCGTTAATACCTGGCGCCAAATTTGTTAATAAGTCGGGTCCTTTTTTCACAGCGCCCTTTTTTTTAATGCACGCTTAAGCAATGTTAAAATGTTCAATACAACAACACCATTTCCACAAAAAGTTGGAAGGCTTTGAAATATGTCAATAAAAAAAAAATGCAAATTATGTAAACACTATGGGCTTGATTCACAAAGCGGTGCAAACTGTTTAGCACGGGTGTGCTAAACAGTTAGCACGTGAAGTGCTTTTCGCGGACTTTTGCGCGTGCAAAGTGTCGCGATTCGCGCGATTGCGGACTTTTGAGTGCGTAATTTGCCGCAAATTGCGCGCACAAAAGTCAGCGATCGCGCGAATTGCGGCACCCTGCGCGCGCAAAAGTCCGCGAAAAGCACTTCACGTGCTAACTGTTTAGCACACCCGTGCTAAACAGTTTGCACCGCTTTGTGAATCAAGCCCTATGTTTAGTTGAAATCATTCCAGACAACATAACAGATATTAAAACTCAGAAACACAGTTGTAAAATATATACAGGTAGTCCCCAGTTAACCAACGAGATAGGGAGTGTTGGTTTGCTCTTAACCTGAATCTGTTTGAAAGTCAGAATACTGTTCCACCTCTGTCCCCTGTGCCCTCCTTTGCCTCCAGTATCCCCCTCTGTGCCTCTTTGTCCCCCTCTGTACCTCTGTCTCCTTCTTTGACTCTGCTCCCCTCTGTGCCTCTTTGTTCCCCTCTGTTCCTCTGCATCCCTCTGTGCCTCTTTGTTCATCTCTATGCATCTTTCTCCCCCTCTGTGCCTCTGTCTCCCTCTGTGCCTCTGTGTCACCCTTAAATTCCTGTCTCCTTTGTCATAGCGTGCCCTTCTGTCCTCAGGCACTGAGAATATTCGGACCTTTTGGGTTGGTTGGTGAGTCCGCACACAATACTATTTCAATTGAATGTACAATCAATACAATTCAGAGATTGGGTATGCTGCTACCACTTCTCATTAGAAGTGGTAGCACTCATTAGTCAATCCTGCTAGAATAGAAAAGGTTATTTCAACAACCTAACTAGACAATAACAATCCCCGATAATAAAACCCCTGTGTCCCTGCATCACGCTGTCCCTGTGTAGCTGGGTCCATGCTTTTTGCTACTGTGCATGTGCGCAGCATGGCCCCAGCCTCACAGAGTCAGGAAGACAGGCGGGTACGTGCGCACGTGTGTGTGCGGCAGGCGTGCGCGTGTTGGGTGTGCGTGCGTGCGCCGTACATGCGGCGGGCGGTGACGAGAAACACAGACCCTAGAGCCCGTTTTTAAACATGCTTGGGTCTGCTAGTATATTAAAACTGTAATGGTAATGTTCTCTTCAAAAGGCAGGATTCTTGGCAGAGGATATTCAAAACAAGCGCATAGAGTGAAATAGATTAACAATTTATTTAATAATGAAATTGTGCAAAAACTGATTATAGAAAGTTGTCAAAAACAATGAACTGAGTATTGAATAGTAAAATATTGGGAATTAAGGTAGAAACGAAAACTGAATAAAGTCTAAACAATCTATGGAATTACTGTGTCCACTGGAATTATAAGTCCAAGTAGTTGTTAGAAAGCTTTTTGTTAAGCCCACAATGCTTTCACTGCAAGTCTGATAATGCTGACATGATACATTATTGGTCGAGCTGCCCAGTCATTTCTAAGACGAGTGTTTCCAACAGATTTCTGTGACCCTGGGATTCTCTGTACCTAAGCATATCGGCACTGCTCTGTTCGGCAAAAGCTGCTAGGACATTCCTAAACACCACACCAAACTTCTATACTTGCTTTTATGCTGCTCTGAGGAGCCTGGTTGCAAAGCACCCCCCCCCTGTTGTCCCAACATCTGCATGAAATATGCTGAGTCTACTACATGGAACAAATTTTCCATACCTTGAAATCTACCACACACATATAACCAAATATGGTCAAATTGGAATGGCTTGTTCCCCATTAGGCCAACTGGCCTTGGCTAAGATCCTCCAGACCCAAATGCTGCATCTATGTTTGTATGCTGCATTAAAGTAACACCAATATGTATTTCTTTTGTATGTAAGCCAACCTTTATTTCCTATTTATGTTAATTGACAAATTTTATATGTGACACTATGTAAGATTTTACATTTTGCAGTTCCATACTGTTGTCTGAAATGTGTCATGTTTCTAAAAACCAATAAAAATTATAGTAAAAAAATAAATATAAAAAAGTTCTTAAGTCCAAAGATGAGGATGTTGAGCCTGGGTCCAATTAGGATAGCAGATGAATCCATGATGGATGGGATCAGCTTGTACAGGCCCTGATAGTCTGTGTGTTCAGACCTTTAACCCCTGCACTCCTCCAGGTGGAGTTGTAATGAGAGAGGAGCAGACTCTGCTATTTGATCCAGTTCCGCCCCTCTCATTAGAGGAACAAATCAGTCTGCAAAATATGAGGAAATATCATAATTCCCTGACAGTACACCCGACACTAAATATATAAACAGTTTTGAATTCACCATATGCTCTTAAATTCATACATATCAAGCAGTGGTGGTTTATTATCTTTTATAACAGAGAAATTAATATCTCCATTGAGGAATGTGTTACAATTATGATTGACGGCTTGACACCTTCATATTGTGACCAGTGACAACCCCACTGAGTTCCATAAGCCTGGCATTAACTAAAGTATGGAACCATGATAGAAATAAATATCATTCATTTATAGATGGATTAAAGGTGACATTCAAATAAAAACCTGGTAGGTGAGGGACAGATGTGCCCCCTCTGGAATCATATCTCCTTTTTATCTGTCAGGGAAAAGAATGTAGGAGTTCAGGCTGTGTGCTGGCTCCTAAGTTCTTATCAGCTTCTGATTCATGTCCGGATCTCCAGGTTCTGGTAGTTTTTATGGTTATATTGCCCCCTCTTCTGCAGAAGTTATTTACAGCTCTTTGTGTTTCCTGTGGAAAACTTGGCAGTTTCAGGGCCCGTTTCCACTTGTACGTTGGAATTCCAGTGCGGAAAACGCATGTGTTTTGTGGCCAAGCGTTTTTAACCATGTCAATGCTGGAGTGCTTTTTACATTGTTTTTACACAAAAACGCATGCAAAAACGCATAGAAAAACACATGGCAAAAACACATGCGTTTTTCCTATTAATTACATTGTATCGGAAATTCTGATGGCTCTGCCGTGCAGATTTTTTCTGCACAGAAAAAGGCTACGAAATCCTGACAAGTGGAAACAGTACTATCCACTTGTATTGGTTATGTGAATCTGCATGCAGAAAACGCATGAAGATTCGCTGTAGTGGAAACGGGCCCTCAATGGGCTTATTGGAAACTGTCTTGGGACCTCTAAAACTTAGGCGCTGACCGCTCCACACTGAATAACCACTTCCTCATCTGTAACCCAGCCTGACCAAGGTTTTGTCATTACCTATGATTCATCAGGTGCTTTACAGATGCGGATAGTGAGGAAGATTTAGTACGCGCGTGTCCCCCTCTGAGTCACCTCCCCCTGCCTCACCCTCCAATCACAAGCGCTGTGACCAGGAAGCCGTGACAGTGGAAAGCTGCATGTAGCCTGCGGGCGCGCCGCGTCATATCTGCAACCAATCACCAACCTGCTACGGCGTGAGACTCCACCCACCCGCCCCGCAACATGCGGCGACCAAATAGTGTCTCAACACTCGCTTCCCAGCCAGTGACGTGAGCGCATCAGGTGTTGCCCGTTCAGCAGGAGTAAACACAACCATTATGCAATCATACATAATGCGATCTTACAGAACCATAATACACTATATACATACATTATGCATTAAACAGCCACTGACCATCCGTTTCACCCTGGGAGCCAAAGCGGATATAACAACCACCCACCCGGCGCCTGCCAGAAAAACCTATATATAAACCAATATGTGTAACTTCACTAACTGCACCCAAACTATAGGTGTCATACTGTGGGTTACAAAAAGTACAGAGGCATTGGAGGGGGGGAAATATGGTGAGGAAGGTCTCTAAAAGGGAGACGTCTTGGATACACCATATGGGGTCATTAAAACCAGGGAGACTGAATACGGATATGAATTTGGTCTGCTTCCTGAGTAATAAATAAACAACATGGCCCTTTAAGTGAAGGAGGGCAGGTGGGGTCCTTTAAATAAATGTATGTCACTGTGTGAAGAGAAAGGAAGAGGTTTAAATTTTATTTTAAAAAAATGAGATGCATCATATGACTTAATGTATGGATATGAAATAGTTACTTAATGAATATGAGGTAAATGTAAAGCCATGACCATCTGTGATACCTGGGAGCAGGTAATTCTGCCAGATGTAAGGTGTGGTGTGACATGTGTTGTTATTTTATATATTTTATATAATTTGGGTGCAGTTAGTGAAGTTACACATATTGGTTTATATATACTGTATTTTTTGGACTATAAGACTCACTTTTTCTCCCCCAAAAGTAGGGGAGAAAAGTCACTACATCTTATAGTCCAAATACAGGGAGTTTCATGACTTGTGAATGCCTACCAATACAAACCTCCAACCTGCCGCAATGTTGGGAACTCCCTGTACTGTGCCCATGCAGAGGAGGACACAGAAGGGCAAATGGAGGATACAGGAGACACAAAGGGGCATAGAGGAGGACACAAGGAGGATAGAGGGAGACACAAGAATAACAAGCGGGTATGAAGTACACAGGGGGCATAATCCACAAGATGCCCTTTCACCATGGATGCACCAGGTTTAGTACATTTTTTCCCCTGTTTTTTGTCCTCTAAACCTAGGTGCGTCTTATGGTGAGGATCGTCTTATAGTCCGAAAAATACGGTAGGTTTTGCTGGCAGGCCCGAGGGGGGGGGGGGGGGGGGGCTGGGGGTGGTTGTTATATCCCATTTGTCTCCAAGGGTGAAACGGATGGTCAGTGGCCGGTTAATGCATAATGTATGTATATAGTGTACAGAGTGGGCCATTTATATGGATACTTCTTAATATAATGGGAATGGTTGGTGATATTAATTTCCTGTTTGTGGCAAATTAGTATATGTGAGGGGTCATGTGACACATCAAACTTATTGGGAATTTCACAAGAAAAACAATGGTGTGCTTGGTTTTAACGTAACTTTATTCTTTCATGAGTTATTTACAAGTTTCTGACCACTTATAAAATGTGTTCAATGTGCTGCCCATTGTGTTGGATTGTCAATGCAACCCTTAGACTTTTAACTTTGGGGTCATCTGAAGGCAATTGTCTGTGCTGTGAAGATACGAGATGTGCAGCACCTGAAACTATGGATACTGGAAGCCTGTGCTAGCATTTCTCCTGCAGTGTTGCTATCTGTGTTTGAAGAGTGTGAGAAGAGGGTTGCATTGACAATCCAACACAATGGGCAGAACATTGAACACATTTTATAAGTGGTCAGAAACTTGTAAATAACTCATAAAAGAATAAAGTTACGTTAAAACCAAGCACACTATTGTTTTTCTTGTGAAATTCCCAATACATTTGATGTGTCACATGACCCTCTTCCTATTAAAAAAACAAAAGTTGGATTCAAAATAGCTGACTTCAAAATGGCCACCATGATCACCACCCATCTTAAAAAGTTTTCCCCCTCACAATACTAATGTGCCACAAACAGGAAGTTAATATCACCAACCATTTCCATTGTATTAAGGTGTATTCATATAAATGGCCCACCCTGTATTATGGTTGTGTAAGATCGCATTATGTATGGTTGCATAATGGTTGTATTTTCTCCTGCTGAACGGGCAAAACCTGATGCAGTCACGTCACTGGCTGGGAAGCGAGTGTTGAGACGCTATTGGGTCGCCGCTTGTTGCGGGCGGGTGGGTGGAGTCTCACGCGTAGCAGGCTGGCAATTGGTTGCAGGTATGACGCGGCGCGCCCGAAGGCTACGTGAGGCTTTCCCCTGTTATGGCTACCTGGTCACTTCGCTTGTGATTGGAGGGTGAGGCAGGGGGGGGGGTGACTCGGAGGGGGACACGCACGTACTAAATATTCCTCACTATCCGCATCTGTACAGCTCCTGATGAGTCATAGGTAATGACGAAACCTTGGTCGGGCGGGTTTACAGATGAGGAAGTGGTTATTCGGCGTGGAGCGGTCGGTGCCAAGGTTTTAGAGGTCCCGAGACGGTTTCCAATAAGCCCAGCCGGTGACCACCGCATGGGAGAGAGTCCAAAACTCTACGCCTGATGTTATGTTCGCAGCATGTGAGTGTGCAATTTTAATTTTTAATTACATTTTGGTACAGTTTTACACTATGGAGGGCTATGTATTTTATTTGAGATGAATACTTTATGAGGAACTTGCAGAACAAAGTGAGGAGTGAATCGTTATAGGCTGGGGATCACCTGAGAGTGTCCCACAAGCGCTTGTGACCCATCTAACTGAGGGTCATAGGGAAAGGGTGAGTGCCCAGTCTTTCGGGTGTGGTGGAGGTGTATACACACAGAAGCTAACACAGATATAGTTTTCATCTTTGAAGCTTGAAGACTGTGAAACGAACTGTATATGAACTGCATTTTATGTGTTGTTTACAGAGGACATTGATCATTGTTGCTGCAGGATCCAATTCAAAGGTGTAGCGCGGTCTGTGAGAATTTTCTATTTTCACATTTTTGAGTTTTAAGAAGGCGCACCACCACTGCATTGAGCCCTGAATTATTAAATTTTTGTGTGTGCCAGCGCGGTGTTTTTTGTACGTAGTTTCAATGTTTACTCTGTGAGTTTCAAGTCCCTCTGCTTTTTCAAACTCATTTTAACCACTTGAGGACCCACCCTTTACCCCCCCCTTAACGACCAGCGCTGTTGTTGCTGATCTGTGCTGGGTGGGCTCTCCAGCCCCCAGCACAGATCAGCGTGCAGGCAGAGCGACCAGATCGCCCCCCTTTTTTCCTCACTAGGGGGATGATGTGCTGGGGGGGTCTGATCGCTCCTGCCTGCGGGTGTTGCGGGGGGGGGGCACCTCAAAGCCCCCCTCCGCGGCGAAATCCTCCCCCTCCCTCTCCTACCTGGCCCCCCCTGGAGATCCGGGCTGCACAGGACGCTATCCGTCCTGTGCAGCCAGTGACGGGACGTCCCCTGTCACATGGCGGCGATCCCCAGCCGCTGATTGGCCGGGGATCGCCGATCTGCCTTACGGCGCTGCTGCGGAGCAGCGCCGTACAAATGTAAACAAAGCGGATTATTTCCGCTTGTGTTTACATTTAGCCTGCGAGCCGCCATCGGCGGCCCGCAGGCTATTCACGGAGCCCCCCGCCGTGAATTGACAGGAAGCAGCCGCTCGCACGAGCGGCTGCTTCCTGATTAATCAGCCTGCAGCTGGCGACGCAATACTGCGTCACTGGTCCTGCAGCTGCCACTTTGCCGACGCGCGTTATGAGTGCGCGGTCGGCAAGTGGTTAAGGGGTACTCTGTGAGGCCTCATTCACACCTAAAATGAGGTGCTCCACTGCACACCACTGCGCGCTGTGTTTATGCTAAAAGCACTTTTCTAAACGCTTTTCCAGAGAGGTTTTGTAATTCACTCCATGATACAAGTCCGGAAGTGAACTCTTTGACCCGGAAAAGAATAAATACAATGTATTTATTCTAAAAACCGCGAACGCAATTTCTGCATAAAGCAGTATTGTGAGCGTTTAGCGCTCTTCTTATACCTTCCATCATAGCAAAAACGCTCCAAAAATGGTACAGGCACTGCTTTGTCGAACGCACAGCGCACGAACCGCGCTGATATGACCTTTCTCATAGAGATTCATTAAACAAGCGTTTTGAGGGCGATTTTAAAAATCGACTGCGCTTGAAAAAGAAGGCTGAAAACACCCCTAGTGTGAACGAGCCCTAAAATTCTATGGGTGATAACTTTTGGGTGAATGGCGATTATTCATCACTCCCAGGCCTTCATAACTTAGCACTACCTGAGGTAATTTTTAACTTGACACCAGCAACATGTTTCAAAAACAATAGAGACAGGGACACCAAAAGGCTAAACATCTTGTGCAATGTTGAAAACCCCCACCTAATGGAATATTGCACATCTACATATGTTAAATGTCAGTTGGCTGGCTACAAAACTAGAAAAAGAGCATCTTAGAGAGACAGCGTCTCTGGAAAGTAAAGATAGGGAGGGGTACACCACTCTAAACAATGTGCAGGGATAGCATAAGGAGAGCTTTCCTCAGTCTAAAATTGCCAAGAATATGGAGATTTCATCATCTTCAGGACATAAAATCATTAAAGGGATACTATTGATTAGCATGTGTTTTTTAACCTGAGTTTGAGAGAGTCCCTGAAGTGCTGGTAAATAATGATGTATACATTTCATTTGCTTATCTCTTTTGTTTACTGTAACAAATTCCTTTCACTCTGAACTGATGGCAGTCCGCTTATTTTGTGATGGGAGAGTGAACAATGAGGGGAGGGGGGATTTCCCTCACTGTTATCTCTGTGTGTAACTGTGTGTGAGAGAGCTCTCAGAAGCTGCCTGTGTTTCTGAGCTGTCTGCAGAGAGCAGAGAAAATGTAACTTGTTTTAAACATTAATTGTCAGTGACTCAACAGCTTTTCATACCTTTTTTGCTTTCAGGGAAAAATACTCTGTAGTCTGATATGCAAAACACAACACTGGCTGTGCATTGAAGCAGACGCCCCCTTGCAAATGATTTGTCCCAATAGAGTTAAATTCTATACACAATGGGCTTGATTCACAAAGCGGTGCTAACTGTTTAGCACGGGACTTTTGCGCGCGCAATTTGTCATGATTCCCTACAAGGCAGAAAGTCAGTATTGGCTCAGTATAACTTTTGAAACCCCTAAGTTGTAAGCACAACTTGTCATTACTTCACAAATGCAAGTTAATACTGTACTATTTCATTTGAAAAGGCACCATAACAACATATAGAAGAGTGTAATATATTATTTAGGGTACCCAATTTTACATTAATTATCCCGGTTTTAGCATCTGAAACCCTTTATATTGTTGTATATTGGTATGTAACACTGACCTCCCAGTGATGCCTAGCTTAGGCTATGATGTCACATCACTGTCTGCCCCACAGCATTATTGGAGGTCAGGTGTTGTTTCTGCCCACTTCGGAACATCATGTTTCAATAGATTAAACAAAAACAAGATCTACTTTTAATGGACTTTCCAGAGGTTGGGTGATTTTAAATAGTGATGATCATAATCTGCTAATTACGGTTACTCAAAATTTCACGTTATTCTTCAATTCAATTACGACCATACGTAATACGATTTGGAAATTCAATTGATTTCACGTAATCCATTTGTAATTGTGTTTAATTACACAAAATGTTGCATAATGTCTACTTTAGTGATTAATAGTAAATCCCCCATACATGCTATTGTCACCAATTGCTATGTATTTTAAAGGGAGTAGTGGGAACAAGTAAAAAAAAATTTGAAAATGCAAAGGAAATATGTTTTTTTTAAACTATATTTTTTCTCAATTTAAAAATCATTTTTCCTTTGCATTTTTGAATTTGATTTTCTCAAGATCTACAAGGTCTTTTCAAAAACCTCTAGCATACATGGGGGGTTTGCTATTAACCGCTCATGTTGAAAATAACATGAAATTGCAGTTCCTGTGTATGCTTTCATACACAAAGAATTATGATTTTTTTACGAAATTTTGTGTTATGATTTCACATTAGAATTATGATGCAAAATTACAATTATGCTATCATTAAGACTAGTGCTCATCACTGGAATTAAAGATTTTGTGCATCAAGGGAGAACGTACTAGGGAATGTTGATAATATTTCTCCTAATATTTTTTTGTAATGCAGGATTTTGCTATGTTTTTTGCTTAAGATGCTAATAATGACCTTTTTTTTCTGAAGGACATGTGGATGAAATGATCAAGAAGCAGACTCACAAAGTGAAGTTTCACAAAGCTGGTGAGTATAACATGTGTAGTTTATAGGCCCTTACCCAATTCCCTTGTTCTCCTAAGTTTTCTCCTAGGAGATAATGTTTCATCTTCTGTTTAAAATAGCTTTTTAGCACTCTGAAGCACTATGAAATTAAAAAGTGTCAAGCAGTAGTTGAAAAAGTACGGTCATATTTTTTTTCTCTTATTATTTTGCTTGCCTGTGGCTTAAAAGGCATTTTCATTGGATGTGAAAATATCACCTAGGAGAAAACTAAGGCCCGGTTCACACTTGCGGTGGCCCTCCGGAATCGCCGTGCCGGAGCCGCACCGCCTGCAGAACGGACGGAACGGACGCACGGCATAGCAATTAAAGCCTATGCGTCCGTTCACATGGGTCCGTTCTGCAGAACCGGAGCCGGACCGGATCCGGGCCGGATCCGGACTCCGGCCTCCGTTCCAACATGCGCTATTTTTTCATCCGGCCCCTCCGGCAGCCGTATCCGGGGCGGAGCCGGACTGCACCATCCGGCCAATACAAACAAATGGGAACCGGAGGCCGCACAACACACTGGCTGAGAAATCCGGATCTTCTACCCAACTTCCTATGCGGATTTTTGCGGCGATATTGGCTGGGGACACATGGGCAAGCATTTTGGAGTGGAGCAGCACGAGCTGGAGGTGTTGGCAGGATGTTGGCAGCATGTCGGAGGTGGAGGTGAGTGCTAAACAGCAGAGGGCCTGATTCCACAGGTCCCCCTTCTGCTGACCTCCCAGACCCCAACATTTTTTTTTTTTTTTACGTATATTTTGCCAAACGGATCCGGATCGTATCCTGATTGCCACCTGATGCAACCTGACCGGATCCGGATCGGATCCGGATCAGAACCGTACGGTTCCGATCCGGATCCGGTCCGGATCCGGTCAGGTCATCCGGTCCGTTTGGCAAACAACCGCTAATGTGAACCGGGCCTAAGGAGAAAAAGTGAATTGGATCAGGAACATAGTGTGGGTGCAATATGAGTCAGTTCACAATGCACCCTGGCACCCACACTTTTCCCACCACACACTAGCAATATCTCTTGTAAAATGGATTTTTGATCCTCATGATTGTGACCTTGTATTTGAAATTAAAACACCGTTAATAGCCCGACCTGCTCCGTTTATACCAGTACTACCTGGATTGGTCTGCTGCTGTGAACGTGTCCTTGTATGTCCAAATCCCTACCCTGCTATGGTGAGTTACTTTGTTCTTTATCCAAGCTGCATTTTTACACTGTATTACATGGAGTACCAAGTTTTTCCTATCTTTGATTACTAATCATATATGATACCACAAACCTTTTAATATAATTTCTGTTCCATAAATGTACAGCAGCCATTCATATACAAACATATAAAAATAGATATAAAAATATAGATACACAATGCTTTGGATGTAAGTGTAAAATTTAAATACCCGGTATAACTTTTTAAAAATTATGTATTACTATTTTTTTCAGAATATTAATATTTAATAATAAACAGGTAAGTTTTAATTGGTACACCTAGGTCAGGGGTCTGCAACCTTTAAGACATAAAGAGCCACTTGGACCCGTTTTCGAAAAGAGAAAAAAACTGGGAGCCGCAAAACCGCAAAACCATTATAAAACAAATCTAACACTGCATATATTGTTTCTTACCTTAATGCTATATATAATGCTATAATATATATATATATATGCCCATATGCACAGTCCTTCAGCAGATATGACCCCCATATGCACAAATCGTTAGCAGATATGACCCCCATATGCACAAATCGTTAGCAGATATGACCCCCATAAGCACAATCCTTCAGCAGATATAACCCCCATATGCACAATCCTTCAGCAGATATGACCCCCATATGCACTGATCGTTAGCAGATATGACCCCCATAAGCACAGATAGTTAGCAGATATGACCCCCATATGCACTGATAGTTAGCAGATATGACCCCCATATGCACTGATCGTTAGCAGATATGACTCCCATATGCACAGATAGTTAGCAGATATGACCCCCATATGCACAGATAGTTAGCAGATATGACCCCCATATGCACAGATATTTAGCAGATATGACCCCCATATGCACAGATAGTTAGCAGATATGACCCCCATATGCACTGATCGTTAGCAGATATGACCCCCATATGCACTGATTGTTAGCAGATATGACCCCCATATGCACTGATCGTTAGCAGATATGACCCCCATATGCACTGATCGTTAGCAGATATGACCCCCATATGCACTGATCGTTAGCAGATATGACCCCCATATGCACTGATCGTTAGCAGATATGACCCCCATATGCACAGATTGTTCGCAGATATGACCCCCATATGCACAGATAGTTAGCAGATATGACCCCCATATGCACTGATCGTTAGCAGATATGACCCCCATATGCACAGATAGTTCACAGATATGACCCCCATATGCACAGATAGTTAGCAGATATGACCCCCATATGCACTGATCGTTAGCAGATATGACCCCCATATGCACAGATAGTTAGCAGATATGACCCCCATATGCACTGATCGTTAGCAGATGTGACCCCCATATGCACAGATAGTTAGCAGATATGACCCCCATATGCACAGATAGTTCGCAGATATGACCCCCATATGCACTGATCGTTAGCAGATATGACCCCCATATGCACAGATAGTTCACAGATATGACCCCCCTATGCACAGATAGTTAGCAGATATGACCCCCATATGCACTGATCATTAGCAGATATGACCCCCATATGCACTGATCGTTAGCAGATATGACCCCCATATGCACTGATAGTTCGCAGATATGACCCCCATATGCACAGATAGTTCGCAGATATGACCCCCATATGCACAATCCAAGCAGATCTGAAAAAAAAACCCCATTTACTCACCTCGTCAGAAGACCTCCTGTCACGATGTCCTCCTGTCCCGACCTCCGGTCCCGACCTAGTGGCGCGCAACTCCCACGATGCTCTACCTACGTCACGTCCTGCCTGCAGGGCTACGGGAAAATGGCCGCCCGAAGCCCTGCACGGCACTGGTCCGGCGGCCTCTCTGATAGGCTGCCGGCCAGCAACAACAGCACACGTCACATGCGCCCCGCAGCCAGTCAGCCACTGACACTGGAGCTGCCTAGGAGCCGCGGCGAAGGAGAAAAAGAGCCGCATGCGGCTCCGGAGCCGCGGGTTGCCGACCCCTGACCTAGGTAAAAGCACCTAGGCTAATGCTATGTATTTCTATGAAGTGTAATAAATCAAAATGATCAGACATCATAATACATTTTTTCCCACAATAACTTGCATCTGTATAATGTATGATTACATTATGTTTATGGTTCTTCAGTGTCTTAAGCAAAGAAATAAATGAAGGTGCAATTGTTTTACTACACCTCTCTGGTGAGATCATTCTCACCCTTTGACCTCTGTAGGTCTAGGCTGCAAGTTACTGAATTGCTGCTATGTCGTTTTACACATGACAGCAAGAAAGACAGCAATAGTGTGTCTCTCTGAATGATAACAAATGATTAGCAGCATTCAAGACCGGATTTGTACTCTTTACCCCCCCCCCTTTCGGTATAGGTAGCGAGATGACCCCTCCCCCCTTCCCTCCAGTATAGGTAGCCAGATGACTCCCTTAATCCCTCCTTTTCCCACCCCCTTCAGTATAGGTAGCCAGCTTGCCTTCACACCTCAGCAGCCATCAGTGTCACTCATTTCTCCACTTGTCTCCAGTGCAGAAGCTTCATCTTCCTTTCCATCACCAATGCTGCCTAAGTCCATAGCCATCAGCCACAATGCAAACGTGCACAGAGAGCAAGGTGGCTGCTGCACAGGCCGCTGGCAGCAAAGTACCACAGTCAGGAGCTCGCCTGATCTCCCTGCATTGCAGCATTTGCACGCTTGCACCAGTTTAGCCTGCTACTTTGGTGCCCATGCTCCTGTGGTGCCCTAGGCCATGGCCTAGGCGGCGTTGCCCTAAATCCGACCCTGGCAGCATTACACTTTCTGTCTTTGTATTCAATGGTTTAGAGTTATTTATGCATATCAGAGGTTAACTGATTATTGACAGGCGTTCACTTGCTATATACTGGGAGTGAGACTTCGTTTTTCTTATCCTTTTCCAATTATTATTATCAGAAATCGAGCGGCAAAAGGATCGAAAGGGAGATCGGACATGTCGGAAATTATCTATCAAACCATCTAATCAGCTAAAAAACGAACCGTGTATTCCTAGCATAAGGCTGAGTACCGGCTTGTGCCAGAGAACAGACATTTTTTTGTATGTTCTCTGCTCATTGCTAAACGGAAAGTGAACGGCGCCTGCTTTATAAATAGGAGCCATTCACACTTGTGCAATGGATCCGTTGCAGTAAGTGGGATGCACTTCTTTGCAGTCTGCGACAATCCTGGGCAGGCAGATGCGTTCCCCCATATAGACTATGGGGTAACGCATCTGCCCCGGGCTAAAGCCGGACCATCGGAGCAGATATTGCACTGTCCACGCCCGTTGATCCAGGGCAAGTGGGAACCAAGCCTAGGAGGCAGTATCCACAGTGTGACATTGATGCATATTACATAAACACTGCCTATGTGAGTTCTGAGCACCATAAATAAAATAGACACTATGTACAGCTGTGAAAAAAAAGCTATTTGTGCAATCCGCAATACTCAATTATTATCTCTTCTTTCAACTTTGTTTTCCATTTTTAACTGAGGGTAAGAATCTATTCGCAGTATATAATTCTACTCTGTTTATTGGAGGCAAACAATAAAAATAATATCTCAGAGATGAGCTATGGGTGCCACCATTTCTTGATTTTTTAAGTTTATGTCAGAGTATCACTATGGCGTCTTTGCACAATGCAAGGACTTGTTAGAAGCAGGGACACTAAGCTTAGAAATCTCATAGGGGTTTTAAAACACAGTTCCCCTGTGGCAATGTCTCACCATAAGAATACCACTCTATAAGGGTTGTGAAATATAGTGGATTTTTATTATGTATGTATACCAATTATGGTTATTTGACCTTCACGGTTCTCTAATATGACATGCGGCAAGTGCAACAATGCTCTCGGGTAATGAGAACACCCAAGGTTTTCACTGATGGGAGTAAGATACTCTGAATCTAAAGTATGGTTGTGGCTGACTGATTGTGATTTTATTTCATCCAAAATTTTGTATTCTTCACCTTGGACTGCATGACAATGACAAAGTGCTGGCATCTTAAGAAATACCCTAAGCTACAAGGTTAGACTGCAATGTCTGGTGTATACAGTGTCCTACAGAGGTGACACTAATGACTGTAATATATCAATGGAAAATGATACTGCAGCAACACAGGGCAACTCTGGATCCCAGGAACAAAGGTTATTCAGTTCTGCACTTTCAATAATGGATGCTAGGAGTGTTTTTCTAATACTCCTAATGAGTCTCTCAAGACAGTGGGGCACTGATTTTATAGCTTAACTTTTGATTTGCTTTTAACATAGGTAGGCAAAGTTACATTCAATATCACATATATTTAAGAGCTTTTTTAGTTGGCAGATTTAAAGCATCCACATTGTCAGTGAAGAAGACTAACTACCAAGGCTCTAAATTATCTGTACTTGAAAAATAAGCCTTCAGAATATGCCCTAAAACGAAACTTTCAAGGATTCACATTCAAATGATGCAATACGTATGGATGAATCGTACCCTGATCTGTCAGCAGTTTTATCAAAGAAAGTACTGGTGGAGCTATAATTGATGATGGGGAAACATATTTCCCAGGGCGTGAGATTGTATTGCATAGGCTTCAGCATGCTTCTATGGAATTTGTGGTTTCTGTATGTTATTCTGATATTTTGAGCAGAATTTTGCTTTCCACCACAGTGACATGGAGAGTAAGAATCACTATTGTGGCAAACTGAATATTAAAAAAAAAAATCTCCAGCAGTGATTCCTGTGCTTCCACCTCCACATTAATCATACTGATGAGAAGATTTTCATACTGGTTTAAATAGACATATCTTACAGTATAAGTTCATCAAGTGATGGAAGGTAAGCATATTTATCACCGGAGTTAAAAATCACTTACAGAGGAACTTTACTGAATTTAACAAAATGATTAAACCTTATATTTCACAATATTAATTTATGAATTGTTAAGTGAATTATTTGCCCATTGTACAATATTTCCTCTTCCTGATTACAGATGGCCCGAACGTTTCGCTGGGGTTCGCGATCGCGGAGAACCGCAAACTTTTCCGGAAGTTCGGTTCACCACCATAATGCACCATTAGGGTCAACTTTGACCCTCTACATCACAGTCAGCAGGCACATTGTAGCCAATCAGGCTACACTCCCTCCTGGGGCTACTCCCCCCTTATAAAAGGCAGGCAGCGCCGGCCATTTTACTCACTCGTGTGCCTGCAGTAAATAGAGAAGGGACAGCTGCTGCAGACAGAGCAGACTCTCCTCGGGAAAGATTAGTTAGGCTCTTGTAGGCTTCTTAGCTTGCTCCTTGCTGATTCTTATTGCTAAAATAGCACCCCACAACAGCTCTTTTGAGAGCTAATCTTGTTCTTGTGATCTATTTTTTTTTCTGTGTGTGTCCCAGTGACACTTGTGTTGCATAGACAGCCTTGCTAATTCATACTGTGTGCGCCACTGCCAGCAAGGCCCAACACATTCAGTGACTACCTGTGTGTGTGACAGGCAGCTGCACATTGTAATACCCAGTACCTCATATACCTACCTACCTGTTGTTCACAGTGCACCCACCTACCTACGTGAGCTGAGCGCACACAGTGTCACTGTGCCTGTCTGCTACCTGTCTGTGTGTGACAGGTGCACATTGTAATACCCAGTACTGTATATACCTACTTACCTACCTGTTGTTCACAGTGACCCACCTACCTACGTAAGCGCTTGCAGTGTCACTGTGCCTGTCCGCTACCTGTCTGTGTGTGTGTGACATGTGCACATTGTAATACCCAGTACTGCATATACCTACCTACCTGTTGTTCACAGTGCACCCACCTACCTACTTGAGCGCACCCAGTGTCACTGTGCCTGTCCGCTACATGTCTGTGTGTGACAGGTTCACATTGTAATACCCATTACTGCATTTACCTACCGACCTGTTGTTCACAGTGCACCCACCTACCTACATGAGTTGAGCGCACGCAGTGTCATTGTGCATGTCCGCTACCTGTCTGTGTGTGTGTGACAGGTGCACATTGTAATACCCAGTACGGCATATACCTACCTACCTGTTGTTCACAGTGCACCCACCAACCAACGTGAGCGCACGCAGTGTCATTGTGCCTGTCCGCTACCTGTCGGTGTGTGACATGTGCACATTGTAATACCCAGTACTGCATATACCTACCTACCTGTTGTTCACAGTGCACCCACCTACCTACGTGAGCGCACGCAGTGTCACTGTGCCTGTTCGCTACCTGTCTGTGTGTGTTTGACAGGTGCACATTGTAATACCCAGTACTTTTGTTCACAGTGCACCCACCAACCAACGTGAGCGCACGCAGTCTCATTGTGCCTGTCCGCTACCTGTCTGTGTGTGACAGGTGCACATTGTAATACCCAGTACTGCATATACCTACCTACCTATTGTTCACAGTGCACCCACCTACCTACATGAGTGCACGCAGTGTCACTGTGCCTGTCCGCTACCTGTCTGTGTGTGTGTGACAGGTGCACATTGTAATACCCAGTACTGCATATACCTACTTACCTGTTGTTCACAGTGCACCCACCAAGCAACGTGAGCGCACGCAGTGTCATTGTGCCTGTCCGCTACCTGTCTGTGTGTGACAGGTGCACATTGTAATACCCAGTACTGCATATACCTACCTACCTGTTGTTCACAGTGCACCCACCTACCTATGTGAGGGCACGCAGTGTCACTGTGCCTGTCCGCTACCTGTCTGTGTGTGTGTGGCAGGTGCGCATTGTAATACCCATTACTGCATATACCATCCTACCCGTTGTTCACAGTGCACCCAGCTACCTACGTGAGTTGAGCGCACGCAGTGTCGTGCCTGTCCGCTACCTGTCTGCAGGGCCGGATTTGTACTCTTTACCACCCTAGGCCACTGTCACCAGCCGCCCCCCCCTTCGGTATAGGTAGCAAGATGACCCTTCCCCCTCCCTCTAGTGTAGGTAGCCAGATGACTCCCATAATCCTTCCTTGTCTCACTCCCCTTCAGTATAGGTAGCCAGCTCGCCTTCACACCGCAGCAGCCATCAGTGTCACTCATTTCTCCGCTCGTCTCCAGTGCAGAAGCTTCCTCTTCCTTTCCCTCTCCAATGCTGCTCAAGTCCATAGCCACCGGCCACAATGCAAATGTGCACAGAGAGCAAGGTGGCTGCTGCACAGGCAGCTAGCAGCAGAGTACCACAGTCAGGCACTTGCCTGATCTCCCTGCAGTGCAGCATTTACAAGCTTGCACCAGTTTAGCCTGCTGTTTTGGTGCCCTTGCTCCTGTAGTGCCCTAGGCCATGGGCTAGGCGGCCTTGCCATAAATCCGGCCCTGCCTGTCTGTGTGTGACAGGTGCACATTGTAATACCCATCACTGCATATACCTACCTGTTGTGTTCAGTGCACCCACCTCATCACTGCATATACCTACCTGTTGTGTTCAGTGCACCCACCTACCTATGTGAGTGCACGCAGTGTGATATACCACTCCGTGCATACCTGTTAACTGCACATTGTAAGTCAAGTCAGTGCATACCTTTCACTTCATCCCCCCCCCCCCCCCCCCGATATAGACACAATGGACAAAACAGGCAGAGGCAGACCCAGTGGAAGGCCACCTGGCAAATCTGTGCGAGGTCGTGTTGATGTGATTTTGTGCGGCCCTCGACCAAAGTACAGTGCTCAGAAGAAGGCACTTCCCATCAACTCCCAAGATTGTCAGGATGTGGTTGACTATTTAACACAGAACACCTCATCTTCCACAGCCACCAGTGCTACTACAAGCGCCACATCCATTGCATTTGACACTTCGCAGGAGTTAATTGGTTCACAGCCATTATTGTTACAACCAGATGAAGGCGCTAATCAAGTTACCCCACCTCATATGTCTGAGTTAGGCGGTGACACTATGGACGTAATGTGTGAAGATGATGAAGTACCTGCTGTTAGCGCAGTTTTGGAGGTGTCTGAGGCAAGCGAAGCTGGGCAGGATGATTATGATGGTGACGATGATACGGATCCCACGTATGTTCCCAATAGAGTAGATGAACAGGGTTACAGTTCAGAGGGGGAGTCAGAGAGGAGTAGGAGGAGACGAGTTGCTGAAAGAAGCAGGGGGAGCTCATCATCAGAAACAGCTGGTGGACGTGTCCAGAGCCATGTTTCTCCACCTATGTACAGCCAGCCAACATGCCCTTCAACGTCAGCTGCTGATGCCACCACAGTGCCATCACCACAGGGGGGCTCAGCAGTTTGGAAATTTTTTAATGTGTCTGCCTCAGATCAAAGCAATACCATCTGTTCTCTCTGCCTCCAAAAATTAAGCCATGGAAAGGCCAACACTCACGTATGGACAAGTGCCTTATGAAGGCACATGGACAAAAGGCATAAGCTGCAATGGGAAGAGCACCTGAGCAAAAGCAGCACACAAAAGAAAAGCCACCCTCCTTCTCCTCTTCCTCCTTCAGGTGCAGCATCTTCAGCCGCTTTCTGCCTTGCACCTTCACAGCCACCCTCCTCCACCCCCCCTCTGCCCTTGAACGGTTCCTGCTCCTCTGCCCACAGCAGCCAGGTGTCCGTGAAGGAAATCTTTGAGTGGAAGAAGCCAATTTCTGCCAGTCACCCCCTTGCCCGGCGTCTGTCAGCTGGCGTGGCGGAGCTGTTAGCTCACCAGCTGTTACCATACCAGCTGGTGGACTCTGAGGCCTTCCGTAAATGTGTGGCCATTGGGACACCGCAGTGGAAGATGCTGGGCCGCAATTATTTCTCTAAAAAGGCGACACCCAAACTGTACCGTGAATTAGAGAGGCAAGAGGTGTCATCTCTGGCACACAGCATTGGGTCAAGGGTCCACCTGACCACGGATGCCTGGTCTGCCAAGCATGGTCAGGGCAGGTACATAACTTACACAGCCCATTGGGTCAACCTGGTGACCGATGACAAGCAGGGAGTACGTGGCTGTGCAGCCACCTCCATGGCTTGCAGGCAGGCCTCCTGCCACCTCCTCTCCTCCTGCTACATCCTCTTCGCTGTCGTCGTCCTCCTCCTCCTTGGCTGAGTGGCAGTTCAACTCTACTGGTGCTGCGCTCTCCTCTCCAGCTACACAGCCCCATCTCCCCAGGGCCTGTGCTGCATACCAGGTATGATGGTGTCACACCATCTTAGACATGTCTTGCCTCAAAGTGGAGAGTCACACTGGAGCAGCTCTCCTGGCTGCTCTTAACAAACAGGTGGATCAGTGGCTGACCCCGCACCAGCTAGAGATTGGCAACATGGTGTGTGCCAACAGCAGCAATCTCCTTTCCGCTTTGAATTTGGGAAAGTTGACACATGTACCCTGCATGGCACATGTGCTGAATCTAGTCATTCAAAGATTTGTGTCATAGTACCCAGGCTTAGAGGACGTCCTGAAGCAGGCCAGAAAGTTGTGTGGGCATTTCAGGCGGTCTTACAAGGCCATGGCACGCTTTTCGGACATTCAGCGGAGAAACAAGTTGCCGGTGAGACGCTTGATATGTGATAGCCCGACTCACTGGAATTCGACCCTGGTCATGTTCTCTCGCCTACTAGAACAGGAGAAAGCCGTCACCCAGTAGCTGTACAATTACAGTAGAAGGACACAAGCTGGGGAGATGGGATGTTGTGGCCCAACAACTGGACACTGATGCGAAATGCATGCAGGCTCATGCGGCCGTTTGAGGAGGTGACCAACTTGGTGAGTAGCAGTGAAGGCACCATTAGCGACTTGATCCCGTACGCTTACTTCCTGGAGCGTGCCGTACGTAGAGTGGTGGATCAAGCTGTGGAGGAGCGTGAAGTGGAACAGTTACGGCAGGAACAGTTGTGGGAGCAATTTTCATCAGAATCAGACGTTTCCTCAACACCTGCGGCAGCACAGAGGGGGGAGGAGGAGGAAAAGTCGTGTGGGGAAGAGGAATCAGACTCGGATGATGAGGAAAGTGTTTCTTTGGAGGAGGAGGAGGCGGCGGCAGAAGAACAACCGCAGCAGGCATCGCAGGGGGCTTGTGCTGCTCGATGTTCCCGTGGTATTGTTCGTGGCTGGGGGGAGGAGGAGGACTTACCTGACGTCACTGAGGAAGAGCAAGTGGAGATGGAGAGTACGTCTGGATCCAACTTTGTGCAGATTGCGTTTTTCATGCTGTCCAGTTGAGGGAACCCGTATAAAAAAACTCAAGCGGAATGACCTGTACCACGTTACTAGACCCTTGGTATAGGCACAAAGTGGCGGACATGTTACCAACTCACCAGAAGGCAGAAAGGAGGCAGCACATGCAGAACAAGCTGGTAACTATGCTTTACAATGCGTTTAAGGGTGATGTCACAGCACAACGCAATAAAGGTACCACTGCCAGTAATCCTCCTCCCATGTCCACGCAGGCAAGGACAGGACGCTCCAGCGATCTCATGGTGATGTCGGACATGCGGACATAATTTAGTCCAACTCCTCGACTTAGTGCTTCTGGATCCACCCTCCACCAACGCCTGGACCGGCAGGTAGCCGACTACCTGGCCTTAAGTGTGGATGTAGACACCGTGAGCAGCGATGAACCCTTGGACTACTGGGTGCGCAGGCTGGACCTGAGCCAGAGCTGTCCCAATTTGCCATCCAACTTCTGTCTTGCCCTGCCTCAAGCGTCCTGTCAGAAAGGACCTTCAGTGCAGCTGGAAGCATTGTCATTGAGAAGAGAAGTCGCCTAAGTCACAAAAGTGTTGGTACCTCACCTTTATCAAAATGAACGAGGCATGGATCCCGGAGGGCTACTGCCCGCCCGAAGACTAAGTCACTCCCCACACGCAGCATCTCTGACTGCACGCCGTGTGACTGGCTACCTGCCCCAAGACTAAGTCGCTCCCCACACAGCACCTCTGCCCGCAGGCTGCTTGACTGCTTTCTCCGCCACCACCAACAGGGTCCAGGACTCCAACCGGATTCCTGAATTTCCGCTATAATAATTTTTCTGGTGCGTGTACATGCTTGCCTAATTTTTCTGGCTGCACTGAGACTGCAACAACAAAACAAAAGGCATGTACATGTGCCCATTCCACTTCGTGATCATTACCTTGCCGCGGTGAAGGGGCTTGTGTATCACAATGAAGCAATGACCGCCGGCTATATGAAAACCGCCACGGCCTGCACTCTGGTCATGGTGCGCACCAGTCCAGCATGGCCGTCACTATGCAAACAGCTGTTTGCGGTGCTTTAAACAGTGAGTTTGGTGTGTCAGTGTGAAGCAGTACTCTAACTACACTCACTGATTGATGTATACACATGCAAGATGTTTTAAAGCACTTTAGGCCTGCAATTTAGCATTCAATGTGATTTCTGCCCTTAAAACGCTGCTTTGCGTCCAATACAGATTTTTCCCCAGAACTTTTGGCGTATATCCCACTCGGCCATGCCCCCTTCCAGGTGTTAGACCCCTTGAAACATCTTTTCCATCACTTTTGTGGCCAGCATAAATTTTTCTAGTTTTCCAAGTTCGCCTCCCCATTGAAGTCTATTGCTGTTCGAGGAAGTTCGCGCGAACCAAACCTTTTGCGGAAGTTCGCAAACTCAGTTCGCAAACCGAAAATCGGCGGTTCGGGCCATCTCTATTCCTTATTTACTCACTTAAAGGTATCACTGGTGGTAACATTTATTGCTTGCAAGGTGCATGACTGTGTAAGCGAGCAGAAAAAACACCTGGGGCCATTAGCAAATCACTTTTTCACGTACGAGAAAATATTTCATCTTCAATTTAAAATAACATTTTAGCACTTTGCAATGGAAAAAGTACCAAAAAGTATGTGAAAAGTACTATCAAAGTCATTTTATTGTCAACTTTCAAATTATCACCTAGGAGAAAACACCTCGATGAAAAATGGAATTTCATATGGGCCGTGATCTCCCAGTGTGCTCTGGGGCAAAAGGCTGCATAACTAAATAGCCTGGACTAAACATCACTGGGAGGGTGGGGTTACATACCAATACATAGCAATATATACATATAGAAAGTGTTTCTGATGCTGAAACTAGGATAATTCATGAAAAAATGGGTATCCTGAAAAGGTATGTTGTTGCGGTGCCTCTTTAATCCAACTAACAAAAATGTACACTTAAAGTGGGATAATACAACTCTGACATAACATTCAATAAAATGTGTTGCCCTACATTTTATTGCCCATACAGTTATCATATTTGCTTTTGTGCACAAATAATATTATCTGTCTACAAATTAAACATTCCCAAAGTACAGTTTATCTGCTCTGAAAGCTGCCATTGCATTTTATTGCATAGCTGCTGGACTTATATGTTAAAATCTATCTAGTGATCACTTCTCAGCTTGTTCTGCTTCTCAGCTCAGTACAAGCCCAGTTCCCACATTTTGCTAGTGTTTACTAAATGTATCTGACAAAGGAATGTAAACAAAATATAATGTTATCACCTCTTTGGATGCAGCCAGAAGCTGTCCACTGAAGAAAGGAGCTTCACGCTGAAGACCAATGTGCTGTGTTTTACTGTTTTGGTGCTGTTCTGCTAGAATTGTAAATAATCTTTTCGAGCAAAGAGGAAATGCTGAGTTTCATACCACTTTAATCTTATCCTCTCCCAACTCTTGCCCCCAGTCACCTCTCCTCTTCCATTTCTCCTACCCTAACCTCTCTCTTCAACTTTTTCATCTCTGTAGGCATTTCCCCAGCCATATTTAAGCCAAATCCTGAGAACACAAATTTTCTAGAAATCTTTTCTGTACCCTAATCCCCTCCCAAACTACTGGTCTGTATCCCTTCTTCCCTTCTAATATGAACTAATGGAATGACGTGTTCATTCTGACTCGGTGTGCCATCTCACTGATAGTTCTCTGCTTTAAAGTCTCCAATGACAGATTGACTGCTAATTCACAAGGTTTCTCCTATGTTCTCATTCTTCTTGACCGACTAACTAATTACATTTTTTCACCACACAATTTTTCTTCCCTGCCTGAGTTAACCATGGTTGTTTATATCACCATTTACTCCACCCCTCAGGCTTCTTGCCTTGGTGTAATATTTATCTCAACACCTGTTTAACCTCTTGAGGACCAGTGACGACCAGGCGATTTTTTACTGTTCAGCACTTTAATGATTTATTTAAACCAAAAAAGAACAAAGAGTGAGTGCACACCTATGTCTTAATGCCCATTACATATGCTAAACAGCGGTGCAACATCCAGACAGAAAAAAGTGCAATCCATATATTCAAGACTAGAAAAAGAGTCCAGGAGCAACTTCGCCACATTACAGCTTTAAAACTTTAAAAACCTTTGATTCACATCTTCTTTAAAAAGTTTTCAGCAGCATAAAGACAAAAAAAAAGTCTATATTTATCAAACAAGAAGGTTAACAAGGGAGGTGAGGAGGATGGTCGACGATCATTTCGTCCTGCAACAAGGACTTTCTCAAGACCGATCATTTGGTCTTGAGAAAGTCCTTATTGTAGGACGAAACGATTGTTGACCATCCTCCGCACCTCCCTTGTTACCCGTCTTGTTTGATAAATATAGACTTTTTTTTGTCTTTATGCTGCTGAAAACTTTTTAAAGAAAATGTGAATCAAAGGTTTTTAAAGTTTTAAAGCTGTAATGTGGCGAAGTCTTTCTGCAGCATACAACGCACATCCTGGTTGGTGTAGCTTTTTTGGAGTGGAAGGTATGTGCTCAGTAAAGTATCGGCCAGTGGGGCACTCAGGATTTACAATGTACAAAGCACGGCGCCCAACTCTCGCATCTGCTGATGTCTGGTACTTCATGCAGATGCATTCGCACATTTTCCAAATAAAATCTGCATGTGTTCCTGGCCTCTCACTGCATTGTTCGTACAAGATGAACGCGTTCCAAGGGGTCTGTTCCAGCAGATGTTTAAATATTTTTTTATAATAATTTTTCTGCTGTTTGCGGACTGCGGGGTAGAATGTCATTGCCTGTTCAGTTCTGTCCACCCACCACCATCTCCCAACCTCCCAAATTTTTCAGCTTTGGCGCAGGGTGGGTGGACTTGTTGAAGGTGGTGTTGTCTACAAAGTGCAAATACTTCATTTTAAGTCCAAAAAGGTACTCCGACATTACCGTGCCAAAGAATACAATTTATGCAGGGGCTTCCCCACCACCCCCTGCAGAATAATTAGTCCAAGGAACAGCACACAAGTCCTCCTTAGTGACCGGGCTCCAAGGTCCTGCTCCTTTAAAAGGACCCTCGTGGAGCAGCCAGTTCTGGAGTGGCGTTGCGGTTCGTGTCCACTACACTTTTCTCAAAGACAGCATCATTGAAAAAGAGCTGCAAGTAGGCCAGGGGGCTGTGATCACACTCAATCTTCAGGCTGGGCTCCCCAGTAAAAGGGAAACATGGGGGCGGTGGCGGAGCCGGAGTAGTGTCGATTGGGCACCAAACCCGTAAATCACTAATGTCTGTGTTGTGGAGTCACTGTCGCTCTCCGAGTCAGACGACAGGTTACCAGATGCTTCACTGTCACTGGAGTCTGCCAGCGACTGCAAATCAGGATCGCTGTCCTCTAACTCAATCAGCGCTTCCGGTGTGAGACGCCTTGAGGCTGACGTCATAGCAGGAGACGGGCAGGTGACAGGCAGAGAGAAATCAAATCCAGGCTGAGGCAGCAGGCAAAGAGAGTAGTTGTAATCCAGGCAGAGGTCGGTACAGGCAGCAGTCAAAAAGCATAGTCGTAATCCAGGCAAAGGTCGGTACAGGAAGCAGGCAAAAAGAGTAGTCAAAATCAAGGCAAAAACCGGTAAACAGGTAATCCAAAAATCAGGCAGAACAGCAGATCACAAAGATTACAGCACTTGCTCACAAGCAGCAGGGAACCAAATGGCTACAATGCATTGGATACACATGTATTTCATACATGTGTATCCAATACATGCAGAATAGGGCTAATCAGCATTTACATTTTTAAATTTCCCACACCTCCCCCATCATGTCCCGACACCACGCCGCACCACTGACATCGACACTCCGCTCATCTGATTGGCCACTGGGTCCCCGGCAGAAGAGCGGGGCTATGGGGATCTCGGCGGCCTAAAAATGCCTGCAGCACCTGGGGGAGAGAGGCTAGAGTCCCACTGGGCATCGCTGATCGTGCGCGGGACTCCACAACACAAGGTACACCATTTTTTTCCTACCCCGAGCTCAGGTCGGGGTTACTGCCAGGGAGGTTAAGAGAGTTTAGCCTGTTTAATTCCCCTTCATTTGTGTCTAATCACAAATTGTAATTTGATCTCTCCCATGTCAAATGACTGCCATGGCAGAGATGGCAGATAAGCTAATTTGAAAGCATAGGCTGTTAACAATATGTCTGCTTCCGAATCAGGAAGTAGAAACTGTGCAGATTTATTTTAGTATTCGTATCAGATGTAACAAAGAAATGTTTTTTGTTTAAAGGTTATTATGCTGTTGTGTATCTTTTAGAACAGAGAGAACATTCTAAGTGCAGGTCTGCGTTAAACCACAACAAAAGTAATGATGCTGTTAGTTTCACTAGGTGCTCAATTTACTGTATTTTTGTACTTAACTGTACATTCAGATTTCTACACTCATCAATCATTTAACAAGTCACTCCTAAGAGACAGCAAACACAGTGTAAACCAGCAGGAGATTACTCCTTCCAAATCATAATCAGTTATCCGGAATGTTAGCTACATCCATACCAGTGAAGTGTCATTTTTATTTCTCCCTTATTTTGGCAGCTCAGTATCCAGATAAAACACATCATCTGGACAGGCAGAACTCTGAAGGCTGCCTTATTTTGAAAATAAAATGTGAAAGGAATAAATAACCCAATGTTAAAAGCTGCATTTTAATATTAGGTGCAATCATTTGTATAATCATTTTGGACTCGGACCTTCACTACTGCTAATTAAGTCAAAAAGCTACTGCTCTACTCCCCATTCCAACAGGCATTGCAAGTACAGAAGTTTCTTGTAATGGTTATCTGCACATAAAGCTGTGTTCAAAGCAACTACTGGTACGATCAATCACAGTAGGTGAGTTTCTAAGAAATGGGATAGTCAGGCAAAGTCGGGATTTGAGGTAGGAGTTGGGGGTTTAGGTTAGGTGCACAAGTCAGGTTAGGTAAGATGCAAATGACAGAACCTTTATACTATGTACACGATTCAATTTCCTGTCCAATTGACGGGTAATCTGATGGGAAGTTGTATCGTGTTTACATGTACAAACTGCTACCGATCAAATTCCCATGATAATATCGCAAAATCGATCTTCGTCTGATCCCTATACGTTGGATAAGAAATTGCACTGTGTGGTTTTAGCATGAGGGAGTTAATATTAGGGGTTGAATCAGATGAAATGCCAAGACAAGTGTCACGCATTTCAAAACCAAAGATTTAAAGTTAGGAACAAAATAAAGGGAACCAGGGTGAAAGGATTAACAGAAAATAACAGGTTAAAGTACACTGGAAATGGCACACAAACTATTAAACCATTTTTTCCTCTGTATTAGAATAGTGCAGTCATTCCCTCAGAATATGAATAAGATGCAGAACTTGACTCTCCAACCACAGTGAATACTCCTTCCCTTTGCAAGCCCCAGTTAGAGGAAAGTGAAGTTTTATGCCACACTGTGGTGGAGAGGAGGGAGCAGGGAGGCTGGCGCTGCATTCAGGTCAGACCCTGAGTGACTTTTCTGACAGTCGGGTTTGCCCTGATCATGACAGATGAGGTGAAAGAAAAAGATCTTGTGAATTGTGAACATAGTCAGGCACCTAATAAATGGTCACTGAACAAATTGTAAGGGTAGATGAAGGAGAGAGTACACCCCAAATAAACACAATAATTCAATATACTAAAAAAGTACAAATTTTATTAGTATCCTTAAAAATTTTTCCATAAAAGGTGTACACCCACTAAGTGGTCGGCCGACCCTATGCTCGATGTTACCCCTCTCACTCATCCATGCACACACATGCACAACCGACAGGATTTAACTGCAGTGATCACTGAATGGGTTAATGCCCAGATGTCCATGAAGGATTGCCTCAGGCCTGACTGTTCATGTCCAATATCTTCCCATTTGAGCAAAAGTATAGTCACCAGACTGTTAGTAACAGCAAAGCACATAGAACAGGATAGCGAAGCCTTATTGCGCTATGCAGGAGCCAGCTTAAGAGTCATGAGCTATACAAGCAACACAAGCAGTATGCAGTGTATCCACACATTCGTTTGCAACTCAGTCTGTATACTCTACCAGCTCCATGAAGTTGCAGGGTGACATAGAAGTAAAGGTGCAGTTCATTTGGTAAACCGTATGGTTATCGGTATTTGTAATCCACAAACAGCATCCTGGTCTCCCAAAGGATGAACATGGAGGACGTCAGATTCCGTCCTAGCAGAGTAGCGGAACATCGGCAGGGCATACCCAGCAGGTGGCAATAGTATCCATGCACGAGAGTGTATAGAGGCAAAGGGTCGGCACACTCCACGTGGGTCACACTCGCACGCCGTGTGTACCCGACATGTTTCGCCGGCTCACGTCCGGCTTTTTCGAGGGGGCGTGTCAGCAAGCTTACGTCAGCATACACACACTTCCTATAAGTACTGAATACCGGCCAGTCGGCGCCAACGCGCCCGCCCCCTCCCTCCACATTACTGGAACGCAAAGTGTAACCAGGGACAGGAAGGAGAGGGAGGGCGGAAGAGCCGAGCAGCCGTGTCACACTCAAGAACCCACCTAATAAATGGTGACATTTTCCATTAAAGGCATTACGATTTCTGTTTTGGTTTTTTTAGCCTCCATCGTATGATGGTATTATAGGTAAGGACTAGGAGCATGTATAAATTGGCTGATACACTGAATATAGGAACTTCCTGTCATTACTACTATCTTGAAACAATGAACTGGAACTTGTGTGTCACTGGTGATATCTGCATATCATTGGAATTTGCATGTGTTGGAATTTGCTTATATCTGGTATTATCTTTTTGGAATTAATTGTCTTCATTGTCTTCTTGTTATTGGTTAAACTGTTTCTGCATGTTAGTGATAACTACTTATTGTAACTTGTGGTAAAGGGAATTAAGTATACAAGATACAGTGGGATGCGAAAGTTTGGGCAACCTTGTTAATCGTCATGATTTTCCTGCATAAATCGTTGGTTGTTACGATAAAAAATGTCAGTTATATCATATAGGAGACACACACAGTGATATTTGAGAAGTGAAATGAAGTTGTAATGATCCGCTCAGCTGGCTGCACAGGCAGACAGCTGTTTGACCATTCTTCTAGTTTGTGGGCTGCAGGTCTCTGGAAGAGAGACCTGTCTTTCCTTTGCAAGTTTCTGATCTGCTCTGCTGCTGAGGAATTTGCATACATTGATTATGCAAATCACCTAGCTGCCTCCTTTGTAGGCTGGCAGTATAAAAAGCTATGTTTTCCCAGAGTCCTTTGCTGGTCATCCTTTCAGGGTTTGTTGAAACACTCCTAGAGTGTCAGCCATGCTATTTCTTGTCAAAGTTATCTTAGAGTAATTCTTGGGACTGCACTAGGCAGTTTCCCTAGTGCAGTTAGATTGTTATCTGTTTTGTCTGTATTTCCTCTCTGTTGCGATTGTCCTATCGCCTACGGTGGTTGTCAGGAAATCATTCTGTCTGTCTGGGGGTACTAACCAGAGCAGCGGTTGCTACTGGTAGCCCCTTCTGTACATCTTGCTTGGATCGCACTAGCCTCTAGCGGTAGCGGCTGTGGATCCTTATGATCTATGTTCTTGGAGTATAGCTGGAGCAGTGGTTGCTACCAGCTATCTCATCTGTCTGTCTTGCTTGGATTGCACTAGCCTCTAGCGGTAGCGGCTGTAGATCCTTCTGATCTGCAATCCTGTTTCTGTACCTGGATCCCACTCGCTCTGGCGGAAAGAGCAGTGGATCTTCCCTTTCCTGTTCCTGAACCCGGATCGCACTCGCTCTGGCGGTAAGAGCAGTGGATCTTTCCCAGCCTGTTCCTGTACCCGGATCGCACTCGCTCTGACGGAAAGAGCAGTGGATCTTTCCTCTCTTATTCCTGTTTTCCGTTTGTCTGTCTGATACTTACGCTTGCTGTAGGCTCGGTGAGGTAACCGTTAAGCAAGTCCTCTGTTTCGTGTTTGTCTGTCGGTGGTTAGTTAGGCGTGCTTGTCTCTGTTGCGCTTAACGTGCGGAGATCGCGCTGTAAACGCGTTCGCTGTTGCGAATGAGTGCGGTGTTCGCAGTTAGCGTTTGTTATTTTCGTTATTTTCTCATTGTCATTTGCTGTGCCTTTGCTACTCTTGTGTTCTGTTCTGATCTGTCTTGTGTCACTTCTGGCGATCGCCTTTCTCGCGATCGCGTTCTTGCTTTTGTTTCTGCTGATGTGTGTTCACCGTCGCAGGGTCGCGACTAGACTGGTGAACACACATTCATCCTGTATCTGTGCTCCTTCTCTTTAAAGGGAAGGTCCAAGCAAAATAAAAAAATGAGTTTCACTTACCTGGGGCTTCTACCAGCCCCATGCAGCCATCCTGTGCCCTCGTAGTCACTCACTGCTGCTCCAGTCCCCCGCTGGCAGCTTGCCGACCTGGGAGGTCGGCGGGCCGCATTGCGTACATTTTTACGCATTCTCGCTAGTGCAGGAACATTAACACATACATTTTTACGCATTACTGGTTCAATGCGTAAAAATGTACGCATTGAACCAGCAATGCGTAAAAATGTATGTGTTAATGTTCCTACATTAGCGGGAATGCGTAAAAATGTACGCAATGTGGCCCGCCGACCTCCCAGGTCGGCAAGCTGCCAGCGGGGGACTGGAGCAGCAGTGAGTGACTACGAGGGCACAGGATGGCTGCATGGGGCTGGTAGAAGCCCCAGGTAAGTGAAACTCATTTTTTTATTTTGCTTGAACCTTCCCTTTAAGGGCTGTTCAGCCCCGCATTGTCTTAGTTCTGTACAATTCTCATCTGGCATTTGTGGCTGTGCAGAGGCTGTGCTCGTCTGCACTCCACAGCGCCATCTGCCGGTGGGAATTGCCTTCTGCTGGTGCATTGCACCTAGCCTGGGTTCACTTAATTATATGCTTGTGGAAGGTTTTCGTTGTGTCAGTACGCATCTTGTGCGCTGACCGCGAAAACGATTCTGCAAACGTTACAGAAGTTTATTGGAAACAAATTATGTTTAGTAGATCCTTCTTTTGCAGAAATTACAGCCTCTAAACGCTTCCTGTAGGTTCAATGAGAGTCTGGATTCTGCTTGAAGGTATTTTGGACCATTCCTCTTTACAAAACATCTCTAGTTCATTCAGGTTTGATAGCTTCCGAGCATGGACAGCTCTCTTAACTCACACCACAGATTTTCAATTATATTCAGGTCCGGGGACTGAGATAGCCATTCCAGAACGTTGTACTTGTTTCTCTAGATGAATGCCTTAGTGGATTTTTAGCAGTGTTTAGGGTCGTTGTCTTGTTGAAAGGTTCAGCCCTGGTGCAGCTTCAGCTTTGTCACTAATTCCTGGACATTGGTCTCCAGAATCTGCTGATACTGAGTGGAATCCATGCGTCCCTCAACTTTGACAAGATTCCTAGACCCTGCACTTTTACTGTAGGTAGTAGGTGTTTTTCTTGGAAAACTGTGTTGTTTTCCCTCCATGCATAACGTCCCTGTTATGCCAAAATAACTCAATTTTCGCTTCATTAGTCCACAGCACCTTATTCCAAAATGAAGCTGGCTTGTCCAAATGTGCTTTAGCATACCTCAAGTGGCTCTGTTTGTGCTGTGGGTGGAGAAAAGGCTTTCTAAGCATCACAGCATCTCCATGGATGCAGCTAGCCATAAGTAAGTGTACAAAACTCATGTAAGTATACTTAAGGCTAGCTGCATCCATGTGCTTCAATTTGCATTCAAATTATAGATTAGGACTAGTACACGATTTGCATCTGATTTGCATTCAAGGCATGTATTTAGCCCCTGTGGGGCTCTGCATGCCTCTGTTGGTCTACAATTCAGTTGCAGCCTATGAGAGCTGTCATATGTTTGATGTCAGCATGCATTCATTATAACACCTGCTTTACCAGAAAATGCTCATTTTTAATTTTGTTGTGAAGAGAAACATGCACATCGTAATGGATTCAGTATGGACTTATTTTAAGTGTTTTTTTTTTTTTTTTAAATCACTATGTTATAAGTGCTCTATATGTATCAATTTTGGTATGCAGAGGGTTAATATAGGTAGAACTTTTTTTAAACCATCAGCTTTAAGCATATGCACCTAACATGTACATTGACAATACATAACCTAGTTCTAGCTTGTCAGGGAGATTAAATGGCACAAGGCAGAAAAAAAGAAATATAAGGTGAAGGTGAATGAGGACAAAATGTAAGAAAAAGCAGGGCCAGAAACGCACTCAATCATAGGTCTTTCTTATCTGACCCTGTCTACCGCTCAATGTTCTGGAAAGTACTGCATTCCCCTGGCTTCTGCCATATGACCCTCTCTTGTTTTTCATCTCCCTAGCCTGATCAATCGAAAAACTCAACAGCATTACAGCAGAAATCTATCTACCTCTGATCTCCTTGGAACTTGTACTAATGTATGTTGTATTCAGATGTTTCTCTCCCCCGAATCCTTTAAAGGCATTTAAATGTATTCAGAAGATAAGTAAAATGATTATAGGCAGTCATAATATACTTATAATGTGGCTCTGATACTTTACCAATGCACTTTAACAATACTATACTTTGAAATCCATTTTCTGCTATCTTTCCTTATGAAAAATAATCATGAACTTATGGGAAAAGGCCAGTTATTGAAAACATCAAAGTGAATGGGAACCGACGTTTAAAAAAAAAAGCCAGATACTTACCTAAGGAGAGGGAAGGCTCTGGGTCCTATAGAGCAGGGGTCCCCAACCTTTTTAAGCCCGGGGCCCACTATCCCAACCAAACTTTTCTCTGGGGCCCCCCCGGGGGGGGGGGGGGGGGTGGTTAGTGGCCACCTCTTTTCCCTGATTTTGAGTGTAGTATATAGGTAAGTAGGTAACTATTTATAGTTGCCCTGAGTATAGGTAGCTAACACAGTTGCCCCTCTATAAGGACTATAGTTGCCTCAGTATAGTTAGGTAGGTAGTATAGTTACCCCAATATAGTTAGTATAGTTACCCCAGTGTAGCTAGTACAGTTAGCCCAGTGTAGCAAGTACAGTTAGCCCAGTGTAGCAAGTACAGTTAGCCCAGTGTAGCAAGTACAGTTAGCCCAGTGTAGCAAGTACAGTTACCACAGTATAGCAAGGACAGTTATCCCAGTATACCAAGTACAGTTAGCCCAGTATGGCAAGTATAGTTACCCCAGTATAGTTACCCCAGTGTAGCAAGTACAGTTAGCCCAGTGTAGCAAGTACAGTTAGCCCAGTGTAGCAAGTACAGTAAGCCCAGTATAGCAAGTACAGTTAGCCCAGTGTAGCCAGTACAGTTAGCCCAGTGTAGCCAGTACAGTTAGCCCAGTGTAGCCAGTACAGTTAGCCCAGTACAGTTAGCCCAGTGTAGCCAGTAGTTACCCCAGTATAGCTGCCCCAGTGTAGCTAGCAGAGGTGCCCTCTCCACCCCATGGCCACCGCTACTGTTACCTTATGAGCGGGCGGCCGCTTCCTTCCTTATGTTCCGCCAGCCGCGGCTCTCCTCTTCACAGCATGTCGTATTACAGCAGCATTTCCTGCGCGGCTGCTCTAAGGAGGGAAGGAGGCAGAGCAGCGGCTTCCTGTAGCAGCGATACGCATCACCGTTACCATGGGAACCGCTGTCCTGGCTCCCTTGGCTCCTTACAGCAGCCACGCAGGAAGCGCTGCTGTAATACGAAATGCTGTGAAGAGGAGAGCCGCGGCTGGAGGAATATAAGGAAGGAAGCAGCCGCCCGCTCATAAGGTAACAGGAACGGCGGCCGCGGGGGGAGAGGGAGAAGCCGGGGCCCCCCAGAAATCTGCCCAAGGACCCCCAGGGGGCCGCGGCCCCCAGGTTGGGGACCCATGCTATAGAGCTTTCCCTCTCCTCTCCCGGTCCTTGTTGTAGTGCTGGCTCCCCCGTAGCCGCATTCAACCAATTTGGTAAAATGCTGCTGTCTCTGCCGCCGAAGGGGGTCTTTGGAAGTCTTCGGGAGCCCGAGTGCTACTGAAGACAGGCCATTCCATACTGCGCACACGCGAGCACTCTCTCTCGCGCACTTGTGCATGCACAGTGTGGATCCGTCTGTCTTCGGAAGTCTTTGGGAGCCGAGTCCTCCCGAAGTCCCCCGAGGTGGGGGATTTGAACAGGGGAGCTTCCACCAGAACAAAAGCACCTGGAGAGGAGAGGGGAGGCTCTATAGGACCCAGAGCATTCCCTCTCCTTAGGTAAGTATCTGGTTTCTTTTTTTAACCACTTCACCACTGAGGGGTTTTACCCCCTGAGCACCAGAGCAATTTTCACCTTTCAGCGCTCCTTCCATTCATTCGTCTATAACTTTATTATTACTTATCGCAATGAAATGAACTATATCTTGTTTTTTTCACCACCAATTAGGCTTTCTTTAGGTGGGACATTATGCCAAGAATTATTTTTTTCTAAATGTGTTTTAATGGGAAAATAGGAAAAATGTGGGGAAAAAAATAATTATTTTTCAGTTTTCTGCCATTATAGTTTTTAAATAATGCATGCTACTGTAATTAAAACCCATGAAACGTATTTGCCCTTTTGTCCCGGTTATAAAACCATTTAAATTATGTCCCTATCACAATGTTTGGCGCCAATATTTTATTTGGAAATAAAGGTGCATTTTTATCAGTTTTGCGTCCATCCCTAATTACAAGCCCATAGTTTACAAAGTAACAGTGTTATACCCTCTTGACATAAATATTTAAAAAGTTCAGTCCCTAAGGTAACTATTTATGTATTTTTTTTTTATTGTAAATTTTTTAATTTTTTTTTAATTCCACAAAAAAAAAAATGGGGAGTGTGGGAGGTAATGAGTTAATTTTATGTGTAAAAGTCATTTATTTGTATGTGAAAAATGTGTAGGGTGTAGTTTACTATTTGGCCACAAGATGGCCACAGTAACTTTTTGTTTTAATGCGACCTCCAAGCAGGAAGAATAAGGAGGCTGGACACGTGAGTTTTTTCTCACAATGATCGCGCTGCCCATAGGAGAGCAGCTGATCATTGCGGCGCTTAGATCAACGAACGGGAATGGATTTTCCCGTTCATTGATCTCTGGGCGAGCGGGCGGCGGCGTGTTTACGAGCGGGAGCGCGGGCAGCATCGGGAACACGGAAAGTACGTGTTTCTCCGTCCCTGGTTTTTAAAGGATGGAAAAAGGGGCGGAGAAATACGTACGCGCGGGGGTAAAGTGGTTAAACTAAGATCCCATTAGCTTTAACTATAAATAATGACTAAAGAAGTATTATTGTAGAATCCACATTTTTGTACTTAAAATTGTATTTATTTTAAGGGTACTCCTCAGTTCACCTCTTCTGAGCACTTTCTATCCTTTTGACAGTTTATAAAAGAATAGCTTTTTAAGATGTCAGTGCTAATTTGTCATATGTACATTGACGTGTGAACCGCCATGCACCTGTGTGGTGCGGCCGCACTCCTTCTACAAGCTCCACACAACAAACCTGTGTGTGTGTGTGTGTGTGTGTACACGTACGTGTGTGTGTGTGATAGGGGGTGTATTACCACCTCACTTTCACTGCCCGCTTTCTTGTGAGTGAGAGTACAGGATTTGCCTATTATCTGATATATGAGCAGCTAGGAGCTTCACTGGAGGCGGAGCATTTTCTCACCTCTTTTAGTAAAATTTACCTTGCGTGTTGCCTACCCAATGTAAGGACCACGGGCTTAAACCCCCCTAGTGACCTGGCTATTTTTTACAAAATAGGCCATTGCAGCTTTAAGGTCTCACTGCAGGGCCGCACAACTCAGCACTCAAGTGACCCCCCCCCCCCCCCTTTTCTGCCCACCAGCAATAAATAACACTATTTTGGTGTTTATTTTTTATTTCACCACCCTCCCTCCCCCTCCAGCCAATCACAGTGATCGGCTCTCATAGACATCAGCCTATAAGAGCCGATCACTCTCTCGCAGTGCTGTACGGTGTAAATAGATGGCGGTTTCACTGTCTAACGCTCTCCTAGCAGCGATCCCCGCTGATACTGATGACAGAGTGGAGCTCCGTCATTCATGCAGAGATGCATGCGCATCGGCGCACTCAATCTCCTGCAAAACCCTGCCCCAGGACTTCAAACCAATTGGTGTGGAGTGGTCCTGGGGCTGCCGCCCCATTCACGTCGGCGTGGAGTGTTCAGCAAACGGTTGTGCAACACCAAGTGAATAGGTTTGTGGGTGTATCTTTTTCCCTGACCTAATTTTGAGAACCTCCTCTTCTGTATTGCTCTCACCTGGATACTAAATGGCAATCCCGTATTTACCAGTATTTGACCACTCACATTGTTTTTGTCTCTCTAGCAGTTGACACACATTTTGTACAGCACTGTCTATATGTGTGTATATTATTGCTGCTCTTCTATTTTTAATTGAACACATAAAAGTTACACTTTAGTGTGTTTAGGGGCCTGTCCCGTGTGGGAACACATGAGATTATTAGTATTTCCCCGAGTACCTTCTCTCGCCGTTGGAATGTCTCAGGTTCTAAATCTTCTCCATGTTATTTAAAACTGAAATAAAATGAATCTTGTGAAGATACAATTTCTCTAAATAGGCAGACAGGAAAAACAAACGTAATTCTGCACTATTGTACAATGAGTTAAATCTAGCCAATTATTAAGTAAGCAGTGCTGCTGGGACTTTCTCTTTGACAAACATTTAAGGAATTAGCTAACGATAAAGTTAGTGCCTGCTATTAATTAAACCACATAAAATTTAATAGTGCAACATAAAGTTTAGCATCTTTGCAGTGCTTGTTCATAATCTCAACCGCAAGAGAGTCTCTAATTACTATGTGATGTATATAACACATTTATTGTTCAAGTATATCATGTTCAAATCAGTATTACAATCACAATAATATTGTAACTCTACATGCTTCAGTGCATCTCCTAAGATTACTTAAGATTACTTAAGTCAACTAGTGTTGGGTGTAAAGTCTCATAATTTATCTCATATTTACGACTCGTAATTTACGACTCGTAATTTACACACTAAAACATCGTAGTTGTAGTCCATGATCGGCCACAATTACAAATTGCGACTACAGCCTACAGGTGCATATGTTATTACACCCGTAATTACAGGAGTAAGTGGTAATTACGATTACAGGTACATTACGAAAGTGCAAATTTTTCATTTTTGGACAATTCAGGATGTCTCTAGCAACCAATAGGAATGAGCTGAGCTCCAGGCCCACCCCTATCTATATGAGATGGGCGCCATTTTGGATTAACTCCTTTCTGTTACTCAGTACTGTGTGAGAGAGGTTATGTTGGAGAGAGCAGTGCTGTGTATTTGCAATTTGCGATTGATTTGTGCTAATTTGAGACTAATTGTACTTGCAATTGTTAGCTTTGTGATTCAGTTAGAGAGTTAGCTTACTAATTGTTAGCTTTGTGATTCAGTTAGAGAGTTAGCGTACTGCACTAGTGTAGTGAAGTGATAGTGTGTACTGTAGTCATTGACAGTTTAGAGACAGGGATTTCAAACATTTATCAGTAGTACTAGTAGATAGGGTCCACAGATAGGAAAGACCAGCAAAAATACTGAATTGAGATTGGAGGCTGAGAGAGAGCCACCTACCTACAATGTCCAGTCTCCCGCAGAGAGGGCCACAAGCTTGGATGCTAGCTCACCCGTATGGGTCTACCAGCAAACATATCAGGTGAAACCATGGCCAGCTGGCCCGTGCTAAACACCTGAGCTACAGAGTGTGCTCTCTGTGTCTTTGTTCACCTGTCAGGAGCACTAAGATCTGCTGCAGCCTTAGAATACGCAGCACTTGCATCCACCGGCGTACCTACCGGGGATGCGACCCCATCAGCCGCAGGGGGGCCCGGGGCTGCTCTGGGGCCCGCTCACTGTGCGTGGGGGGAGCGCTGCTCTGGACCCCCCAGCAAGGTGCTCAACTGGCCGCAGCGTCTAATAGACGCTGCGCCAGTTAATTCCCCGCAGCCCCGCTCCAGTAGCCTGCATAGTCTCCGGCAGGCAGAGCAGGGCTACGGCAAGATGGCCGCCGAAGAAGCCCTGCACTGGAGACTATTTGTGTCTCTAGTACAGGGCTTCGGCAGCCATCTTGCCGTAGCCCTGCACTCTGCCTGTCAGCGCGGGAGATGTGCTGCAGGAGGACTCGGGGAGCTGCGAGCCAGATGCCGGGAGAGGAGACTTCTGTCAGGTAAGTGAATTGTTTTTTTTAACAGGTGCATTTTTTTTCTAGTGTCTGCTGCCCACATTGCGATTTTCTGGTGACTGCTGCCCACATTGCGATTTTCTGGTGACTGCTGCCCACATTGCGATTTTCTGGTGACTGCTGCCCACATTGCGATTTTCTGGTGTCTGCTGCCTACATTGTGATTTTCTGGTCACTGCTGCCCACATTGCGATTTTCAGGTGTCTGCTGCCCACATTACGATTTTCTGGTCACTGCTGCCCACATTGCGATTTTCTGGTGAATGCTGCCCACATTGTGATTTTCTGGTCACTGCTGCCCACATTGCGATTTTCTGGTCACTGCTGCCCACATTGCGATTTTCTGGTGTCTGCTGCCCACATTACGATTTTCAGGTGCCTGCTGCCCACATTACGATTTTCTGGTCACTGCTGCCCTCATTGCGATTTTCTGGTCACTGCTGCCCACATTGCGATTTTCTGGTCACTGCTGCCTACATTGCGATTTTCTGGTCACTGCTGCCCACATTGCGATTTTCTGGTGTCTGCTGCCCACATTACGATTTTCAGGTGCCTGCTGCCCACATTACGATTTTCTGGTCACTGCTGCCCTCACTGCGATTTTCTGGTCACTGCTGCCCACATTGCGATTTTCTGGTCACTGCTGCCCACATTGTGATTTTCTGGTCACTGCTGCCCACATTGCGATTTTCTGGTTTCTGCTGCCCACATTACGATTTTCAGGTGTCTGCTGCCCACATTACGATTTTCAGGTGTCTGCTGCCCACATTACGATTTTCAGGTGTCTGCTGCCCACATTGCGATTTTCTGGTGTCTGCTGCCCACATTGCGATTTTCTGGTGTCTGCTGCCCACATTACGATTTTCAGGTGTCTGCTGCCCACATTACGATTTTCTGGTCACTGCTGCCCTCATTGCGATTTTCTGGTCACTGCTGCCCATATTGCGATTTTCTGGTGTCTGCTGCCCACATTACGATTTTCAGGTGTCTGCTGCCCACATTGCGATTTTCAGGTGTCTGCTGCCCACATTGCGATTTTCAGGTGTCTGCTGCCCACATTGCGATTTTCTGGTGTCTGCTGCCCACATTACGATTTTCTGGTGTATGCTGCCCACATTAGGATTTTCTGGTGACTGCTGCCCACATTGCGATTTTCTGGTGACTGCTGCCCACATTGAGATTTTCTGGTGACTGCTGCCCACATAAGGATTTTCTGGTGACTGCTGCCCACATAAGGATTTTCTGGTGACTGCTGCCCACATTACGATTTTCTGGCCCACAGTACGATTTTCTGTTGAACACTGACCACGTTACGATTGTCTGGTGAATGCTGTCCATGTTACAATTTTCTGGTGAACGCTGCCCACATTACGATTTTCTGGTGAACTCTGCCCACATTACGATTTTCTGTCCCACATTACGATATTCTGGTGAACGCTGCCCACATTACGATTGTCTGGTGTATGCTGTCCACGTTACAATTTTCTGGTGACTGCTGCTCACGTTACGATTTTCTGGTGACTGGTGCCCACATTACGATTTTCTGGTGAACTCTGCCCACATTACGATTTTCTGGTGAACTCTGCCCACATTATGATTTTCTAAAGGCCCACATTACGATTTTCTGGTGAACTCTGCCCACATTACGATTTTCTGGCCCACATTACGATTGTCTGGTAAAATGCTGCCCACTTTACAATTAATTTACAGTGAAACGCTGCCCCATTACGATTATTTGGCACCTATGGGGGGGGGCCCCATCCAAATATTCGCAGGGGGGCCCAGTGATTTCTAGTTACGCCCCTGCTTGCATCCATCTTACTCAGTGTCCAGCCAAAGGATACTTATTGTCTCAGTCATGTTTGTTGGTACCTGCAGACTTTGAATAATACAGATCCTTTATTTTAAGCATTCCTTATAGCTATATGCCCAGTACTATCTCTTGAGCTTTCAAATTTATATTTTTCAAACACAAGCAGTCCACATAATGATATACACCACTGGACATGATAATTTTCAGTCCATTAAATTAATGAAAGCAAGTTGGGAAAGATCAGTTGAGAAAGCAGCTGTTGACATTGTGCTGTCAGAAAGCTCTCTCCACAACAAGAAGTGACAGTGCTGAGATTACACTCTAATTTCTCTTTGCAGGAGGACAGCCAAAATCTCTCTGTAATTAGTATGCATATTCCAAGCGACTAGACATCTGTAACACCATCACACATTATAATAAAATTACATTAAAGTAATATTTATGAAAAACAACAGAGGTATTTAATTGATGAAATTTCTACTCTGTAAACAGATGCAGCCCTGAAATATGCAAGATCCATAATGAACAGTTATGGTAAGAATGCCATGTTTACCACAAGTAGAGTTTAAATAACAATGCAATATTCTGAGTATTGCCTACTCTATTTTCAGTTCACATCAAATGTGGATGCTTTGATGTTTTCAATAACGTTATCATCAGGGTCGGACTGGGACACAAAGGGCCCACCAAGGAAGTTTCAGCCTGGGGCCCGCCCCCTCCCTCCCCCTGATCGTATTACTATTGGTTGTAAGAGAGCTGTATTGATCTTACCTTCCACCGGCGGGTCCCGTGGCATCTCCGGCGGCGAGACTTCCGCAACGTTGTCTTCTGGCATCCCTGGCATCCCTCCGGTGGCAGCACGTGTGCGCAGACCCTCCAGTCAGATGCACGTGGAACAGAGCAGCCTTTATAGGCTGAGGAGGCGTGTTTGACGGAGGGGCTGTCATCCTGGGGGCGGGACCTGTATCTATCCTGTGGGTATATTAGGCCAAGTGAGTCAGTTGCTCACTGGCCTTGATACTAATCAGTTCGCTGGTTCTTGGCCTTAGCTAGTGAGAGTCGTGAGAGCTACATACATATATTGTGCATCAGCGTGATATATATGTACTCTAGTCAGTTAGTAGAATTATACTGTAATTTATATTTGTAATATTATATATTTGTAAATATATATATTATACTGTATTTTGATCTGTGTACCGACCTTTGCCTGCCTCTTTGACCTCGAATCTGCCTAACCCTTCTGTACGTCTGACATCTGATATCTGTGTTGACTCGGCCTGTTTCTGACTTTGCTCCTGTGTAATCTCTCCTGTCTGACTGACATCTGACTTACGTGTATGACCCAGCTTGTTAATTGACTACGATTTGCCCGATACCTTTGTACCTCACCCATCTGCTCTTGATAACGACTTCGGCCTGTTTTTGACTACGCTTGCTCACTAGCATTGTATTTTTCTATTACTACGCTAGCACCTTTCACGCACCAGCGTGATAAGAGTAGCGAGTTGCTGCTATCTGAGGGTGTACTAAAAGGATCGGTTTTTGGACCCCACCCCTTTTCCATCTATACTTACAGCCTCGGCTAATTAATATGCGATCTTAGTTTCATCACTTCAACAGTGATGACATTAAAATCTATTTCTCAGCTCCTGACTTCTCTACATTATAATCTTGAGTCCATGACTGTCTATCTGCTCTTTCTTCTTTCATCTCATCCTGATCTTGGGGGTTGAGCAGATTAGGTAGCCGCCAAAACCGCCACTCTCTGCCGCTCCTGTGGGCCGCACTGGTGCACTTTCACTTTCGTGACCTCTGGGTCACGACGCTGCATGGAGAGAGATCTCCCTCTCCTAGCGTGCAGGGAGGTGGGAGAGTGACAGGGGGCGAGGCCAGGGAGAGAGAGCTGCCCAATGGCAGCGCTGAAAACCCTGCAAGAACGCGTTTTGAACAGGGAATCTCTCTCCTCTGTTTAATCTCTGAGATAGCGACAAATATTGTTGCTAATTTCGGGGGCTATAGCGCGGCAGTGTGTGGGGGGGGCATAGAGTAGCAGTGGGGGGACACAGAGTCATGTCATGAGGCAGAGAACATGCCTCTGTGTCCCATCTGCCCCCCCAAGGAACCACCTCAGGTTCCCTGAGTAAAACACGACTGGTGTTCTCAATCGCTATAAATGTATAAGGAATGAGAGCTGTAGGATCCACAAGAATTAAAGCAGTTATATGGGAATATCTAAACTATTACCCTCAGGCCCCGTTAACACTAGAGGCGAACACCTCACCCTGTACTACTTCCAGGTCGCTATGACCTGCAGTAGTACAGCTGCGCTGGGCCGGCGGTGTGCGTCTTTGATCGCGCGCCTGTTGCCGGGCACTTTATGTGCATGTGCGTGACGTCATGAGTGATGTCACGCTCATGCGCAGAGAGTGGCCGGCAACAGGACTGGCGCGCGATCAAAGACGTACACCGCCGGCCCAGCGCAGCCGTACTAATCCGGGTCATAGCCGACCCGGAAGTAGTAGTGGCCCATAGGGGTTCGCCGGCGAATGGTACGCCTACATCCCTAGTTAACACTGGGGATCACAAAACGCTATTGATTATCTTTTTTTTTCCTTTTTTCATGATTATTGCACATTTTTATTGTACATTTTTGCAATTTTTAAGCAATTGTGATTCGTGTTTTAAATACATTGCAATCGTGATCACTTTAAAATCGGAAAAAAAATAAAATTGCTGCATGTGGCGTGTTTGCGATTACTGCGAATCGCCGGCAATCGTGGCAGTGAGATCAATGCCATACAGTTTACATTACACTAGCACTTTAAAAAGCACTAGTGATCGCCGGCGATTAGCGGTAAACGGACGCTAATTGCCCCAGTGTGCATGGACCGTCAAGCACATAGTGGCTGTGTTTTGTTGCTGATAAGTGGGGAGCATAGTGGAGGGAATTGCTGGACTTACATTCTCAGTTCTACAATACGTTGTACTGCAACGTCCTACTTTTGCATGCCACAAAACACACTGGCACCACTCTAGTGCCTACAGAACTCTGTAGTTCATTTTGTCGTCCTCTTCTCTCATTCATCTGATGCTTATCCTCTTTGCCAATGCCAGTCTCTCCATTGGCTGCCAGTTACAAAGAGATCTAGTTCACGCAGCAGGAGGACATATTGGGGACACATGGGGGATACAGGAAGACACATAAGGTACAAGGGGGAGAACATTTACAAGACACTCCTGGACCATGGATGCATCAGGTTTAGTAAACATATTTTCTAAACCTAGGTGCATCTTATAGTCCAGAGCGTCTTATATGCCAAAAAATACAATATATTTGTTTTTGTTTTTTTCTTGTTAATGGTGAATCTGTGATGGTTCATATGCTCAAGTAGAGTTTGTCTTATGTCTCCCATATAAATTCCTTTGGAACATTTTGCACACATGGTCATATATACCAGATTAGAAGAATAGCAGGAAAAAGTGCCTTGTACTTTGGATTATATGAGAAACGTATTTGCTGTGTGTATAACAGAAGATAAGCAAACTACGTAACATGCATGACATAGTTTGTGCAATACCTTAAAAAAATGTATGTGTGTTGTCAAGGCATGTAAATTATTATACTGAGTTAATGGTTGCCACCAAAAAACAGAAGTTGGGCATTAATTTGTAATAATAACATGAAACCTCAAGCGACTGTCAGAATGTGTATTTAGCAGCAACAGTCTATGTGTATATCTATGCATTACCAGCTATAACTACAAGGTGGCAATGTGTTTTAGTAACAAAGGTCTTGCTTTATCCTGTGTCTGTAAAGGAAGTTGTGAATAAACTTGCTTTTCTTCTTACCATGAGATGTTATCAATATCTGTTTCTCCTCCATACATTGCTGTGCACTAAGAAGCTAGATTATATTAGCCTTTCTAACACTAAGATTATCATTTAGTATCAATATACAGGTAACAACTTTTAAACTCTAGGCCAAAGTCACAAGGACATGTGGGCACTTATGATGGCTAATCCCAGAGAGGCGATTTTCTGCTAGACTGCAGCCGCATCATAACAAGTTAGCTACTCCAGGACATGTAAAATTATTATCCTTGAGGCTAGGACATTGAGCAAGATTTATTTATTTAGTTTTCTCTAGGGCTCTATACTTAAATGTAGCATAAACTGCTACAACTAAAAAAAATAATAATCCACTAGTAGTTTCACAGCAAAAGTATTGGGCCGCAAAACAATCATGATTATTGATGGGTCTTGAGCAAAACTTGGACAGGAATTTGGAGCCTAATCATCTCTTCCTGAATAAAGCAGTCTGTTAATTACTAGCAAGCCCTCTGCTAATAGACTTCCAGCAAATGAGGTCACAGCAATGGCAGTCCTGTTTGAATAATAGAGATTTAATCTAGAGACTAATAATGTTTTGAAGAATCACGTTTTAAAGATCAGACGTGATGATAATTAATTCTTAATTTCGTCCCTTCAAGGATTTGACCTGAGTGAAACATGGGAATCTCGGAAACATGAAAAGATAGATAATGACTTCTCAAAAGACTCATAGAAAATAGAAGTCCTGAGAGATGTGCCACCCTATGTGACCTCCCTATTGTGACTTGTGACCAAAAAGCTTTCTTCATTGCCATGATGAATTATTACTTGCTTAGATTCTGACACTGTGAATCGGCAGGGTTTGTTCAATTAAGATGCTAATTCTCTTATTTTGCACAACCAGTACACTTAATTATCAACAATATGCTGTCAAATAAAATTTCATTTAAATAAATGACGTTCGTACTACACTCTATAGACAGAACAAGGAAATGGAGACTGAGACTACTGCTAGTAGAACCATTAAAAAGTGAGGTTCATTTTTACTAATCTACCATCTATTAATAAAACTGACTTTTTTTTTTTTTTTGCATCAGACGGTGCTTATAATAAATTATGCAGTATACTCATAGTTTGGGGTTGTATGGTAGTTATGCATTTAGAACATCTGCAAGAGACATGTAATCTTTAGCAAACTAAGCAATCTTCTCTTGTTTCCATGGTGATATTGAAAGTGTCGGGGAAAAAAAAGTATTTTTTGGAAAGGCAAGCCAGAAATGCAAAAATGCTATGTAGGCCACACTGGATATCTGTTTGTTGCCAGTGAAAAAACATGGGGGCATCAGGGTCTTGCAGTAGTTTCAATAATGTTCAACAAATTAAGAATAAATTCATTTAATACACAAGTTAAAACCTGCTAGTGCAAAGGTTTTACTTTTGTAAGGTTACAAAGAGTTGGTAAAAGCAAGGATCAGAGAGGCTCTAATGGTTTTTTTTATGCTCAATATTTAGAGATGCAAATTCATTGCTGATATTACTAAATTACTAATGGAATTGTTTAAAGACAAAATGAAATTATGGACATTAGCGAGTGGGGTTAAAGAACGAGTAGTGAGCTAAATGAGACATTAAGAAGGACTACCGTATATACTTGAGTATAAACCAAGTTTTTGGGCCTAAAAAAAGTGCCTCAAAAGTGGGGTTCTCTGTTTACATTCGAGTCATATACTCGAATAACTAAAATACAATCCCCCGCGAGCACCCCCCCCCCCCCGCCACGGGAAGAGTGGAGCTGGATTGTAAGCCGCCGTCTCAACCAAGCAGAGTAGCATGCATTGTGAGCAGCTTGCAGCATGTAATGTGTTGAGATGAGGTGAGGCTGCATTGCTCTCACCTGCTGGCTGTTGCCCGGCCATCGGTCGGCATGTACTGTCATTCTTCAGACGCTTCTCCACTGCCTTCTCACGCCAGTTTTCCCCTCGGCAAGGAATCCCTCCTACGCGGCAAGGAATCCTCTGCTGTTCTCCCTAGTCGCATTGCTATGGCTCCTGCAGTGCCGCATAGGCGCAACTAAAGGGCGCCATAGCGATAAGGTTAGGAAGGACTCCTTGCCATGTAGCAAGTTTCTGGAGCTCTGATCCACTGACAGCAGCGGAAATTGGCGTGGGAGGGCAGCGGAGAAGCGGTGGGAGAAGCACAGTACATACTGACCAATGCCGAGCAGCAGCCAGCAGGTGAGAGCAATGCAGCCCAGTGGCGTATGAACCGGCGAGCACAGAGTGCGGTGCGCCCCTGTTGACAGGCAAAGGGGCTGACAAGTTGATAAGCCAGCTGCTGTGCCTGTGAAATGAACACACCTCTGTAAAGTGCATTGGGAAGCCGGAGTGCGAGTGTTCTGCCTGTCCCACTGCAGTGCTGATTGGCTGAGTGTGCCCTCTGACACACTGCTCCGCCAACCCTCTCTGCTCACTTGTGTTTCCAGCAAGCTCTCTCCTTCCATGGCGGAGGCGGCAGATTTGAGCTGCGGTATCTCTCCCAGGCTCATGTGAAACACCCCCCTCCTCTCAAGCAGCACAGAGGTGCTTTCAGACTGTACAGGAGCTTATCTCCTGAATTCCATCTTCCTGGTAAGTGGGGAGGGGGTACTTAACCACGTCAGCATCTTAGCTGCTTCCAAGCCTCTGCTAATACTTTTCTCAGCAAATGTACATTGCTGATAAAATGGTGGTTTATGCTTTTTTTTGTATAAAGAGGTTCTCCTGGAGTATGTGTGTGCTTGTGTGTGTGTGTGTGTGTGTACTGTATGTATGTATGCGTGCCTGTGTGTGTGTGTGTATGTATGTGTGCCTGTGTGTGTGTATGTATGTATGTGTGCCTGTGTGTGTATGTATGTGTGCCGGCGTGACAGTACTGAGCTTGCGCGGTTCAGAGTTAGAAAAACGCGCATGCGGAATACTGTCATGCCGGCCGTGATGACGCAAAGCGGGCACCAATGATTCAAAACCAGGAAGTACCGGGCCCGGGTGTTGCCGGCAACAGAGCCGCCAGTGGGACCCGCAGAAGAGGCAGGAGGATGGCGGGGGACCTCGCAGCCTACGGGTGGGCTGGATGAAGCACCAGGTAAGTGAAAGCTTTGATTTTAATTACTGCTCGGGGTCCCTTTAAGAGTTAGGTATTTATAGTATATGTAAACACGCAACATATGATTCATCATTTAGTAATGTAATCATAGCTGGTGAACTTTCAGAAACAGTATTCTCTCAAAAATGAAGATTTCTAACCAGCTCCTTTTGTTATTATAGTAGCTAATCAAAATAACCTCTGAAGGTCAGTCTACTAAAGTTTAACTAAGTTAAAAGGTGGCACTGAGGCAAGGAGAGGCTGCACTCACAGGAGTATGCACATCATCCTAGTGGGTCACTATTATTCACAAAATAACCACATATGAATCTGTTTTTACAAAATGTTGGTGCTATCACATGTCTTTTCTGTAATCTAACCTTCTAACCACTGATAATAGTAATAGTGATAATAGTAATACTTGCTGCCTGGATGGACAGCCTAAATAGGTGCTTTGGATAAAAGCCCGTACCCACTATGTGATTTTTCTGACCGGCAATTTGTTTTTGAGTGGCGGATGATCGTTTCCGCAATCTGCAACATGAGTACAGACGCGTGATTACACATACGATGCTAAGCGACGGACACCGATAACAGCCGTCATTGTGGATCGGATCTCTAAGATCCCCGCTGACTACCGCACAAAGTACTGCGATTGCTTGAACTCTCGTTTGTGCTTGTTGCGCATACCTGCCGGCAGGAAGATGGATGTGCGCGTCATTGTGTGACGTCACTGTGATCCATCTTTCTGGGTTGCGAGGTGAGTATTCCGCTTAAGGATAAATAAAACAGGTAAAAAGAAGCTGGGGTATTTTATGCACACTTTATCAGTATTGTAAGCAGCCGTTTTGGTCTTTTCAGGGCCTGTACCTGCACAAGCATTGCAAATTGCTAGCAGATGCCAAATTACCTGATGATTTCTGCAAGGATTTCCCAAAAAATGTATAATTATCTAATTCATAACTTTGGTGCAAAAATGAGCTCAGGCGGTCTGCAACCTAAACACAAACGTGATTAAATCTCACTATTTTTATATAAAAAGCATGTGCCACATACACCATAGTAATCATTTCCAGTTAGCATTGCACTTAAAATATCTAACTAAAGATCTATCAGTACTGATCAGCACCTACAGTATACAAGCTATGCCGTAGAAATGCACAGTTGTCACTTGCATCTTCGCCTTAAAAGAAAGGAATTTAAGTATCCGATATGTGCAACAATAGTTTATACCTTTTGAAGAAGAAAAGTTATAATTTTGTGACATCTTAGTAGTAAATGGAGTTAATTCAATAAAAAATACATTTTCATGATGCAATCCATGCCCACAAACAACCACAGGCTTACACCTGATTTAACTATTCCCTTTCTCCCATCTTAGCTTCAGCCCATCAAGAAGAGAAAATCTAACAATCCAAAGCCCACATGGAACGTGACTATGCCTTGGTTTCCCAATTGATTCAAAAAGACAGGAGGATTAGAGGGGGAATTGTATTTTGAATGTATTGGCGGTATGTGCAAGCTTTGTGTTCTTTGAGTTATTCTTAGCAGTCTCACTGTGCAATGAAGAATCATAAGAGTTGTGATGAATATGTATTCTGACACTTCCCTACCTGGCATCACAACCAACCAGTGAGATCACAGCATGCAAATCTTGATTTATGACTGCTGCCACCAAAGTATCAAGCACAGTCTCCAATGAAAACGTACTGTAACCTTTGCTCATTCTGCCGATTTAATTTTTTTTTTCTCTTTATTAGTGAAATGAGATCAGTGTCAAAAACATTTATCTGCCCTCTGCACACTCTAAACACTGTCCAAACAGCTTAGATCTCTGTACAAGAGATCTTCTGCCCCATGGCAGTGTGAGAGCCACCGACCTCTGTTCATTGCTATTTCATCTATGTTACAGGTGTGCAAGCATCTGCTGCTTGGACCACTATAAGCAGGCATAAAATGGCCAGTCAGAAATGAGACCAGACAGTTGTGGGTGGCTAATATGTTGTTGATGCATTTATTAGTTTCTCTTGGCTGCGTATTGTGAACTGTGAAATTTACATTGATTTGGCTCTTCTAATATGGATACAGGGATATAAGTTTTAGTATAAGGATGCTTTTAATTAAGTTAAGGAGTACTAATACACAGCAAAAAGAAAGAAAAAAAAACCTACACTTTCTATGCTCCGGACCATAAGACACACCAAGGTTTGGAGGTCAAAAAACAGGGAAAACATACACTAACCCTGGTACATCTATAGTGCAGGGGAATCATGGGGAGCTTCTCTTCCCCCTCCTTCCATCCTGTCTACATATTCTCCCAGTTACAGTAATCCTCTAATTGAGGCAAAAACTGGAGATGTGTGTTGCAATAGAACTGCAACATTCCAGTTGCCTGCAACTAGGATTACAACCTATGAAAATACTGTACATTGCGAAACTAAAAATCTGTCAGCGCAAGAACAACAGGACAGCACATCAAAATGAGCGAACCAGTCAGTGCATAGCTAGCACAAACCAACAGTCACAGCATTCTTGATGTTACTCACAACTGTTGTCCCTTTTGAGTCATCGCAGTCCTTATTGTGATCTTCGGTTTTCACCTGGCCATCTGATGCCTTTATGCCACCAAGCAGGGCAATTAAGAGGGGGTCCCCCAGCTGGTGTCCCTTCGAAGCTACCTCTAGGAGGAGTGGGGCAGAAGGAAGAGGCATTTGGCAAGAGTGGCAGAGGACCAAGTGCGAGCCACTCACATCACTGTTTCCCACAGTAAAAATGCTGTGTGAGACAGTGGACCAGGCCAAATTTGTAGCATTGCAGATAGCATGAATACTACATTTAGAAACAGCAGCATATTACCATTGATGGTAACCAGGGGTCTAGTCCTGGGAAAAGAGGTGAGTGGACTCACCTGGAAAACCCCTGTGCCGCGCGTAGCGCCAAAAATGGGCGTGCCCAAGCATAATATGGGCGTGGTCATGGGTGGGGCCAAATATACATGACCTTAGCAGTGATGTAAAAGGTCTGCCGGGGAAGTTTGAGCTCTGCCGTAGTGTATCCCCCCAAAATAGATGTAATCTGACAGCATTTCACCAAAAAGACACATAATCTGGTAGAAGTTGCTCCAAAATACAGATAATATGGCAGTGGTTCCCCCAAAATAGATAATGTGGCAGCAGCAGTTCCTCCAACATACACATAATTTGGGAGCAGTTTCCCAAAATACGCGAAACCTGGCAGCGGATCACCCAAAATACACGTAACACCCAAAATGCATATAATCTGGCAGCAGTAGTCCCCCAAATTTACACAATCTGGCAGCAGTTCCGCAAAATACGCATAATCTGGCAGCAGCCGCTCCCCTAACATACACATAATTTGGCAGCCGTTCCCCAAAATACACGTAATCTGGCAGCAGCCGTTCCTCTAACATACACATAATCTGGCAGCTGTTCCCCAAAATACATAACAGCGGTTCCACAAAAATGCAGATAATCTGACAGCAGTTCCCCCAAAATAGGTACCCCCAGCATAGGTAGCCAGGTCTATAGATGTCCCCAGTATAAGTAGCCATGAGTATAGTAGTCCCAGTATATGTAGCCAGAGGTATATGTGCCTAGTATATGTAGCCAGGGGTATATGTCCCCAGTATATGTAGCCAGGGGTATACGTGCCCAGTATATGTAGCCAGGGGTATACGTGCCCAGTACATGTAGCCAGGGGTATATGTGCCCAGTATATGTAGCCAGGGGTATATGTGCCCAGTATATGTAGCCAGAGGTATATGTGCCCAGTATATGTAGTCAGGGGTATATGTGCCCAGTATATGTAGTCAGGGGTATATGTGCCCAGTATATTTAGGCAGGGGTATATGTCCCAGTATATGAAGGCAGGGGTATATGTGCCCAGTATATGTAGGCAGGTGTATATATGCCCAGTATATGTAGTCAGGGGGTATATGTGCCCAGTATATATGTAGTCAGAGGTATATGTGCCCAGTATATGTAGTCAGGGGTATTTGTGCCCAGTATATGTAGTCAGGGGGTATATGTACCCAGTATATGTAGCCAGGGGTATATGTGCCCAGTATATGTAGCCAGAGGTATATGTGCCCAGTATATGTAGTCAGGGGTATATGGGCCCAGCATATGTAGTCAGGGGTATATGTGTCCAGTATATGTAGTCAGGGGGTATATGTGCCCAGTATATATGTAGCCAGGGGCATATGTGCCCAGTATATGAAGCCAGAGGCATATGTAGCCAGGGGTATATGTCCCAGTATATGTAGTCAGGGGGTATATGTCCCAAGAATAGGTAGTCAGGTGTCCCCCAGCAGGAGGGGAGCAGTGCAGTGGAAGGAGAGCTGTGAGCAGCGGTGGAGAAGGGGGGCCATCTCCCCCCCCCTTCCCTCACCTTAGGGCTCTCCATCCCTCGCCCTCCCCTCCAGAAGTAACGTGCGTGCAGCCGGCAGCGGGCAGGAATTACCTCTCCTCGTTCTGGTGCGAGCACTCCACTGCCGCAAGTCTGGTCTGGTCCAGACCAGAGCAGCAGCACGCAGATCCAGTGCCGGAACAAGGAGAGGTAAGTCCCGCCCGCTGCCGGCTGCCCACACATTACTTCTGGAGGGGAGAGCGAGGGAGGGAGAGCACCCTAAGGTGAGGGAAGGGGGGAGATGGCCCCCCTTCTCCACCGCTGCTCACAGCTTTCCTTCCACTGCGCTGCTCCCCTCCGAACATGGCAGGGTGGACGACGTCCACGCTGGGGAAATAGTAAGTGGGCGCCGTCCACCTGTGTCCACGCACCACTCTGCCCCTGATGGTAACTATCTATTCGTGCAGTTTTAAGTATCATGGTCATGTGGACATGCCTCACAGATGCATGCTGGGAGATTCCCTTAATAGACACTACAGGCAAGCCCTATCCTTGATTACTCACTGAATGTTTGAAAGAATAGAAGCGTGCTTTGTTTTATTTACTCTTAATTAATTGTTACTAAAATAGAACAATCAACAAACCTGTCTCTAATGATAAAAATAATGCATGGATCAGATGGTTTAGGTCTTGTTCTGGGCCCCATTCATCTATTTAGCTTGTTGACATGGAGCATGTAAAGTAAATTTCTTCTATATTTGTTACAATAATCTTCTCTATATGTATTAAGTTTGCATGTATCACTATACTGCAAATTTAATTGTTTTTGGTCCCTATCATGCACCGATCACCATATATAGCAATTACATATGATTTAATTTGAGGCCTGAGCCTGATGATTCGATGTATGAGGACAGTGTGTGGAGACTGGTTGATTTTGGAGCAGGACTACAGTCTGGGGTGCTATGTTGCGTTGGGAGGAAATCGTCAAACAGGTTGGCAGGGAGTGTGAGGAGAACAGGGAATCTAGGAGTACTGAACAAAACATTAAGGTAGGGTTTAAGAAATTAACTAAACTGTATGAACAAAAAACAAGGGCCTGGTGGAACATTAAATATTACAAGAACTATTTACAATCACATAGAGTGGTTGCGGGTGCAGATTTTCCCCTATAGGCGTACCCTATCAGATGATTTCAAAAAACGCTGGGAGGACATTTTGGAGTTATGTTCTAAGGTATGTTTGAATTTGATGCAAGAATTAGAGGAGAGTGACCTTAGGGATATTGACAAAAAATTTCTGACATTTTTGAATCATTGAAATCTTACAGTGAACATACTTTGTTCACATCTAAAAACAATCAGTTGAAGATTCACATAGAAAAATATAATAGAGAATTAGTGACTAGAAAAGTCAATACATTTGAACAAGATAAATTAGCTTACAAATTGGGTTACGCCTATAGGTGGGGACGACCCCCGCCTAATCACAAGGGAAGAAAACCTAAAAATCCCCCCCCCCCCCCAGATCCACCCTCGGACGCCTCGGTGGGTTCAGGTTTGGTTGAGGATTCTGATACCTCTATAGGGACAGACAGTGTGGCGTCCTCTACTTCCACTGGACAAGGCTCCACTGACCCTAAACGCCCCCATACCCGTTCACAAGACCCCGATCATAATAAAAAAAAAACGTAAACAGGGGTAAAAAAATAAACTTATTAGAGGAATACATAAAGATAATAAGAAAGATAAAGGCCCTATCAACAAATATCTGGTTGATTGTAGCTCACAGGAGGAGGAAGAGGGTGGTCTCGGGACCGGGGGAGCATGTGGCTACTCGGGTGCACCACAGTCCTCATCCTGTTCACCTTTTTTAGGGGACGGATAGATGAAAGTGGGGGATTTGATGCGTCCAAAGCAGTGGACATCTATCCAATATATGATGGACACTGTGAATCACCAAGGGTGAGTCACAGCAAAAATAATAACAAAAAAGATGATATGCAGATTGTGAACATCTCCAGGGAACATTTGTCTCCCGGGCTCACGTCTGTGTTGTCCAAGGGTCTGGGCTTTTGTCCTAATGGAAAATTGTATAAATTTAAATTTATTAAAGATGTTCACTTATTTGGACGCAACTTAACCCTCAAAATGCTGCACAAAAAGAAAGAAACTGCCCCCCTTGGTGGGGCCATTTCAGACTGGAAGGACTGGACTAATCAGGACTACAGGACATTAATGGACCTAATAAAATTGAGTGATGAAAATGACAGCATGGACAATGAGTCAATGGAAGGTCTGAGTGTCAGCTCCAGAATTAATAAGGCTTTTAAAAAACGTTCCACATCTTTTCCCCCGTTTTCGCTCTGTCCAAGTATACATACTTTTGTATCTTTAGTGGAGGATGATATCCGTAAATTATGGATTGAACCGGAATCCACTTCTAATCTTTCTGCTGATGAATTGGAAGCTTTGGACGGCATACGATCCAATGATCATTTAGTTATTAAACCGTCCGACAAGGGAGGAAATGTGGTGGTAATGAATGTGGAACAATACACCCATATGTGTCAAAAGATTTTAAACAATCACGATTGGTATCAGAGGGTCTCTCCGTCCAGGGTACTCAGAAACCAGAGGGCACTTTTTGATATCATAGAAGATGCTACTCGTACAGGTATCATCACACCTCAAATTGCTGAATCTTTGAAGGTGAAAAACCCTATTACACCCACCTTTTATGCACTGCCTAAAGTGCATAAGTGTGTGGTAAGACCACCCGGCTGACCCATTGTATCTGGCTGAGGGGCCCTTACAGAGAAAATTAGTGTATACGTGGATAGACATCTCCAACCCCACGTACACCGATTGCCGTCGTATGTGCGTGATACCATGCATCTCCTGGAGATTATTGATGGACTACAGGTGCCGTCTGGTACTCTTCTTGTGACCCTGGATGTAGAGGCCCTTTACTCCAGCATCCCTCAGACTAAAGGAATTGAGGCGGTAGGGAGATTCCTGTCTGAGTTGGATGCTGGAGAGTATATGCACAATGACTTTATACTGAGTTTGCTCATGTTTATATTACAAAATAATGTATTCCTTGTTGGCTGTGCGTATTGCCAATATTTATCGATCGGCTCACAAATAACTTTGCCTAACGGCAAAGCATGGTCTTTAAGACATTTTGTAAATTGCAACACCGAGTGTGTTGTTTATCTGCTTACTTGTAAATGTGGCTGTTTTTATGTTGGCAAGATGCATAGACCCTTTAAGGGAAACTGTAGGGGGGGTCGGGGGAAAATGAGTTGAACTTACCCGGGGCTTCTAATGGTCCCCCGCAGACATCCTGTGTTGGCGCAGCCACTCACCGATGCTCCGGCCCCGCTTCCAGTTCACTTCTGGAATTTCTGACTTTAAAGTCAGAAAACCACTGCGCCTGCGTTGCCATGTCCTCACTCCCGCTGATGTCACCTGGAGTGTACTGTGCAGACACAGACCATACTGGGCCTGCGCTGTGCGCTCTTGGTGACATCAGCGGGATCTAGGACACGGCAACACAGGCGCAGTGGTTTTCAGACTTTAAAGTCTGAAATTCCAGAAGTGAACCGGAGGCGGGGCCGGAGCATCGGTGAGTGGCTGCGCCAACACAGGATGTCTGCGGGGGACCATTAGAAGCCCCGGGTAAGTTCAACTCATTTTCCCCTGACCCCCCTACAGTATCCCTTTAAGGAGAGAATCAAAGATCATATTAGTGACATCTCGTGCTGTAACTTTAAGTCGCCCATCTCTAGACATGTTAATTTATCACACAGAGGTAATCCACATTTTTTCCGATTCATCGGGTTAGATAGGGTACATAAACACCCAAGGGGTGGTAATTATGACAAAAAACTTTTGCAAATAGAGTCACACTGGATTTTCAATCTAGAGGCGACTAGCAATAAGGGACTGAATGATAGCATCAACTATCGGGTGTTTCTACCAGAATAGTTGATTCATAGGGACTCTGTGGATCCCCTGGATACACTCCGATTGCTCCCAAATTTCTTCCTGTGTGCGTTTTTGCTCCCACCACTTGTATCCCCAGATTGTTGCTATTAGGTATACGAGGAGACCCAGTAGGTTGGGTTCTCATTTTCGTTTCTTTTCATAAGATCCTGCTTCACACCAGTGTCTCCTCTTTTTATGCTATCAGCATTCTATGTATATATTGATGTATTCATATTATTTAATTCTCTTTATGTCCACACACAGGGCACCCAGTGACAGCAGTCGTTCATCTGTGGGTGGATTGATTAAACCGCATAAATTTCTGTGCAGTTTGGGATTGTATATCCCCATCTTTCACCACAGGTGAATTCACGGGTTTCCCTGAGATGTGGTTTATATTTATGTTTATGTTGGTTGGTAATCATTTTTACCTTTACTTATACAAACATCTAAGCTCATTGTAGCTCAATATGTGGGAACGGGCGGGCTGTCTCTCCACCTCCCTGTCCCTGCGCGCGTGCGCCTGGCTCTCCCTCTCCTGGCGAGGCACCCACGGTGCGCTTTGGAGGTGACGCATTTCCGCCCGATGGAACGCGGATTTCCGGTCCGCGGGCTGAGGTCTGGCACGCTAGGCGTACCTCCGCATGACGGCATTGGACTGCGTGCGGGGAGGTGGCCGGGGGCGGAGATTCTGGGCGTGGGCGGGTGGGACGGAGGAGGCGGCCAGCGGCCTTAAAGTGAACCTTAAGTGAGAAAAAAAAATTGAGTTTTACTCACCTGGGGCTTACCTCAGCCCCCTGCAGCTGATTGGTGCCCACGACGAGTCGCTCTGATGCTCCGGGTCCCGCTGGCGGCCACTTCCGGTTTCGCCGTCAGGACCCGTCAGGCTGGGGAACGCGGCTGATACTACGCGTTCCCAGCCAAAATAGCACCCCTATGCGGCCATATGTCCGCATACGGGTGCCTATGCGGACATATGGCCGCATAGGGGTGCTATTTTGGCTGGGAACGCGTAGTATCAGCCGCGTTCCCCAGCCTGACGGGTCCTGACGGCGAAACCGGAAGTGGCCGCCAGCGGGACCCGGAGCATCAGAGCGACTCGTCGTGGGCACCGATCAGCTGCAGGGGGCTGAGGTAAGCCCCAGGTGAGTAAAACTCAATTTTTTTTTCTCACTTAAGGTTCACTTTAACGTGTATTTGAATGGCATCCTTTGGACGCTATGATCGAGATGCACTACAAGTAACAGGATGCCAGTTCCTGATGAGGCTAAAGTAATTTAGCGAAACATGTCGAGCAAATAGGCATCCTCATACCACTGACTACCAGAGACTCCTCTTGACCTGCCTGGATCCAACCATGATTGGCAAGGACGCTGCTTGAAGGGGTAATATTGACACCTGTTTCCTTTGTATGAACTGTTGCCTGCTGCTTCTGCTTGTGCTATACGCTGCTTTCAAGTGTGCTATCAGCAGTATCCACAATACTACTTTGCCTTTGGGACTCAGTGGACTGCATGTTCAGCATTGCGGCCATGGGCTGTTGACTCATTTACAGGTGTCTGGGAACCCTGCAGCTACCTGCAATACTAATTGAACCCTACAGCATTTTTAACCTAGAGGCTTGTTCCATACACATGCTTGGCTTATGCTTGCATCATTACCATCTTCGCATTATACTACAATCTTGCTTGCTTGCACAGCTCATGTGTGTTGCTGCTTCTCTGTGGAACTTCACCATATACATATATACATCAAGCTGGGACTACATGGCCTCCTTGAAGGGCATATGACAATTTGAACTGTCACCATAACTACTGACATCTGCGATTGGGATTACCGGTGGACTTTATATGTGCTTGATCTTGGCCCATTTACAACAGCTTCACAATTGATCACAGCTTTACAATTTTGAGTGAAGTGTCACATGGTCACAAGTCTTGGACTCTTTGCTGTAGCTAACCATATCAGCCATCTTTAGGCCCAGGAGGGAGTGGTGTATCTGGACATAGGGGACTGCAGCCCCTTTTGTCTGGATTTGTCTCTGGAGTCAGTTGGTCTATATACATCCTATCATGCATTTTTGTATTGGGTTTTAGAATTCATATATTTATGTCAGTAGATTTTTTATATCATTTAGATTAATAAAGGTTTTTCATTTTTTCACATGCACCCAATAGTCAATTCTTCATTTGTAAATTTATCTATTTAGCTTGTTGACATGGAGCATGTGAAGTAAATTTCTTCTATATTTGTTACAATAGTCTTCTCTATATGTATTAAGTTTGCATGTATCACTATACTGCAAATTTAATTGTTTTTGGTCCCTATCATGCACCGATCACCATATATAGCAATTACATATGATTCATATAAATACTTGTAACAGGCACAAAGTCCCTGATTTGTGGACTTCCTTAAATTGCACCACAGGATTGTAAAAATAAAAATTAGAGCGTTTTGTACAATACCTATTTTGGTGATGACCATAATGTTCTCTGCCTGTGTTCTGTCACAAAAGGCACACAATGAGGTGATATCTCAACAAAAGGAACACAGCAGCACAAATCTTGCCCATATATAAACACTGCCTTACTACAAAAGTAAATAACAAATAAGAGTTAAGGCTAGTTTCACATATTATGTGGTGATCAAACTGCACCATTTCCTCGTGCATATTACCCTGCAGCAAAGTGCACCGACAGGGTAACATGCGTAGCCCCCCCCCCCCCCCCCCCCCACTAAGTGATGTACTCCCTACTGGAGTACCTCACTGAAGTATTGTCGCTCCGCACCGGTGCGCCACCCGGCTACTGGGATCATCCATTCACACCGCACCGCAATGAGTCACCATAGACCTACATTGCTGCATAATCTGTGTGGTAGGCACGGATCATGCAGCAATGCACTGCAGAGTTTGCACTGGCTTTGCATTAATTTTGCTACTTCTGTTGCACTGCATCACGTTGCCATAGTGTGTAAGTCTCCATAGACTTACATTGCGAAGAGCTGCGACTGGGTAGAGTACCGTGACGGGACACAGATAGGGCTCGATTCACTAAAGTGTGATAACTGCTATCACAGCAGTTATCACGCAATCTGCCGCATGCGGTGCTTTGCACGTGTAAAAGATTACTCCACGTGATAAACGAACGTGCAAACTTTCTTTTATCATGCAGAGTAATATTTTACGCTCGCAAAGCGCCGTGCGTGGCAGATCGTGTGATAACTGCTGTGATAGCAGTTATGACGCTTTAGTGAATCAACCCCATAGTGTGAATGAAGCATAAAGGGGCACTATAGCAAAATTTAGGCTACATTTTTAAATAAACACGACCTAATATGCTATTTGCAACGTGGTACCAGGGTTATCCCAGTAGCCTAAATTTCGCTACAATGTCCCTTTAATAATAAAGTTACACTATAATATGGTGCCCTCCCTACAAAAATGTCCTTAGAGTGTGGTAGAGATGTTAAATTGTGACATAAGAAGTATAATAGTAATATAATAATAATAACTGACATAGAATATTAAGAAAGTAACGGTCACTACTACTTGATAACAGAGCACAAAGGTAAAAAGCGCTTTGCTTTCTTCATTGATATGTAAAATACTGAAGTTTTTGCATATGCATGCACGAGACTGTGCTGTTGCATCTTTCCTGCAATTATAGTGCAAAGCACAGTGTTTAAGATATTACCGGGTACTACAGCTAAATAGCTGGCCTTGGATCTAAAATCTAAAATGAAAACTTCAGTAAATGGAAAATTAGTTCTCTGTTACTTACCAGTACCAGAGATTAACTACTTCCCGACCGCCGTATAGACAAATGGCGGCAGGGAAGCAGACGCCGCAAGGACCGCCGTATTGACAAAATGCGGCGGTCCTTGTTTGGGCATGGGCGGAGCGATCGCGTCATCCGTGACGCGATCCTCCACCTCCGCCTGTCGCCGCTCACTCGCCGCAACATCCCGCCGGCCATACGGAAGCGCCGGCGGGATGTTAACCCGACGATCGCCGCATACAAAGTGTATAATACACTTTGTAATGTTTACAAAGTGTATTATACAGGCTGCCTCCTGCCCTGGTGGTCCCAGTGTCCGAGGGACCACCAGGGCAGGGTGCAGCCACCCTAGTCTGCACCAAGCACACTGATTTTCTCCCCCCCCCGCCCCAGATCGCCCACAGCACCCATCAGACCCCCCCTACCCACCCCCCAGACCCCTGTTTGCACCCAAGCACCCCCCTAATCACCCATCAATCACTCCCTGTCACTATCTGTCAACGCTATTTTTTTTTATACCCCCCCCCCCTGCCCCCTGCTCCCTCCTGATCACCCCCCCACCCCCCAGATTCTCCCCAGACCCCCCCCAGACCCCCCCCCATGTACTGTATGCATCTATCCCCCCTGATCACCTGTCAATCACCTGTCAATCACCCGTCAATCACCCATCAATCACCCCCTGTCACTGCCACCCATCAATCAGTCCCTAACCTGCCCCTTGCGGGCAATCTGATCACCCCCCCACACCAATAGATCGCCCGCAGATCCGACATCAGATCACCGCCCAAATCCATTGTTTACATCTATTCTCTCCTCTAAACACACAATAATTACCCATCAATCACCCCCTATCACCACCTGTCACTTTTACCTATCAGATCAGACCCTAATCTGCCCCTTGCGGGCACCCAATCACCCGCCCACACGCTCAGATTGCCCTCAGACCCCCCCTTATCAATTCACCAGTGCATTCATTACATCTGTTCTTCCCTGTAATAACCCACTGATCACCTGTCAATCACCTGCCAATCACCTATAACCCATTAATCACCCCCTGTCACCCCCTGTCACTGCCACCCATCAATCAGCCCCTAACCTGCCCCTTGCGGGCAATCTGATCACCCACCCACACCATTAGATCGCCCGCAAACCCGCCGTCAGATTACCTCCCAAATGTATTGTTTACATCTGTTATCTTCTCTAAACACCCACTAATTACCCATCAATCACCCATCAATCACCCCCTATCACTGTTACCTATCAGATCAGACCCTAATCTGCCCCTTGCGGGCACCCAATCACCCGCCTACACGCTCAGATTACCCTCAGACCCCCCCTTATCAATTCGCCAGGGCATTATTTACATCTATCCTTCCCTGTAATAACCTACTGATCACCTGTCAATCACCTGCCAATCACCTATCACCCATCAATCACCCCCTGTCACCCACTGTCACTGCCACCCAACAATCTGCCCCTAACCTGCCCCTTGCGGGCAATCTGATTACCCACCCACACCAATAGATCGCCCGCAGATCCGACATCAGATCACCACCCAAGCGCAGCGTTTACTCTCCTCTAAACACCCACTAATTACCCATCAATCACCCATCAATCACCCCCTATCACCACCTGTCACTGTTACCCATCAGATCAGACCCTAATCTGCCCCTTGCGGGCACCCAATCACCCGCCTACACGCTCAGATTACCCTCAGACCCCCCCCTTATCAATTCGCCAGTGCAATATTTACATCTGTTCTCCCCTGTAATAACCCACTGATTACCTGTCAATCACCTGTCAATCACCTATCAATCACCCATCAATCACCCCCTGTCACTGCCACCCATCAATCACCCCCTGTCACTGCCACCCATCAATCACCCGCTGTCACTGCCACCCATCAATCAGCCCCTAACCTGCCCCTTGCGGGCAATCTGATCACCCACCCACACCAATAGATCGCTCGCAGATCCGACGTCCGATCACCTCCCAAGTGCAGTGTTTACATCTGTTCTCTACCCTAAACACCCACTAATTACCCATCAATCACCCCCTGTCACTGCTACCTATCAGATTAGACCCCTATCTGCCCCTAGGGCACTCAATCACCCGCCCACACCCTCAGAATGCCCTCAGACCCCAGCCCTGATCACCTCGCCAGTGCATTGCTTGCATCTATTCCCCCCTCTAATCACACCTTGAGACACCCATCAATCACCTCATGTCACCCCCTAGCACACCTACCCATCAGATCAGGCCCTAATTTGCCCCGTGTGGGCTCCTGATCACTCGGCCAAACCCTCAGATCCCCCTCAGACCCCCTTCCGATCACCTCCCCAGTGCATTGATTGCATCTATTTTCCCCTCTAACCACCCCCTGAGACACCCATCAATCACCTCCTGTCACCCCCCTAGCACTCCTATCCATCAGATCAGGCCCAATACAACCTGTCATCTAAAAGGCCACCCTGCTTATGACCGGTTCCACAAAATTCGCCCCCTCATAGACCACCTGTCATCAAAATTTGCAGATGCTTATACCCCTGAACAGTCATTTTGAGACATTTGGTTTCCAGACTACTCACGGTTTTGGGCCCGTAAAATGCCAGGGCGGTATAGGAACCCCACAAGTGTCCCCATTTTAGAAAAAAAGACACCCCAAGGTATTCTGTTAGGTGTATGACGAGTTCATAGAAGATTTTATTTTTTGTCAAAAGTTAGCGGAAATTGATTTTTATTGGTTTTTTTCCACAAAGTGTCACTTTCCGCTAACTTTTGACAAAAAATAAAATCTTCTATGAACTCGTCATACACCTAACAGAATACCTTGGGGTGTCTTCTTTCTAAAATGGGGTCACTTGTGGGGTTCCTATACTGCCCTGGCATTTTAGGGGCCCTAAACCGCGAGGAGTAGTCTAAAAAACAAATGCCTCAAAATGACCAGTGAATAGGACGTTGGGCCCCTTAGCGCACCTAGGCTGCAAAAAAGTGTCACACATGTGGTACCGCCGTACTCAGGAAAAGTAGTATAATGTGTTTTGGGGTGTATTTTTACACATACCCATGCTGGGTGGGAGAAATTTCTATGTAAATGGACAATTGTGTGTAAAAAAATCAAACAATTGTCATTTACAGAGATATTTCTCCCACTTAGCATGGGTATGTGTAAAAATACACCCCAAAACGCATTATACTACTTCTCCTGAGTACGGCGGTACCACATGTGTGGCACTTTTTTACACCCTAAGTACGCTAAGGGGCCCAAAGTCCAATGAGTACCTTTAGGATTTCACAGGTCATTTTGCGACATTTGGTTTCAAGACTACTCCTCACGGTTTAGGGCCCCTAAAATGCCAGGGCAGTATAGGAACCCCACAAATGACCCCATTCTAGAAAGAAGACACCCAAAGGTATTCCGTACGGAGTATGGTGAGTTCATAGAAGATTTTATTTTTTGTCACAAGTTAGTGGAAAATGACACTTTGTGAAAAAAAAACTATTAAAATCAATTTCCGCTAACTTGTGACAAAAAAATAAAAACGATGGGGGCGTGGCCAGCAGCCGAGGAAGATGGACGCGTGCTAGCCTCGTCCTGCACCTCCCAGCCGCATTAGACCTCAGCACACCCGCAGCAGACCTGTTCCAGCCAGCCCATCAAAACGGCAGAGCCCTCCAGCCCTCCTAGAACACGAATGGGCGGCCGGCGGACCGGCAAACAGAACGGAGGAGCCGCATCTCAGCCTCCCCCCGCAAGCAGCACCCCGCCCAAGATGGCGTCTGGGCAACAACAGCGCGCTGAGTCCCCGGCCCATGCCTCCGACGACAACAGCAGTGTCGCCTCGAGTCAATCGGTGGACCGCAGGAGGAAGCTAACATCCACAGCTAAAGGTACCGGGGGCACAACTGCACGGGACAGGGCTTTATTGGAGCAGTTTGAGGCAATACTACAGCGCAGACTAGATGAGGCCTCCACACACATCACATCTCAGTTAAAGAAGGAGATCAGAGAACTGGGCAAACGTACAAATGAACTTGAGCAAAAGATGGATAAAGCTACAGTAGTACTGGATGCACATGAAAAAGATATAGAAACAGTACAAGCAGATGTGCAGCTCTCACACCTCAAAATGGAGGACTTTGAGAACAGAGCCCGGCGCTGCAACCTCAGGATCCGTGGGATCCCGGAGACAGTAACAGACCTCCAGTCCACAGTTACCGCTCTTTTCCAGGAGCTGAACCCATCCATTCCAATCGATAGACTGGAGTTCGACCGCATCCACAGGGCCCTCACTCCACTTAAAGAGAAAGGTCCCCCTCGGGATGTGATAGTGAAGCCCACCTTTTATAATACAAAAGAGGCCCTCCTGAAGGCAGCCCGCGATAAGGCGGAACTCACATTTCAAAACTACAGCTACCAGCTTTTTGCAGACCTGGCCCCAGCCACAATTCAGCGCAGACGAGCAATGAAGCCTATCTTACAAATATTGCTGGCACATAAAGTGAAATACAAATGGGGATTCCCCTTTAAGCTGATGTTCACTTATCAAAATAAGCATATCACTGCTTCTTCACCCGAGGAAGCCCAACGAAAGCTTGAACTGCTACAGCTCAGCCTACCTGCTGGATCCCCAGCACACAGCCAACATTCCAGCCGCTCAGAACCCCTCTGGGAAACGGTTAAATCCCGCCGTGCTGCATCTAGACGAGAAGCGACCTCACCCTCTCCATCTAGGATGTCTGACCCAGGATGACTGTCCCACTTTAACCTACGAGATCGCCAATCTGTGATGAGACACCGTCTGTCTACTTTTTTTTTTTTTTTTTTTTTTCCACAGCTGACCCCCTTGGTTAAAAAAGGGGGAAAATACCATCCTACCATGTCTTTTAACTTCTGATTAACCTTTTTCCTCCTCCAGGTGATGCTGGACTCAGAACTATATACAGTATATTTTGTTCATTATCTCTTGTGTTTTAAGCTGGAGCCTGTTTGGTCTTCTGTAGGTGTTTAAACTATGACATTCTTTTTGTTCTAACAAACTATGCGGCTGGGAGGGGTCACTGACCCCCTGCCATGTTTTTGGCTTTACTCTCAGCATTGCTGAGCGTGCTCTTGACTTTCCCTGCGCTCTTAAAGCGCAGGGCTTGTCATTTACAGGTATTCTCAGGCCTCCCCCTGTTCGGCCTCCGACTAGAGGGACGCCTACATCTCACCTTTCTTCACTACTCCTACCTAGTTTCTCACCCCTTACCTCCTCAACTTTTCCTATCCCTTTACTGTTTTCTGGGGCCCCTTCTCTCCCTCTGGCACGATATCAACGTGGTTATACAATCATCCATCTGGCACAATGGCATTACATAATGATCTAGGAGGTTTAACAATAATCTCACATAATGTGCAAGGTTTTAATGTCCCACAGAAAAGAGCCAAAGCATTCCGTTATTACAAGTCCTGTAAGGCGGACATTGTCTGCCTGCAGGAGACCAGATTCTCAGTGTCTTCCCACCCCTCCTTCCTTAGCTACCACTACCCACTGACCTATAGCTCCAAGGCGCGTGAGAAGGTGAGGGGGGTCACAATAGCGTTTCGCAGAGGACTACCCTTTAAATGTATAACCCAGGCTATCGACCCTACCGGGAGATATGTGCTGCTGGTAGGGACTCTGGGAGATGTTTCTTTGACACTCGTATCATATTATGCACCTAATAGATTTCAGGAGCGGTTCCTCTCTCATCTGGTTCAGGTCATCAACAGCCACAAAGTGGGCACTCTCATCTTGTGTGGGGACACTAACTCAGTACTAGATGAAAAGCTAGACAGGTCTAAACCAACACCCCAGACCACCACATCCCAGGTCCCTGGGGCCCCATGCCCATCGGCCTTATACTCCTTATTTCGATCTCAAAATCTACATGATGCCTGGAGAGAGGTAAACCCCACCATGCGAGACTATACATTCTACTCCAACCCCCATGGTACCTTTTGCAGAATAGATCATCTGTTCATACCTCAACAACTACTCCCAAATATAATTAAATCCAAAATCCTAGCAGTTCCTTGGTCAGATCACAGCCCCCTGCTCACACAACTTTCCTCTTTAGTTCCCAGGAAATCCAGCTTCAAATGGCGAATGAACGACTCACTGCTTTCTGATCCAACAACCCTAGATAAAATCCATTCCTATCTGGAGGAATATTTGGATGAGAACGGTGGATCTGTCTCTTCTCCTGTGACCCTTTGGGAAGCATTAAAAGTGACAGTACGCGGCCGCATAATAGGCCTGGCCTCATATATTAAAAAACAACGCCAGAAAGAGGTCGCAGAGCTGACCACCAAGTTTGAAGCTGCGGAAGCAGCCTGGAAAAAGTCCCCATCCACCCAATTGAAACAAGAAAGGGACACACTTCGGGCACAGCTAGACTCTAAATTAACCGACACAGCCGAAAAATGTCTTAGGTGGCAACGAAATAGATACTACAGATGGGCTAACAAACCACACACACTGCTAGCTAATAAACTTAAAAACAGGATCTATAGACCCCCTACAACAACAGTTCGTTTACCTACAGGTTCAGCTACCTCAGACCCACTTAAAATCACTGACAGCTTCCATAATTTCTTAAGCAAACTGTATGCCCAGACACATCCCCCCTCACCTCCAGACATTAAATCCTTTCTAGACTCAGTCTCGCTCCCACAAATCCCTACAGACTCTATAGAATCCCTTAACGGGGACATAACATTAGAAGAAATACTGGAAGCCATTAAAACAATCAAAATTTCCAAAACTCCGGGGCCTGACGGCTTTTCTGGCCTATTCTATAAAAAATTTGCTACGGCATTGGGACCTCTCCTGGTCTCACTTTTTAACGCCTACAAGAGAGGCCAGACCCCTCATGCTAGCTCCCTACAAGCTGATATAGCAATGCTTCCCAAGGCAGAGCAGGAGCCTCTAGACCTCCAGCAATTCAGACCTATATCTTTGCTAAATATAGACAATAAATTACTGGGGAAGGTTCTGGCTACCCGAATAAATAAGTTTCTAGCTAACGTAATCCATAAAGATCAAACCGGCTTTGTACCAGGGCGCCAGGCCTCCGATGCTACATTACGGGCACTCCAAGTATTTGAATTATTACACTCCAGGAAAATAGAGGGCATGTGCCTCTCCCTCGATATTTACAAGGCCTTTGACACAGTCTCATGGGAATACCTATTTGCAGTGCTGAACAAATGGGGGCTAGATGGTTCTTTCTCTTCTTGGGTAAGAATTTTATACTCCAAACCTTCAGCCAGCATCCATTATGCAGGCCAAACCTCCCCCCTTTTTCAGATAAATAGGGGTACTAGACAAGGGTGCCCGCTGTCACCTATCCTTTTCATCATGGCCATGGAGCCCCTAGCAATTGCCATCCGACAAAATAATGGAATTACAGGGGTAGAATTGACAGATATCCACCATAAACTCAATCTATTTGCGGATGACCTATTAATATTCATTACTAGACCAGAATCCTCTCTCCCAGAGCTTATGTCCTTACTAACTAGATTCTCCAAGGTCTCAGGGCTCCAGGTTAACACAGCCAAATCTAAAATCCTCAATATCACCTTACCTCCCAATATAAGTGAAATCTTAAAAACCCAGTTCCCCTTTTCATGGTCGGACACTTTTATCGATTACCTGGGAATAAAATTGACGGCCTCCTATCAAGCATTATTTAGGCACAATTACTATCCTTTAGCAAAATCAATCACCCATTCCTTGACACAATGGTCCTCACATAACCTCTCCTGGTTGGGTCGAATAAATTCCATAAAAATGACACTTCTTCCTAAGATCCTCTACCTTTTCAGGCTATTACCAACCCACGTCCCCCCTCATTTTCTCAGGATGCTGCAGAGCAAATTGAATAGTTTTATTTGGAACAAATCCCGTCCTAGAATCCCAAGAGCGACATTGTATACACACAAGAGAGACGGAGGCCTGGGGGTCCCTAATCTTACCAATTACTACCGGGCAGCACAGCTGAACCACCTTATCTCCCTTTATAAAGGGCCCAGGATGCCCACGTGGACTCTATTTGATATCCCGGCAGCTGCTCCCCAATCAATCCAAACCCCCATCTGGCTCCCCAAGAAGCTTCGCCCCAAGAATCTAAGCGTAATCATGCAACACTGTCTAACAGTTTGGGATGCGATACGCTATTCCTCAGGATTAATGTCACCCACCTTACCACTGATATCCTTCATAGATAACCCACTATTTACCCCAGCATACGATAATCCCAAGAGTTTTAAATGGTGGAGGGACCGGGGATTGGAACAAGTTAAAGCCCTGACCAATAGCTCAGGCATACTGACCTGGGATAATCTCTGTGAAAAATATCAAATCCCAACAACAGAAAGATTCCGATACACGCAACTACACCACTGGCTGAAATCATTAATTTCACACCAGACACAATTCCCCCTCATAATGACCAGATTTGAGAGGTATTGTGCCTCAGACCCTTTTGCCAAAGGGACAATATCAGAAATATATGCTTTACTTAATGATCCACCCCAATCCTTCCGCCATGGATATGTACAAAGATGGGAATCCGATTTGGGTAGCACCAAAACTAAAGAAGAATGGGGAAAGATATGGGATACGACCCCTAAACTATCTCTAAACCTAGCATTGGTTGAATCAGCCTATAAAGTGATGCTACGATGGTACTGGGTACCCTCCAGACTCCGTCACCTCTCCCAATCTAACACTGGCAATTGTTTTCGAGGTTGTAACACTAAAGGCGATATGCTACATACTTTTTGGCACTGCCCTATGCTCTCAAGGTTCTGGTCTCGGGTGTATAGACTGCTCAGATCATTATTTAACAAACCAATAGCTAAAGATCCATGGTCTGCTCTCCTACACTCCAGACTAGAAACACTTAATAAATCTCAAAACATCCTGGCTAATTCTATTTTTGTAGCAGCCTCTCAAGTAATAGCACGAGCATGGAGGACTCAGTTTGTCTCATTCGAAGAACTGAAAAGTAGAGTAACAAACTTTATGACCCAAGAACAGATGGCTGGAGTACTGGAAGACAAGGTGGAGAGACATTATAAAATATGGAATCCCTGGCGCTTACATATAGGCTTGCCCCAAATAAGTTAGGCAATTACTGCTTATCTTAATGCTCATTGCTGTCTTGCAACAAGATAAGAGGTTAAAAGAGGGCCCCAGACACCCTCATCTCTTCTTTCCTTTTCCTGCTTTCTTTTTTCCTACTTTTCTGTCCTCTTCCCCTCTACCCAGAAGGGACCTCTTCCCTTCAATCTATATCTGCGGGCTTATGCGCCCGATTAAGCCATGTTAATTTTAAAAATTGATGGAAGCAGCACTTTGTCAGTTGATGTAACTTCAGTGTAGCTGTGAGCCTCAGGCTAACCTATTGTGCTGGTTTACCGACGTATAATTTGTATGTTTTTATGTTCAATTCACTCTGTGCTAAGTCTGCAACAGAAGATATATTGTTGTGTAAAATTTCAATAAAAATTTTGAAAGAGAAAAAAATAAAAACTTCTATGAACTCACCATACTCCTAACGGAATACCTTGGGGTGTCTTCTTTCTAAAATGGGGTCATTAGTGGGGTTCCTATACTGCCCTGGCATTTTAGGGGCCCTAAACCGCGAGGAGTAGTCTTGAAACAAAAATGACCTGTGAAATCCTAAAGGTACTCATTGGACTTTGGGCCTCTTAGTGCAGTTAGGGTGCAAAAAAGTGCCACACATGTGGTATCGCCGTACTCAGGAGAAGTAGTATAATGTGTTTTGTGGTGTATTTTTACACATACCCATGCTGAGTGGGAGAAAGATCTCTGTAAATGGACAATTGTGTGTAAAAAAAATTAACAAATTGTCATTTACAGAGATATTTCTCCCACCCAGCATGGGTATGTGTAAAAGTACACCCCAAAACACATTATACTACTTCTCCTGAGTACGGCAATACCACATGTGTGGCACTTTTTTGCAGCCTAACTGCGCTAAGGGGTCCAAAGTCCAATGAGCACCTTTAGGCTTTACAGGGGTGCTTACAGTTTAGCACCCCCCAAAATGTCAGGACAGTAAACACACCCCACAAATGACCCCATTTTGGAAAGTAGACCCTTCAAGGTATTCAGAGAGGGGCATGGTGAGTCCGTGGTAGATTTCATTTTTTTTTTGTCGCAAGTTAGAAGAAATGGAAACTTTTTTTTTTTTTTCTCACAAAGTGTCATTTTCCGCTTACTTGTGACAAAAAATAATATCTTCTATGAACTCACTATGCCTCTCAGTGAATACTTTGGGATGTCTTCTTTCCAAAATGGGGTCATTTGGGGGGTATTTATACTATCCTGGAATTCTAGCCCCTCATGAAACATGACAGGGGGTCAGAAAAGTCAGAGATGCTTGAAAATGGGAAAATTCACTTTTTGCACCATAGTTTGTAAACGCTATAACTTTTACCCAAACCAATAAATATACACTGAATGGGTTTTTTTTAATCAAAAACATGTTTGTCCACATTTTTCGCGCTGCATGTATACAGAAATTTTACTTTATTTGAAAAATGTCAGCACAGAAAGTTAAAAAAATCATTTTTTTGCCAAAATTCATGTCTTTTTTGATGAATATAATAAAAAGTAAAAATCGCAGGAGCAATCAAATAGCACCAAAAGAAAGCTTTATTAGTGACAAGAAAAGGAGCCAAAATTCATTTACGTGGTAGGTTGTATGAGCGAGCAATAAACCGTGAAAGCTGCAGTGGTCTGAATGGAAAAAAAGTGGCCGGTCCTTAAGGGGTAGAAAGCCCTAGGTCCTCAAGTGGTTAATAATTTATAATTTAGAGGATATTTTACTATTTGAGAATTGCATTCAGTATTTTCTTAACGTGTAGATTTCCTATGCACTCTCTGCATGAAACAATAAACTACATTATGATTATTACAAAGAAAAATAGATATACAGTATATGCTTTGTGATGGTACTTTGCCATGCAAGCTTACCACTGAAATTACAGTGATCCTTGAAGTTTTTGGTTTTAGTCATTTTCATTAGACCACATTTTTATTACACATCTATGCTTTGTGATGTTACCATACAAACTTATCACGGTGATCCCTGTTGTTCTTGGTTTAGAATGTTATTTTCATTAGACCACATTGTTATTACACATGGACAGTATAGTGATTTATGCAGTACATTCAGTGTTATTGAGTTGCTTTTACTTGTTTCCAACCCTCCTAAAAAGAAAATCAATTGCTAAGCTTTCGTATCTTGGTTAGTAGGATCGTACTGTGAATCAAGTTTCGCACAGGGAAAATTGAATGTATGGGTTCATTAACTAAGCCATAAAGCAATCAGCTCATAGGCTAGACACCAGAGAAAACAGTGTAGACAGCCAACTCAGTGCTTTTAGACTTTTACTTTCAAGATTTCACATGAACAAAAGGTTTTCATAGTTTTTTGCTAGAGAGAATGAATTTTATGTCACCCTATGACAACAACTTTGCTTTCTTTTTTTGTAGACCTCTGAGAGGAAATGTTTATTGCACAAGACAGTATAAAAGCACATAAAGATGTTATGGACTTTATTTTAGTGACTTAAGTGAGGATAATCCTTAATGTTAAAGGAATACTATCGATGTATGCATTTATTTTTAAATGCTGTATGTTGTAGCACACATTAGGACAAGTACTAGGAGCAATTTGATTCCTCACACAGCTGTTCCTCTCAGCTGTAAAATCCTCCGTCAGTTTTGGCGTCAGTGTTGGATACAAAATGTATCTAATACTGAGCTCCCAGAGGGCTAGACCATGTCTCTGCACAGGGGAGTTGCTATCAACTCCTCAGTTTATAGTTTAATTATCACTTTGCTGAAAGAATCCTATTGATATGGTGGTAAGGGGTTAAAGATTCTAGCAATGTGTGTTTATTATCTTTGCTTCTCTTGACTGATAAAGATACTAATAATGCTAATTGTAAACAGTGGTCTGCCCCTCTCAGCAGCTTGTAAAGTGGATGCAGCCTGGAGTGAATCACCACAAGCAGGCAGCCAGGCAACCAGTCTGAGTGTAAACACAGACTAGTGTTATAGCTAGTTATATTCCAGCAATACTACAGCTTATTTAGTTACCTGTTACCACCTCAGATCAGCCTATTTCTCCTCATGTCTGCTGCATGCTGTGATTGACACAGTGAAATATATTTGTGAGCTGTGTGAGAAATGAATTTTTAAGCAGAAATAGAGGGGGAGAGACCTGGGTGAATAAATAAAGTGCCCCTAGCACTAGTGGTAATGTGTACACTAATATAGAGTATTACAAAAAAAAGTTGTTTCAATCGATAGTATTCCTTTAAGTAACTATGTGGCAACCAATAACTGAGTTGAATGAGTCAGTCTGACCACACCTATTTTTAAAAGATTTTTCAACGTCTTTTCATCATCTTATAAACTCTGCCACTATTTTTTTCTAGACCCAATGCAATATATATTGCATTAGTTCTAGAAATAAAAACCTTCCATGGATCCAGACGCAATGCGCAGTTGCAGACGTGTCTCCAGCCTCCCCTTTATAGGAAAAGTTATTGAAAAGGCTGTCTATCTGCAACTTGAAGCCAGGTATCAGCAAACAACATCCTGCACCCTCTACAATCTGGCTTCAAGACACACCATGGCTGTGAAACAGCCCTTATCCAAGTCTGCAACGATCTGCTCATGTGAAGGGGCAGAGGGGAACGCTCCATCCTAATCCTGGTGGATCTCTCAGCAGCTTTTGATAGAGTGGACCATAAAATCTTGCTCAACAGATTGCAGGAATACTGTGGCATCAATGGCTCAGTCCTCCAGTGGTTCAGATCTTTTTTGACTGACAGAATACAGAGAGTGCTTGGGTCTATAAATCAACAAAATTGACAATCTATCCTACACTATTCTACCCTCTGAAAAATTATACAAAAATTCCTGACACTCTCGGTCAAGTTTAATTGGAAACAACTTAATTTGAGATTACTTGCTAGAATGAAAAAAAAAGCTTTAGATTTTCCGGTACTATTAATAGTTTTTATCGAATTACCGTGAATTGGATCCTTTTATTGTATCATGTCTGGCCACCTTATGAGAGTTTTGACCATGGAAATAGATTTCGCCACTCTGGTCCTGGAAGAGAGTTTAGACAGGAGAGTAAACCTCACACCCCACCATTTATGAAAAACAGCAGCAGGGGGTTGGTGGTAAGGCCTCTTGCACACTGCACGCGATTCCGATTCAGATTCCGCTTTTTAATCAGTTTTTACATCTGATTCAGATTCCGATTTGCAGTGTGCAGGGAGCAAACTGCAAATCGGAATCTGAATTGGATGTAAAAACTGATTAAAAAGCGGAATCTGAATCGGAATCACTTGCAGTGTGCAAGAGGCCTTAGACATGCAAGGTAGCCAACTCTAGCCCTGCTGTTAGTTTTTTAAATCTTTTTCTGAGTTTAGTAAAGCATAATCATTGTTCCCCTTACTCATTTCTTTATTTCATTTACAATTGGGTGCCCATTATGCTATTGATGTAGACCTAGAAGAAATCATACTCTAACCCCAAACAGTAAAGTACTGCATGAATGATGTCAATGCAAAAAGGCTTAATCAAAGTTAGTATAGTAGGTTTTCTATGTGCAATTACTAGCAATTACTATGGTGAAATAAAGACGGTCTAAAAAAAACAAATTTTGAGCACAAAAGTTGTGTATTCCATTTGAAATTGACAGTCTATTAATAAATTCTGCTCCCCTGCTAAAATAAACTATCACTGTAACAACTTTGTGGTAACACATTGCAAAATGCTGTCCATTAATGCATGCATGTTACAAGGCGTACATGTAATAAAGGTGTGTAGAAAAAAGGGCACTGGATACTGCCACTAGTAGAATATAAGTAATATTACCAATATTGTTCTACTTAATTCAGATAGTAAAATACTGGTAATCTTTTTTTGAACGGATAAGTTTTATTGGGTTTTACAAAACCAATACAAATACAACACATGGCAAGCATATCTAACTACATATCATATTAGATACGACTACATTTTATTAAACATTACCCACCAATACCCCCATCAACCCCTCCCCTCCCTTCCTTCTCTTGTGGTCTCGTCCCCCCCTCCCCCCACCATCATTATTTCAGGTTAAGATCCCAGTCATAACAATTTAAGTTCAGTTTTCATAGTCTATTCCTTGGTCCTTAATGTATTCCAGCCAAGGTATCCAAATACCTTCAAATTTAAGGGGACAGTTCCATTGGATATATGTAAGTTTATATAAAGGCAAGGATGCAACTTAACTATATTAACCCAATCTGCACTAGTCGGGGGTTTTGGTTGAATCCAATCAATAATTATTGTTTTTCTTGCAAAGTAGCTCAGTAATCTTTACTGATATCTTACAGGGATGGTCGTAGTCAGACAACTTTGCTACGCTGAAACTACGTGTAGTTTTACGGAATTACGCTTCACCATACTACGGCTTCAAAATCAAATATTCGTTGCGAACGCATTTCAAAGACTACGCATTAAAATACACAACTACTCGTAGTGCGAAGCGTAGTGTATGCGGATGCTTATGCCCGTATGCAGAAAATTTTACGCATTAATTCCTCTTTAACCACTTCGCCATATCTGGACGCATATATCCGTCCAGATAGGCAGTGGTGCTGCGGCCGTGTGGTGCGCGCGATCGGGCGCGCGCCCGCGCGCGCTCCCGCTGCCCCCCCGATCAGTGAATGGGAATATAATTCCCATTCACCGATCTAAGTCCCCGGCAGAAATACCGACGCTTTCTCATCAGAGAGCGTGGTATTTCTGCCCCCAGGAAACTTCTTCTCTTCATTTTAGTTCCTAGATGCGACATCGTTCGCATCTAGGAATTTTTTGAATGTGGCCATCTTGTGGCCAAATAGTAAACTGCACCCACATACCTGTATTGAATAAAAAAAATACATTATATTACATCTAAACACCCACTAATTACCCATCAATCACCCATCAATCACCCCCTATCACCACCTGTCACTTTTACCTATCAGATCAGACCCTAATCTGCCCCTTGCGGGCACCCAATCACCCGCCCACACGCTCAGATTGCCCTCTGACCCCCCCCCCTTATCAATTCACCAGTGCATTAATTACATCTGTTCTTCCCTGTAATAACCCACTGATCACCTGTCAATCACCTGCCAATCACCTATCACCCATCAATCACCCCCTGTCACTGCCACCCAACAATCAGCCCCTAACCTGCCCCTTGCGGGCAATCTGATCACCCACCCACACCAATAGATCACCCGCAGATCCGACATCAGATCACCACCCAAGCGCAGCGTTTACATCTATTCTCTCCTCTAAACACCCACTAATTACCCATCAATCACCCATCAATCACTCCCTATCACCACCTGTCACTGTTACCTATCAGATCAGACCCTAATCTGCCCCTTGCGGGCACCCAATCACCCGCCTACACGCTCAGATTGCCCTCAGACCCCCCTTTATCAATTCGCCAGTGCAATATTTACATCTGTCCTTCCCTGTAATAACCCACTGATCACCTGTCAATCACCTGCCAATCACCTATCACCCATCAATCACCCCCTGTCACTGCCACCCAACAATCAGCCCCTAACCTGCCCCTTGCGGGCAAACTGATCACCCACCCACACCAATAGATCGCCCGCAGTTCCGACATCAGATCACCACCCAAGCGCAGTGTTTCCATCTATTCTCTCCTCTAAACACCCACTAATTACCCATCAATCACCCATCAATCACCCCCTATCACCACCTGTCACTGTTACCCATCAGATCAGACCCTAATCTGCCCCTTGCGGGCACCCAATCGCCCGCCTACACGCTCAGATTGCCCTCAGACCCCCCCTTATCAATTCGCCAGTGCAATATTTACATCTGTTCTCCCCTGTAATAACCCACTGATTACCTGTCAATCACCTATCAATCACCCATCAATCACCCCCTGTCACTGCCACCCATCAATCACCCCCTGTCACTGCCACCCATCAATCACCCGCTGTCACTGCCACCCATCAATCAGCCCCTAACCTGCCCCTTGCGGGCAAACTGATCACCCACCCACACCAATAGATCGCCCGCAGATCCGACATCAGATCACCACCCAAGCGCAGTGTTTCCATCTATTCTCTACCCTAAACACCCACTAATTACCCATCAATCACCCCCTGTCACTGCTACCTATCAGATTAGACCCCTATCTGCCCCTAGGGCACTCAATCACCCGCCCACACCCTCAGAATGCCCTCAGACCCCAGCCCTGATCACCTCGCCAGTGCATTGCTTGCATCTATTCCCCCTCTCTAATCACACCTTGAGACACCCATCAATCACCTCCTGTCACCCCCTAGCACACCTACCCATCAGATCAGGCCCCAATTTGCCCCGTGTGGGCTCCTGATCACTCGGCCAAACCCTCAGACCCCCTTCCGATCACCTCCCCAGTGCATTGATTGCATCTATTTTCCCCTCTAACCACCCCCTGAGACACCCATCAATCACCTCCTGTCACCCCCCTAGCACTCCTATCCATCAGATCAGGCCCAATACAACCTGTCATCTAAAAGGCCACCCTGCTTATGACCGGTTCCACAAAATTCGCCCCCTCATAGACCACCTGTCATCAAAATTTGCAGATGCTTATACCCCTGAACAGTCATTTTGAGACATTTGGTTTCCAGACTACTCACGGTTTTGGGCCTGTAAAATGCCAGGGCGGTATAGGAACCCCACAAGTGACCCCATTTTAGAAAAAAAGACACCCCAAGGTATTCTGTTAGGTGTATGACGAGTTCATAGAAGATTTTATTTTTTGTCAAAAGTTAGCGGAAATTAATTTTTATTGGTTTTTTTTCACAAAGTGTCATTTTTCACTAACTTGTGACAAAAAATAAAATCTTCTATGAACTCGCCATACACCTAACGGAATACCTTGGGGTGTCTTCTTTCTAAAATGGGGTCACTTGTGGGGTTCCTATACTGCCCTGGCATTTTAGGGGCCCTAAACCGCGAGGAGTAGTCTAGAAAACAAATGCTTCAAAATGACCTGTGAATAGGACGTTGGGCCCCTTAGCGCACCTAGGCTGCAAAAAAGTGTCACACATGTGGTACCGCCGTACTCAGGAAAAGTAGTATAATGTGTTTTGGGGTGTATTTTTACACATACCCATGCTGGGTGGGAGAAATTTCTATGTAAATGGACAATTGTGTGTAAAAAAATCAAACAATTGTCATTTACAGAGATATTTCTCCCACTTAGCATGGGTATGTGTAAAAATACACCCCAAAACGCATTATACTACTTCTCCTGAGTACAGCGGTACCACATGTGTGGCACTTTTTTACACCCTAAGTACGCTAAGGGGCCCAAAGTCCAATGAGTACCTTTAGGATTTCACAGGTCATTTTGCGACATTTGGTTTCAAGACTACTCCTCACGGTTTAGGGCCCCTAAAATGCCAGGGCAGTATAGGAACCCCACAAATGACCCCATTCTAGAAAGAAGACACCCAAAGGTATTCCGTACGGAGTATGGTGAGTTCATAGAAGATTTTATTTTTTGTCACAAGTTAGCGGAAAATGACACTTTGTGAAAAAAAACTATTAAAATCAATTTCCGCTAACTTGTGACAAAAAAATAAAAACTTCTATGAACTCACCATACTCCTAACGGAATACCTTGGGGTGTCTTCTTTCTAAAATGGGGTCATTAGTGGGGTTCCTATACTGCCCTGGCATTTTAGGGGCCCTAAACCGTGAGGAGTAGTCTTGAAACAAAAATGACCTGTGAAATCCTAAAGGTACTCATTGGACTTTGGGCCCCTTAGTGCAGTTAGGGTGCAAAAAAGTGCCACACATGTGGTATCGCCGTACTCGGGAGAAGTAGTACAATGTGTTTTGGGGTGTATTTTTACACATACCCATGCTGGATGGGAGAAATACCTCTGTAAATGACAATCTTTTGATTTTTTTACACACAATTGTCCATTTACAGAGGTATTTCTCCCACCCAGCATGGGTATGTGTAAAAATACACCCCAAAACACATTGTACTACTTCTCCCGAGTATGGCGATACCACATTTGTGGCACTTTTTTGCACCCTAACTGCGCTAAAGGGCCCAAAGTCCAATGAGTACCTTTAGGATTTCACAGGTCATTTTGAGAAATTTCGTTTCAAGACTACTCCTCACGGTTTAGGGCCCCTAAAATGCCAGGGCAGTATAGGAACCCCACAAATGACCCCATTTTAGAAAGAAGACACCCCAAGGTATTCCGTTAGGAGTATGGTGAGTTCATAGAAGATTTTATTTTTTGTCAAAAGTTAGCGGAAATTGATTTTAATTGTGTTTTTTCACAAAGTGTCATTTTCCGCTAACTTTTGACAAAAAATAAAATCTTCTATGAACTCACCATACTCCGTACGGAATACCTTGGGGTGTCTTCTTTCTAAAATGGGGTCATTTGTGGGGTTCCTATACTGCCCTGGCATTTTAGGGGCCCTAAACCGTGAGGAGTAGTCTTGAAACGAAATTTCTCAAAATGACCTGTGAAATCCTAAAGGTACTCATTGGACTTTGGGCCCTTTAGCGCAGTTAGGGTGCGAAAAAGTGCCACACATGTGGTATCGCCGTACTCAGGAGAAGTAGTATAATGTGTTTTGTGGTGTATTTTTACACATACCCATGCTGAGTGGGAGAAATATCTCTGTAAATGGACAATTGTGTGTAAAAAAAATTAACAAATTGTCATTTACAGAGATATTTCTCCCACCCAGCATGGGTATGTGTAAAAATACACCCCAAAACACATTATACTACTTCTCCTGAGTACGGCAATACCACATGTGTGGCACTTTTTTGCAGCCTAACTGCGCTAAGGGGTCCAAAGTCCAATGAGCACCTTTAGGCTTTACAGGGGTGCTTACAATTTAGCACCCCCCAAAATGTCAGGACAGTAAACACACCCCACAAATGATCCCATTTTGGAAAGTAGACCCTTCAAGGTATTCAGAGAGGGGCATGGTGAGTCCGTGGCAGATTTCATTTTTTTTTTTGTCGCAAGTTAGAAGAAATGGAAACTTTTTTTTTTTTTTTTTTTCTCACAAAGTGTCATTTTCCGCTTACTTGTGACAAAAAATAATATCTTCTATGAACTCACTATGCCTCTCACTGAATACTTTGGGATGTCTTCTTTCCAAAATGGGGTCATTTGGGGGGTATTTATACTATCCTGGAATTCTAGCCCCTCATGAAACATGACAGGGGGCCAGAAAAGTCACAGATGCTTGAAAATGGGAAAATTCACTTTTTGCACCATAGTTTGTAAACGCTATAACTTTTACCCAAACCAATAAATATACACTGAATGGGGTTTTTTTTAATCAAAAACATGTTTGTCCACATTTTTCGCGCTGCATGTATACAGAAATTTTACTTTATTTGAAAAATGTCAGCACAGAAAGTTAAAAAAATCATTTTTTTGCCAAAATTCATGTCTTTTTTGATGAATATAATAAAAAGTAAAAATCGCAGGAGCAATCAAATAGCACCTAAAGAAAGCTTTATTAGTGACAAGAAAAGGAGCCAAAATTCATTTAGGTGGTAGGTTGTATGAGCGAGCAATAAACCGTGAAAGCTGCAGTGGTCTGAATGGAAAAAAAGTGGCCGGTCCTTAAGGGGTAGAAAGCCCTAGGTCCTCAAGTGGTTAAAAAAAAAATTACAATAAAAAAAAAACTACATAAATAGTTACCTAAGGGTCTGAACTTTTTAAATATACATGTCAAGAGAGTATCTTATTAATTTTTTTAAAATTATAAGCTTGTAAATAGTGATGGACGCAAATTGAAAAAATGCACCTTTATTTCTAAATAAAATATCGGCGCCATAAATTGTGATAGGGACGTAATTTAAATGGTGTAATAAGTGGGACAAATGGGCACATAAAATGCATGGGTTTTAATTACTGTAGCATGTATTAATTTTAAACTATAATGGTCAAAAACTGAGAAATAATGATTTTTTTCCATTTCTATCTTAATCTTCCTGTTAAAATGTATTTACAGTAAAGTGGCTATTAGCAAAATGTACTACCTAAAGAAAGCCTAATTAGTGGCGGAACAAACGAGATATAGATCAATTAATTTTGAAAAGTAGCGATAAAGTTATTAGCGAATGAATGGGAGGTGAACATTGCTCGGATGCATAAGATTTTCGAAGCTGTAGGCTGAAGTGGTTAAATGCTTATACCGGTAACTCTTCTATGCGTACATTCATCTCTTCTATGCGTACATGCGATTGTAAGCATACAATCGCACGCGGAAAATTAGCCGCGAGTAACGCATTTGTAGTTCACTATGCAATACACTTGTTAACTATGCATAGTGGGTGTAAGCTAGGCGTAGCAGTACTTTGCTACGTGTTAATTCATAAGCGTAGTTTTGAAACTTCACCTACGAACTACGATGCGTAGATGCGAACTACTATAAATTTGCACTGGCGTAGTTTCTGCTCATCCCTGATATCTTACTATGACCTAATCCTACTCTCACACATAACCCTCCCTCTACTGATGCCTTACCCTTAGCACTCCCTCTATGCCTAAAACTTAATCCCTCCCTCGGTGGTGCCTAAACCGTATAACACCCCCACCCTATGGTGTTGACTAACTCTTACACCTATTGTTGCTTAACCCTTAACCCACCTGCTGCAAAGCCACAACTGGAGGCAATAGGTGTAAATTTGGGTGCCCAGAGGCGCCAGATAAAATAGAAGGCACTGGGGCTACCTGCTATGCAAATTGCTTTGCATCCACTATTTATTGCTGCAGTTTGCATAGCAGGTAGCCCCAGCACCTTGGTTTAGTTATAGGAGGGTTCATGTTAGACAATAGAGTTAGATGTTAATGTTAGGCACAGTTGTATAGAGAGTTAGTGTTAGGTGATAGGGTTTGAGGTTAGTATTAGGCATAGCTATAGCGATATAGCAATGGTTGGTGTTAGATACTTAGATTGCAAGGCAAGCCAATGACATCACAGTGATTCAAGTTCATGCTCCAACCACTGAAGCTGATGAGAAGTAGAACCGTTATATGATTAATTTGGAAGAGGTACTGGACACAACGCCTAACAAAGACATCACACACATCATAGGTGTCTGGAATGCTAAAGTTGGCAGTGAAAAAAACAAGTGCAATAACAGGCAAGTTTGGTCTTGGAAAACATAATGAATCAGTACAGAGGCTAATAGAATGTTGCTAAGACAATACATTGGCTATAGGAAATACCTTATTTCAATAGCACAAGAGAAGACTTCACACATGAACAGCAATGGTCAATATCACAACCAAATTGACTACATACTTTAGAGGAGGAAATGGATGCATTCTACACAAATAGCTGAAACAAGACTGGAAGCGGACTGTGGCTCAGATCATCAGCTTCTTGTTGCAAATTGTAAAATTAAACTAAAGACAACAGTAGGCCAACAACAGATGATCTTAACAATATTCCATATGATTTCACAACAGAGGTGAAGAATAGATTCAGATAATTAGATCTGGTAGATAGGATACCTGATGAACTATGAACATATGTATATAATATTATCCAAGAGGTTGCAACAAATAAGATCCCGAAACAAAGAAAGATTAAAAAGGCAAAATGGTTTTCTACTGTAGCTTTAAAAGTTACTGAGGCAAGGAGGACAGTTAAAGCCAATGGAGACAAAGATGGAAGCTTTTCTGAACCAACAATGCAAGGAAATAGGAAGAGACAATGTAATGGGAAAGACCGAGATCTTTTAAGAAGATTGGCAACATCAAGAGAACCTTTCATGCAAAAATGGGAATGATGAAAGACAAAAATGGTAAGGATCTGACAGAAGCAAAAGATGTTAAGAAGAGATGGAAAGAATATACCAAACAGCTATACAAGAAGGACGTAGACAGTACTTGTACTTGGAATACGTATCCTGAACAAGAACCAAATATCCTGATGAGTGAAGTCATAGGCACTATAAGGGCCAATTTGCAATTCACTTTTTCTCCTAGGAGATAATTTGTCATCTTCAGTTTAAAATAACTTTTTCGCACTTTGCAATGGAAAAAGTACTGAACAAGTATGTCAAAATTATCTTGAGTATTTGTTTGCTTGCTGGTGGTGTAAAAGACATTTTCTTTACACATTGTGAAAATATCACCTAAGTGAAAACTTAGGAGAAAAAGTGAATTGCATATGGGCTAATGTCTTGCTAATAACAAGGCCTCCAGGACATGATGAAATCCCAGTGGAACTTCTGAAAAACGTGCATGGATGCTGCTGGCAATTTATAATCTGACCTGTTTCTTGCCCAGTAGTTGACAGGGTGGATTAAAAGCTTTTCTAGCCCAATTGACCTCTTCAGAATATTCAGCTAACAGAATTTTTTGAGCCTGAACCTCCAACAATTTTTGGCTGTGGTAAGCCCGTATTATAGCATTCTTCTCGGAGTAGTCCAAGTACTTGACAATGGCCAAAGTTTAGATAGTTAGTTTTGATAGAGATTCCTATCCAAAATAATAATTGGTTTATTGCCTACTTTGAGCTCTCTTGCCAGTGTATGTAATCTTTCATGTACATCATTAACAACGCAGAGCTACTTTACAAATATAGTCATTTTTGTTACTGCTATGGCTTTAATTGAAAAGTGTAATTATGAAATAATCTTCCTGCAATTTTAAAGAAGAAAATGTTTAAAATTGGGGTCAACTATTCCAATGAGCTATTAAAAAAGGCATGTACATCCAAATCACATTATTTGAAATCCTTCTTTTTCTTTTATATTCATTTGCTAAATACCAGAAAAACATTCTTTTCAATAGAAAATTTCAGTTGTTGAAATTAGGAAAATGTGACTAATGAGCTATGATTGATACATTCAGCAAATTGGCCAATTCAGGATTTCAGTTACAGATCCCGCTTTTATAAATACAAGAACAAATGTGCTTCAAAAGTCAATTGAAATACCTGTTAGTATGGCAGATTTCTGGTGTTGCTTGTGAAGGACATGACATGTGACTCCAATAGTCTAAAAAGCAATATTCTGTAGCTTTTTTAAAAGTATAACAAAAAAAATTACACCTGTCAAGAAAGACAAATACAATGAATATGCAAGTGTAAGTCAGGAAATGTAAGAAATACGAAATTAAGCTCCCCTTCTTCCTGCCCCAATGCTATTTCTTTCTTTCCCACAGCCTTCCATTGGCTGCCAAGTAAACATTTATCTGTTTAACCTCCTGAGCGGTATGGACGAGCTCAGCTAGTCCATCACCACCGGAGGCTGCCGCTCAGGCCCTGCTGGGCCGATTTTTATCAAATAAAAAGCAGCACACGCAGCCGGCACTTTGCCAGCCGCGTGTGCTGCCTGATCGCCGCCGCTCTGCGGCGATCCGCCGCGTGCAGCGGCGAAAGAGGATCCCCCCAGCCGCCCGAGCCCTGCGCAGCCGGACCAATCAGTTCCGGCCAGCGCTAAGGGCTGGATCGGAGGCGGCTGACGTCAGGACGTCGGCTGACGTTCATGACGTCACTCGCTCATCGCGGCCCTTCTTGGTACTTCTGATCGCCGGAGGCGATCAGAAATTATGCAACAGGAGCGCCCTCTAGTGGGCTTTCATGCAGCCAACTTTCGGTTGGCTGCATGAAATAGATTTTTTTTTATAAAAAAAAAAACCTCCCGCAGCCGCCCTGGCGATCTCAATAGAACGTCGGGGAGGTTAAGTGTCACATACATGCTTTATTGCATTAATTCACACCTGGGCAGGTCTTTGTTGTATCAGGAGCTGCATTTGTTTATTATAGATGTAGATATTGATTCAGGCTACTTTTGAGCATTATTAACTACAGTAAGTGATGCAAATATTGTTAGAGTAATGTGCACTACACAAGTAGAGTAGCGCGCATTACTCTAGCAATGCTCGAATTACCTAAGTAACATGGGTAAGCACATCAAAAAGACAAAACAATATAGTAACAAACATGTAAGGGTATGCATCCTCATGAGACGCCGTCCCGCCACCCAATCTGCACGGCCACCACACTGTCACCAGGACCCGTCCACTGCCATCTGCATCTACAGCCTGCCTGGCTCCTACATCAAGATTGTTGAGCGACCCACTTGCCCAGACTTTGCATAGTCTGCTGTTCGGTTAGCACCCTCAGTGACTTGCTTCTCCTGAGTGGTCCACTGCTACACCTTGAACGTTGGCTCTGTATTAGTGGATGGATATCTATTGGTGGGATCTGTTTTCCTTATCCTGCAAGTCATTCTATACACACATGACTTTACCTTTGGCTGTTGCTGCTAGCTGTCTTGTGGATGTCAAAGTGTTGGCTTGCTTATGCTAGTGGGAGAAATGCTACCCACACTACGCTATATAGACTAATCACAGACCCGGGCGACTACAGCCTCACATCTGACTCAAGTATATAGAGCAGTGAGACCAACATACACTGATGCATGAACTGCTTGCTTGCTGCTGTTTGCTTCTTCAGCTTGTCACTTGCTGCTTGTCCTCTCCTCCACCACTGTGGTTTTTGTGACTGTCTGTGCTCTGTCAAGGCGGACTTTGACCCAGAATATTGATACAGTCTAGCATTTATATAGGAACTTTTTTCCCCTTTAGTGGTGTGTGACCATCTGGCCAGTACAGTGTATTGTGTGCTTGTGCATGTGGTTGTGGTGGGATGGCCATCTCATAATGTTTTTATTGAGATTCTTATAATTATGTGTAATTAATAAAGGTATTTGATATTTTTTGAAATTCGCTATAGTTGCATTCATTTGGATTGCCCACAGTCTTATATCCTCTCCTGATTTTTGTGCTAGTATATTGTATTGTCTTTTTGATGTGTGTATGCAAAAAGCATTGACTCTTAAACAGAGACGCTTAAACAGAGAAGCATTGACGCTTAAACAGAAATGTGCTATGATAGTGTGCCAATTTTGGTCTATGTTTGCATCACAATTGATGGATGTTGTATGACTGATTTAGCAATGCAACCTGTCCATTAAAATAATAAGGTGGTCTGCTGCTGTCCAACATCTCCTCCTTCATGAATATCATAGTGCTGCCTCTGCCACCTTCCATTAAAAGAAAAAAAGTGATGCAGTCTGCCTCCACATACAAGAATAAAGTGGCTTGGTCCTGGCCAACCTCCTCATCTAGAATAAAGTGGCCTGATTCTACCCAAAATCGGGAATAGTTTAGTAGAAGAACACGTCTCAGAGGAAAAGTACAGGTCACTTAGAGTAGTCTGCCTAGAAACTTAGGCAGGCCTCAGGCTAGAGGCAGAGGGGTTCTTTCTGGGAAAAAAGTGCTTTAGCTATCATACTTTTTGAAGGGAAAAGTGGGGATCAGGGAAGGAGAGGGTGGTGGATTAGAGGAGAAGAAAGATAATAACAGATGTTGAAGCCAGGGTTGCCAACCCAATTTCTCATTTTTCCTGGACAAAATGGTCAAAAAATCTGGACGCCACAAGTTTTGGACGGACAGGGGGCGGAGTTAGGGGCGGAGTCAGTAGCGGGCTTTTTAGGGAACTTCTTGTGAATTTCGGGAGGAAAGAAACATAGCTGAAGCAAGGGATTATTGCATATGGCTCATGCAAAACAGCCCTCCTGAACTGGGAAGAATTGTTTCCCCATAAAAGAAAGGCTATGACTATGGTAGGATTAGAGTGTGAGCACCTCTGAGGACAGTCAGTGACATGACTATGTACTCTGTAAAGTGCTGCAGGAGATGTCAGTGCTATATAAATACATAATAATAATATGATAGGACATATGACTATGGTAGGATTAGATTGTGAGCTCCTCTGAGGACAGTCAGTGACATTACTATGTACTCTAAAGTGCTGCAGAAGACAACAGTGCAAAAGCCCCAGGTAGGTAAAAGACAGGTAAGGTTTTTAACCCCCTCCTGGGGCTTCGTTTAAAGTGTACCTGAGACAAGAAAAAAAATATATACACATCTGGGGCTTCCTCCAGGCTGATCGCCCCCTCGCTGTCCTCTGCCACCTGGAACATCCACAATTGTCCCCCGGAAAGTCCTCTTGTCAAAACAGGTGCAGTTCGGCTGTGCATGTGCAGAATGCCCTGGACTGGAGGCTCTCCAGGGGCAATTGCAAACAATCCAAGGTGGCGGAGACAGCAAGGGAGCAATCAGCCTGGAGGGGACTAGAGGAAGCTCAAAGTATATACATATATATTTTTTTTTTTTTAAATCCCATCTTAGGTTTACTATAAGCCACCAGCAAACAAGAAAGTGCTTACTCAATTGCCAAGTGCTGAGAAACCAGCAATTCAGAGTAGCAAACACAGGGTTAATGACTGCATTCACGTAAAATCCACAAGCAGGCTGTGCTGTGAGTCAAAATGTTAAAAGCAGTTGCAAGATTATCTGTTCTTCACAAGAACAAGATAAGGCTCAAAGCTAGAAGGGAATGGGATGATAACAAATCACTCTGCTACAGCTCAATAGGTTTTCCCCTCTCACCATTCTCCGTAATCCTGAAGCCTGCAGTACATCTGTGGCGTGGTTTGTCCTCACCACAGGCAGCAGGGTCTGGCTGAGGCTCTGAGGCTAAGCCTGAGGGTCGTGAGCACTTGAGCAGGAAGGTGCTGGTATTCCCAAAGGTGGTAGCTAGAAGCAGCAGCAGAATTCATCCTCACCAGGCAGTAGGTACATCCTTTGAAAACCACGGGCTGCGTAGCCGGTTCCACCCCCCACAGTGACCTGTTGACTCTCCCACACCCACTCAATGGTGATTGGCTCAATCTCCTCCCAGGAAGTCTTGTGTGTTCCTTGCCAGGCAACTGCAGTCCTGTAGCGAATCTTCACATGTGACTGCAGTGCCCGGAGAGAAAAAGAGTCCCTGGCGGCTGGCGGAGGAACACCCCTGCAAAACATAATGCCTGCAAAACTAAATACCCGATGCGGCCGAGCTGCTCCTGCTGCCTAACCTGACAGTAGCGCCGCCACGATTGCTCTTTGGACGGACGCTTCACAGAAAGTACGGACAGGAACGGACACATGTTTTTGGAGGGCATTTGTACGGACTGTCCGTATTTATACGGACGCTTGGCAACCCTGGTTGAAGCTGTTAAACATCTTGTTTCTCCCCTGCACATTGTTGTGCTGATCCATGCCTTCCCCGTGTCAGGTCACACCTCTTACACCTGCCTGTTGTCTGGGTCAAATTACACTGTAAGCAGCAGCATATGGCACTCGTTAAAGGGCATACTAAGCCTTGTATTTCAGAAGAGGGAAACCGAGAGCCCAATATAGTGTAGTAAGTACTGCAAAAATTGATATATTTAAAGAGTACAATATATATACTCAGAAGACAGGGTTACCTCCAGGCAACCACTGTATAGGCAGGTGAGGAGATTATCCTGTCCCCACTCAGGAATAAGAAGTCGCTCTCTGTAGACAGGAAAAAAAGGGGTATCCCCCTCCACCAAGGGTGGATAATTAATATTATGTAGGAAGAACAGAGGCGCCAGCAGGATAAAATCAGGTAATAAAACGTTTAAAAGTGCTTTGGAGGCAGCGGTGGACTTACCTCCTGTAAGCAGACACTATAAACTGTCAGTTCAAATCTAAATACATTTTATTGGCATACTCCAAGGGGGTCGCAACACGTTTCACAGGTGTAAACCTGCTTTCTCAGGTAATATAACATAGGAGCATACAACAGTAAAAGGTCCGGGTAACACTGAGGCGCCAGGTGTCACCCGGACCTTTTACTGTTGTATGCTCCTATGTTATATTGCCTGAGGAAGCAGGTTTACACCTGTGAAACGCGTTGCGACCCCCTTGGAGTATGCCAATAAAATGTATTTAGATTTTAACTGACAGTTTATAGTGTCTGCTTACAGGAGGTAAGTCCACCGCTGCCTCCAAAGCACTTTTAAACGTTTTATTACCTGATTTTATCCTGCTGGCGCCTCTGTTCTTTCTACATAATAAGTAGAGTTGGGCCGAACGGTTCGCCGGCGAACGGGGTTCGCGCGAACTTAGGTGGTTCGCGTGCGGGTACCGCACGCGAACCTTTTGCGGAAGAAGTTCGGTTCGCCCCATAATGCACCTGAGGGTCAACTTTGACCCTCTACATCACAGTCAGCAGGCCCAGTGTAGCCAATTAGGCTACACTAGCCCCTGGAGCCCCACCCCCCCCCTTATATAAGGCAGGCAGCGGCGGCCATTACGGCCACTCGTGTGCCTGCATTAGTCAGAGTAGGGCGAGCTGCTGCAGACTGTCTCTCAGGGAAAGATTAGTTAGGCTTAACTTCTTCCTGGCTGCATACCTGTTCTGTTCAGTGAGCCCTCAGCCCACTGCATACCTGTACTGTGATCCTGCCACTGCATAGCTGTTCAGTGATCCTGCCACAGCATACCTGTTCTGTTCAGTGAGCCCTCAGCCCACTGCATACCTGTACTGTGATCCTGCCACTGCATAGCTGTTCAGTGATCCTGCCACAGCATACCTGTTCTGTTCAGTGAGCCCTCAGCCCACTGCATACCTGTACTGTGATCCTGCCACTGCATACCTGTTCAGTGATCCTGCCACAGCATACCTGTTCTGTTCAGTGAGCTCTCAGCCCACTGCATACCTGTACTGTGATCCTGCCACTGCATACCTGTTCAGTGATCCTGCCACAGCATACCTGTTCTGTTCAGTGAGCCCTCAGCCCACTGCATACCTGTACTGTGATCCTGCCACTGCATACCTGTTCAGTGATCCTGCCACAGCATACCTGTTCTGTTCAGTGAGCCCTCAGCCCACTGCATACCTGTACTGTGATCCTGCCACTGCATAGCTGTTCAGTGATCCTGCCACAGCATACCTGTTCTGTTCAGTGAGCCCTCAGCCCACTGCATACCTGTACTGTGATCCTGCCACTGCATACCTGTTCAGTGATCCTGCCACAGCATACCTGTTCTGTTCAGTGAGCTCTCAGCCCACTGCATACCTGTACTGTGATCCTGCCACTGCATACCTGTTCAGTGATCCTGCCACAGCATACCTGTTCTGTTCAGTGAGCCCTCAGCCCACTGCATACCTGTACTGTGATCCTGCCACTGCATACCTGTTCAGTGATCCTGCCACAGCATACCTGTTCTGTTCAGTGAGCCCTCAGCCCACTGCATACCTGTACTGTGATCCTGCCACTGCATAGCTGTTCAGTGATCCTGCCACAGCATACCTGTTCTGTTCAGTGAGCCCTCAGCCCACTGCATACCTGTACTGTGATCCTGCCACTGCATACCTGTTCAGTGATCCTGCCACAGCATACCTGTTCTGTTCAGTGAGCCCTCAGCCCACTGCATACCTGTACTGTGATACTGCCACTGCATACCTGTTCAGTGATCCTGCCACAGCATACCTGTTCTGTTCAGTGAGCCCTCAGCCCACTGCATACCTGTACTGTGATCCTGCCACTGCATAGCTGTTCAGTGATCCTGCCACAGCATACCTGTTCTGTTCAGTGAGCCCTCAGCCCACTGCATACCTGTACTGTGATCCTGCCACTGCATAGCTGTTCAGTGATCCTGCCACAGCATACCTGTTCTGTTCAGTGAGCCCCCAGCCCACTGCATACCTGTACTGTGATCCTGCCACTGCATACCTGTTCAGTGATCCTGCCACAGCATACCTGTTCTGTTCAGTGAGCCCTCAGCCCACTGCATACCTGTACTGTGATCCTGCCACTGCATACCTGTTCAGTGATCCTGCCACAGCATACCTGTTCTGTTCAGTGAGCCCTCAGCCCACTGCATACCTGTACTGTGATCCTGCCACTGCATAGCTGTTCAGTGATCCTGCCACAGCATACCTGTTCTGTTCAGTGAGCCCTCAGCCCACTGCATACCTGTACTGTGATCCTGCCACTGCATAGCTGTTCAGTGATCCTGCCACAGCATACCTGTTCTGTTCAGTGAGCCCTCAGCCCACTGCATACCTGTACTGTGATCCTGCCACTGCATACCTGTTCAGTGATCCTGCCACAGCATACCTGTTCTGTTCAGTGAGCTCTCAGCCCACTGCATACCTGTACTGTGATCCTGCCACTGCATACCTGTTCAGTGATCCTGCCACAGCATACCTGTTCTGTTCAGTGAGCCCTCAGCCCACTGCATACCTGTACTGTGATCCTGCCACTGCATAGCTGTTCAGTGATCCTGCCACAGCATACCTGTTCTGTTCAGTGAGCCCTCAGCCCACTGCATACCTGTACTGTGATCCTGCCACTGCATACCTGTTCAGTGATCCTGCCACAGCATACCTGTTCTGTTCAGTGAGCCCTCAGCCCACTGCATACCTGTACTGTGATACTGCCACTGCATACCTGTTCAGTGATCCTGCCACAGCATACCTGTTCTGTTCAGTGAGCCCTCAGCCCACTGCATACCTGTACTGTGATCCTGCCACTGCATAGCTGTTCAGTGATCCTGCCACAGCATACCTGTTCTGTTCAGTGAGCCCTCAGCCCACTGCATACCTGTACTGTGATCCTGCCACTGCATAGCTGTTCAGTGATCCTGCCACAGCATACCTGTTCTGTTCAGTGAGCCCCCAGCCCACTGCATACCTGTACTGTGATCCTGCCACTGCATACCTGTTCAGTGATCCTGCCACAGCATACCTGTTCTGTTCAGTGAGCCCTCAGCCCACTGCATACCTGTACTGTGATCCTGCCACTGCATACCTGTTCAGTGATCCTGCCACAGCATACCTGTTCTGTTCAGTGAGCCCTCAGCCCACTGCATACCTGTACTGTGATCCTGCCACTGCATACCTGTTCAGTGATCCTGCCACAGCATACCTGTTCTGTTCAGTGAGCCCTCAGCCCACTGCATACCTGTACTGTGATCCTGCCACTGCATAGCTGTTCAGTGATCCTGCCACAGCATACCTGTTCTGTTCAGTGAGCCCTCAGCCCACTGCATACCTGTACTGTGATCCTGCCACTGCATACCTGTTCAGTGATCCTGCCACAGCATACCTGTTCTGTTCAGTGAGCTCTCAGCCCACTGCATACCTGTACTGTGATCCTGCCACTGCATACCTGTTCAGTGATCCTGCCACAGCATACCTGTTCTGTTCAGTGAGCCCTCAGCCCACTGCATACCTGTACTGTGATCCTGCCACTGCATAGCTGTTCAGTGATCCTGCCACAGCATACCTGTTCTGTTCAGTGAGCCCTCAGCCCACTGCATACCTGTACTGTGATCCTGCCACTGCATACCTGTTCAGTGATCCTGCCACTGTATACCTGTTCTGTGAACCCGCCACTGTATACCTGTTCTGTTCAGTGGACCCGCCACTGTATACCTGTTCTGTGAACCCGCCACTGTATACCTGTTCTGTTCAGTGGACCCGCCACTGTATACCTGTTCTGTGAACCCGCCACTGTATACCTGTTCTGTTCAGTGGACCTGCCACTGTATACCTGTTTAGTGAACACGCCACTGCATACCTGTTGTGTTCAGTGAACCTGCCACTGCATACCTGTTCTGTGAACCCGCCACTGTATACCTGTTCTGTTCAGTGGACCCGCCACTGTATACCTGTTCTGTGAACCCGCCACTGTATACCTGTTCTGTTCAGTGGACCTGCCACTGTATACCTGTTTAGTGAACACGCCACTGCATACCTGTTGTGTTCAGTGAACCTGCCACTGCATACCTGTTCTGTGAACCCGCCACTGTATACCTGTTCTGTTCAGTGGACCCGCCACTGTATACCTGTTCTGTGAACCCGCCACTGTATACCTGTTCTGTTCAGTGGACCTGCCACTGTATACCTGTTTAGTGAACACGCCACTGCATACCTGTTGTGTTCAGTGAACCTGCCACTGCATACCTGTTCTGTGAACCCGCCACTGTATACCTGTTCTGTTCAGTGGACCCGCCACTGTATACCTGTTCTGTTCAGTGGACCTGCCACTGTATACCTGTTCTGTTCAGTGGACCTGCCACTGTATACCTGTTTAGTGAACACGCCACTGCATACCTGTTGTGTTCAGTGAACCCGCCACTGTATACCTGTACTGTTCAGTGAACCCACCGCATCAGTGCGCATACCTGTGCAGTTAAGTGAACCCACCTACCTACGTGAGTGCACGCAGTGTGATATACCACTCCGTGCATACCCGATATGGACAAAACAGGTAGAGGAAGAGGAAGAGGAAGAGGTAGTGGCAGAGGCAGAGGAAGGCCACCCGGCAGGTCTGCGCGAGGTCGTGTAAATGTAATTTCGTGTGGACCTGGCCCACAGTACAGTGCTCGGAAGAAGGCACGTCCCATCACCTCCCAAGATTGTCAGGACGTGGTTGAGTATTTAGCGACACAGAACACCTCATCTTGCTCAGCCACCAGCGCTACTACTAGCACCACTTCCGCTGCATTTGACACTTCGCAAGAATTATTTAGTGGTGGTGAAATCACTGATGCACAGCCATTGTTACAGCCAGATGAATTTTCACCAGCTCATATGTCTGCGTTACGCGACAACACTATGGATGTAACGTGTAAGGAGGATGAAGGACCTACACATTTGGATTTTTCTGAGGCAAGCGAAGCTGGGCAGGATGATTACGATGATGACGATGCTAGGGATCCTCTGTATGTTCCCAATAGAGGAGATGAAGAGGGGGACAGTTCAGAGGGGGAGTCAGAGAGTAGTAGGAGGATAGAAGTTGCTGAAAGAAGCTGGGGCAGCTCTTCGTCAGAAACAGCTGGTGGCAGAGTCCGGCACCATGTATCGCCAGATTCGCCACCTATGTACAGCCAGCCAACTTGCCCTTCAGCATCAGCTGCTGAGGTCCCCATAGTGCCCACATCCCAGGGTGGCTCAGCGGTGTGGAAATTTTTTAATGTGTGTGCCTCAGATCGGACCAAAGCCATCTGTTCGCTCTGCCAACAAAAATTGAGCCGTGGAAAGGCCAACACTCACGTAGGGACAAGTGCCTTACGAAGGCACCTGGAGAAAAGGCACAAACAGCAATGGGATGGCCACCTGAGCAAAAGCAGCAGCAGCACACAAAAGCAAAGTCACCCTCCTTCTCCTCTTCCTCCTTCAGGTGCATCATCTGCTTATGCCGCTCTCTCCCTTGCACCTTCACAGGCACCCTCCTCCACTCCGCCTCTGCCCTTGAGCGGTTCCTGCTCCTCTGCCCACAGCAGCAGTCAGGTGTCCGTGAAGGAAATGTTTGAGCGGAAGAAGCCACTTTTGGCCAGTCACCCCCTTGCCCGGCGTCTGACAGCTGGCGTGGCGGAACTGTTAGCTCGCCAGCTGTTACCATACCGGCTGGTGGACTCTGAGGCCTTCCGTAAATTTGTGGCCATCGGAACACCGCAGTGGAAGATGCCAGGCCGCACTTATTTTTCCAGAAAGGCCATACCCCAACTGCACCGTGAAGTTGAGAGGCAAGTGGTGTCATCTCTTGCGAAGAGCGTTGGGTCAAGGGTACACCTGACCACGGATGCCTGGTCTGCCAAGCACGGGCAGGGCCGCTACATTACCTACACAGCCCATTGGGTGAACCTGGTGGTGAACGATGGCAAGCAGAAAGCGGCGGACCAAATTGTGACACCTCCACGGCTTGCAGGCAGGCCTCCTGCCACCTCCTCTCCTCCTGCTACATGCTCTTCGCTGTCCTCCTCCTCCTCCTTGGCTGAGTGGCAGTTCTCCTCTCCAGCTACACAGCCCCAGCTCCGCAGGGCCTATGCTGCATGCCAGGTACGACGGTGTCACGCCATCTTAGACATGGCTTGTCTCAAAGCGGAGAGTCACACTGGAGCAGCTCTCCTGGCTGCTCTTAAGAAACAGGTGGATGAGTGGCTGACCCCGCACCACCTGGAGATAGGCAACGTGGTGTGCGACAACGGCAGCAATCTGCTTGCCGCTTTGCATATGGGGAAGCTGACACACATACCCTGCATGGCACATGTCATGAATCTGGTGGTTCAAAGATTTGTGGCAAAGTACCCTGGCTTAGCGGATGTCCTGAAGCAGGCCAGGAAGTTCTGTGGGCATTTGAGGCGCTCTTACACAGCCATGGCACGATTTGCAGAAATTCAGCGTAAAAACAACATGGCGGTGAGACGCCTCATTTGCGATAGCCCCACTCGCTGGAACTCGACCCTCCTCATGTTCTCCCGCCTGCTAGAACAGAAGAAAGCCGTCACCCAGTACCTCTACAACTGGAGTAGAACGAAACAGTCTGGGAAGATGGGGATGTTCTGGCCCGACAACTGGACAATGATGAAAAATGCATGCAGGCTCATGCGGCCGTTTGAGGAGGTGACCAACCTGGTGAGCCGCAGTGAGGGCACCATCAGCGACTTAATTCCCTACGCGTACTTCTTGGAGCGTGCTGTGCGTAGAGTGGCGGATGAAGCTGCGAATGAGCGTGACCAGGAACCGTTACGGCAGGAACAGGCATGGGACCAATTTTCATCAGACCCAGCTGTTTCCTCAACACCTGCGGCAGCACAGAGGGGGGAGGAGGAGGAAGAAGAGAGGTCATGTGCAGAAGATGAGTCAGACTCAGAGGATGATGAGCAAGGTGTTTCTTTGGGGGAGGAGGAGGAGGAGGAGGGGACAGCGGCAGGAGAACAACCGCAGCAGGCGTCGCAGGGGGCTTGTGCTGCGCAACCTTCCCGTGGTATTGTTCGCGGCTGGGGGGAGGAGGTTGACTTACCTGACGTCACTGAGGAAGAGCAAGAGGAGATGGAGGGTACTGGATCCGACTTTGTGCAGATGTCGTCTTTTATGCTGTCCTGCCTGTTGAGGGACCCCCGTATAAAAAACCTCAAGGGGAATGAGCTGTACTGGGTGGCCACACTACTAGACCCTCGGTACAGGCACAAAGTGGCGGACCTGTTACCAACTCACCGGAAGGTGGAAAGGATGCAGCACATGCAGAACCAGCTGTCAACTATGCTTTACAATGCCTTTAAGGGTGATGTGACGGCACAACGCCAGCAAGGTACCACTGCCACTAATCCTCCTCCCGTGTCCACGCAGTCAAAGACAGGACGCTCCAGCGATCTCATGGTGATGTCGGACATGCGGACGTTCTTTAGTCCAACGCCTCGCCGTAGCCCTTCCGGATCCACCCTCCACCAACGCCTGGAACGGCAGGTAGCCGACTACCTGGCCTTAAGTGTGGATGTAGACACTGCTGTGAACAGCGATGAGGAACCCTTGAACTACTGGGTGCGCAGGCTTGACCTGTGGCCAGAGCTGTCCCAATTTGCCATCCAACTTCTCTCCTGCCCTGCCGCAAGCGTCCTCTCAGAAAGGACCTTCAGCGCAGCTGGAGGCATTGTCACAGAGAAGAGAAGTCGCCTAAGTCACAAAAGTGTTAAGTACCTCACCTTTATAAAAATGAATGAGGCATGGATCCCGGAGGGCTGCTGCCCGCCCCAAGACTAAGTCAGTCCCCGCACATACAGCATCTCTGCCTGCACGCCGTGTGACTGGCTGCCTGGCCTGCCCCAAGAAGACTAAGTCGCTCCCAGTCCCTCCACACAGCATGTCTGCCTGCAGGCCGCTTCACTACCTTCTCCGCCACCACCAACAGGGTCCGGGACTCCAGGCGGATTGCTGAATTTTTTAGGCCGCTGCTAGCAGCGGCCGCTGTAATAATTTTTCGGGTGCGTGTACATGACTGCCTAATTTTTCTGGCTGCACTGCGGGCAGCTGCAACAACAAAAGAAAAGGCATGAACATGCGCCCATTCCCCTTCGTGATCATTACCTTGCCGTGGTGAAGGGGCTTGCGTATCACAATGGAGCAATGACCGGCGCCTAGATGAGTGTCTCGGGGGGCACACCCATGATAATAAGGTCGTTGCCTCATTGTGGTCAGACCAAATTTGATCAGCTGGACAGTCACTGTTCTGTCATTCAGCTACATCAGCCAGGTGACTGACCATATGGGCTGTAAAGCCACCAAAACCTGCACTCTCGCCATGGTGCGCACCAGTCCAGCACGGCCGTCACTACACAAACAGCTGTTTGCGGTGCGTTACACGATGAGTTTGGTGCGTCAGTGTGAAGCAGTACCTTAATTACACTACCTGATTGATGTATACACATGCAAGATGTTTGAAAGCACTTTAGGCCTGTCATTTAACATTCAATGTGATTTCTGCCCTTAAAACGCTGCTTTGCGTCAAATCCAGATTTTTCCCGGGGACTTTTGGCATGTATCCCACTCCGCCATCCCCCCCTCCAGGTGTTAGACCCCTTGAAACATCTTTTCCATCACTTTTGTGGCCAGCATAATTAATTTTTTTTTTCAAAGTTCGCATCCCCATTGAAGTCTATTGCGGTTCGCGAACTTTAACGCGAACCGAACCTTTCGCGAAAGTTCGCGAACCCGGTTCGCGAACCGAAAATCGGAGGTTCGGCCCAACTCTAATAATAAGTCTTGGATTTCTCCTTCTTCTTTGTTTACTTGAAAAAGGTAATTTTTTTTGTAAGTGTTTAGTGTGTTACAAAGATATGATGCCAACTTACAAGAGTTGTGCACTGGAGTTTTTTTAGCAATGTTAACAATACATTATTAGTTGTGTTCTGACACAATAGACATATTACGCCTGCAGCGTTTGCAGCTGGGTGAATTGTTGACTAAAAATGTACACAAAAGAAGTATTTTAGTGTAGTTATTTGTTTACATGACCGGTGAAAAAAATAACTTGGAAGTAGTACACTAAGGAAAGCAATTTTATTTGTGGTGCATCCAGTTATATGGGAGGTGCTCCCATATAACTGGATGCACCACAAATAAAATTACACTAACTAGAGGAGTTGTTTCTGTAACTAAGCCAAGGTATCACAAAATGTAGTTGAAAATATAGTACAGTACTGGCAGGCAGCAAAAACCAATCTTGGCAGCAGTTAACAACAGTAAATAGTGCTATCTAATATGCAGAAAAGGAACCTATTAGGGCTATATATTGTGCAGAGATCACCAGCAGGTCTGGACCATTGGCCAATTGCTGTAATATATACTGTCATTGTTGATTTTTTTCTGGATTAACTTGATGTATGGATGCCTTTTTTTTCAACCAAACTATGTAACTATATAATTATGGGGAAGATTCAATTAACTTCAGTAAAATTGCCATGATTTTACTGTTCTGTACGCTGACAAGGCACAGTTAGCGCAACCCATGTTACTTGGGTAATTCGAGCATTGCTAGCGTAATGCACATCACGCCAACAATATTTGCATCACCAAGGTAGCATAGTTCACACTAATTGCGCACTACACATAAGTAATGGTAACATTGCCTGTGCATGGCAATCTTACTGAAGTTTAGTGAATTTGCCCCATGTAGCTATGCATACACAAATCAATGATGATGATGAAGAGGGAAGGAGAAGGTTCCCGATACCACTATAGTCTCTACCAGCACTAGTTAACAATATCCTACAAATATTTCATTACAAATCATCACCCACAACAGGGCAAAATCTGTTCTTTCACCCCCAAAACAGCAAGTTAACCCTTCATTACAGCAGAGAGCTATAACAGAAAAGCAGAGAACACGGATATGGATGCAATAGTTTTCCTTATTTACATACTGGATACGGCAAACATCTGGTGATTCAGGCATCCAATAGGATACCTACCACCTCCACAATGGATTATAGACATCCCTGATAATCCCTGGACACTGATTGGTGGATTGAGGCATTATGGGAAAAAGCCTGCCAAGCTTGCCAAACTTAACCCTGCATTCTGTCAGAATTCATCTTTTTGAGTAATTAAAGTCAAACCAGCTGAATTTGACTTTTGCCTGATTTTGAACAGTAACAATACTAATTAGAGCAAATGTGTACGATGACGCTAGATAAACCAACTACTGAAACCCATGTAATTTTATTTTATAAAGTTACTGTCCCCACTATTACACTTACAAGAACATATTTTTGTACAAAGAAAATAACATTTTTGGTTTAAATGTTTGATTCATGTTTTTGTCAAGTATGGAGATAATTTTTCAGTGTGCACTTCAGCAACAGAACCATTATCATACGTCATTCCTAATATCTAGTCAGCCAGTGCATTGTAATCTTCGTGTTTGATCTATCACCATATGGGATTATTTGCCATCTGTTAAGTCCCAGTCCAATCTGTGACCATGAACTATATTTATTAAAAACTCAAGATGTATTTAACATAAGATGAGAATCTAAATGAAGTAGCTAAAGAAGCATCAGTTTACCAAAGGCATAATGTTGCATTAAGGAATGTTTTAAGCTTCTTTAGGAATCTCAATCAGCGAGTTATGTGGATTTTATTGCATTTGTTACCCTTCTACATACGTTTGCCTCAAAATATGCAGTTAATTTATGTGTGCATTCCTCTTTGCTGCAGTAAGTTTTGCTGTGGGCAACCAACCTTTTTATACTTCAGTTATATGACATAGCCTAGCACATGCACCTAACCCTACTTGTCAAGATAGAAACTGACTATAGCTGAGAGCTAGTGTCATTATGGCACAGATGCAACTAAGATTGCACTGTTGCATGACCACAGTGCTGTTTCCAAGCACCTGTGTTCCTCCTGATATGTTGGATTTTCGACATTATAAGATTCACTGCTACTGTATGTGAAATAAATAATTTTGCTTGAAATAACAATCAGCTGTGCCAGTGGTAAAGCTAACAACAGTTTTACTTGGCTTAGGGCCTGTGTTCACTACACGCAGATTGGATGCAGAATGGATGCAGAAAAACTGACTCCAATGAATGCCTATGGGAAAATCTGCATCAGAAAAATCGCATTTAGTGGAAACAGGCCCATAAGCATTCATTGGAGTCAGTTTTTCTGCATCCATTCCGCATCCAATCTGCGCGTAGTGGAAACAGGCCCATAGACATCCATTGGAGTCAGTTTTTCTGCAACCATTCCGCGTCCAATCTGCGCGTAGTGGAAACAGGCCCTTAGGGTTACCTAGGATTCACAATAGTATCAAGCAGCAACTTATTATTGGTTATTGCAACACTATAAAAAGGAATGCTCCATGGTGCATTAAAACTGTTACCGTAACACCTCAGCATTATGTAAAGCAGAGGATGCAATATGGACATCTAACAGCATAGACCAAGTAGTTAAGAACTCTAACCTCTCTCCTTCCATAGTCCACAATGCAGAGTACTCTATATATATCCTCAGAACGGCCGTATTCACTGGCCTGGAAGTGTGGCTTATAAGCACTGCGCCCAGTGCTATGAGCAAGCTCCAGACACCAGGAGAGCCACTAATAGCCAATGGAAGCAAGGATGGTGCCGTCAGGGCAACGCAAAGGATGGCTACAGACAGTGCATGCGCCTGGCATTAATTTCGGCTAAAAAGTCCTCACTAGCACCAGTCGGGACAAAAGAATGGGGCATATAGTAGCAGAACGGTGGCAGACAGAGAGGAGCAGAGGACACAAAATGATACAGCAGCCCAATACAGTCAAACATATGTAGTTGATTTGCCATAGCTTTTTTCAGTCTTAGATGACCGCTAAGACCAGTTAAAGGGAACCTGAGGTGAGAGTCATATGAAGGCAGCCATATTTACTCCCTTATAAGCAATGCCAGTTGCCTGGCAGCCCTGTTGATCTTTGAGTCAAAACCCTGGAACAAGCATATGGCTAATCCAGTAAAACCTGAGTCATCTGGGTCAGAATACCTGATCTGCTGCATGTTTGTTCCAAGTCTATGGCTAAAAGTATTAGAGACACAGGATCAGGGGACAGCCAGGCAGCTTCCATTGTTTGAAAGGAAAGAAATATGGCAGCCTCCATATCCCTCTCACCTCAGGTTCCCTTTAAGGGGCTGACTGGTGTTGACTATACTTCCTACAAACATACATAAAGAGATCAAAAGTAATGTGGATCCAGGGGAGATTACACATTTCTGCCATTTTTCTGCCATACTAAGTGGCTTGGGGATCCAGAGGATCTCAGAAAGTTTGCATTGGTTTGTGGTTTTATTGCATATAGCTCTCCCTACTAGTGGTTTCAATGTCAATTTATATAATACGTGTACTGATTGCATAATCACCGCTAATTAGGACTCACCGGCCAGCGATGTTCGGCGGCTGCAACAGCGGTAGATGGGAGAAGAGGATCCCGAAGCAGGACTGGAGCCAGGAGCGCGGCGGCTGTAGCAGCAGGCATCGGTGGATGGCAGAAGAGGATCCAGAAGCAGGACTGGAGCCAGGAAAGCGGCGGCAGGAGCAGGTAACGTATATACCGCTTCCCTGCCACCTCTGCATTCCAAAATCTGTACCTTCGCCGCATAAGACGCACCCACTTTTCCCCAAACATTTTGGGGAAGAAAAAGTGCGTCTTATATGGCGAAAAATACGGTAAATAACACTCGGACTCTAGGCCCAGCACACTGTATTATACCAGTCAGTGCATACCTTTCACTGCATCTGTGTGACTGCACACTGTATTATACTAGTCACTGCATACCTTTCATTGCATCTGTGTAACTGCACACTGTATTATACAAGTCAGTGCATACCTTTCACTGCATCTGTGTGACTGCACACTGTATTATACCAGTCACTGCATATCTTTCACAGCATCTGTGTGACTCCTTACCTTTCACTGCATCTGTGTGACTGCACACTGTATTATACCAGTGAGTGCATACCTTTCACTGCATCTGTGTGAGTGCACACTGTATTATACCAGTCACTACATACCTTTCACTGCATCTGTGTGACTGCACACTGTTTTATACCAGTCAGTGCATACCTTTCACTGCATCTGTGTGACTGCACACTGTATTATACCAGTCAGTGCATACCTTTCACTGCATCTGTGTGACTGCACACTGTATTATACCAGTCACTGCATATCTTTCACAGCATCTGTGTGACTCCTTACCTTTCACTGCATCCATGTGACTGCACACTGTATTATACCAGTCAGTGCATACCTTTCACTGCATCTGTGTGACTGCACACTGTTTTATACCAGTCAGTGCATACCTTTCACTGCATCTGTGTGACTGCACACTGTATTATACCAGTCAGTGCATACCTTTCACTGCATCTGTGTGACTGCACACTGTATTATACCAGTCAGTGCATACCTTTCACAGCATCTGTGTGACTGCACACTGTAGTATACCAGTCAGTGCATACCTTTCACTGCTACTGTGTGACTGCACACTGTATTATACCAGTCAGTGCATACCTTTCACTACATCTGTGACTGCACACTGTTTTATACCAGTCAGTGCATACCTTTCACTCCATCTGTGTGACTGCACACTGTTTTATACCAGCCAGTGCATACCTTTCACTGCATCTGTGACTCCCTTTTCCGGACTCTGATTCCTCCGGCCGTTACCCATGGTGACCATGGTACTGAGAAAGTACCATGGAATGTTATCACACAGTTGAATGAATGGCAGACTTGCCCTCCATAACAGATTCTCGTTAAAGGATTTAAAGTTTATTTGTCTCATCATTATACAGCAGGGACTTGAAAGAGTCCTCCTGTAATGTTATTTTTCGTCACTACCTCCCTGAGTCGGGACTTGCCCTCCATAACAGATTCTCGTTGAAGGAACTGCCTAGACAGCAGAAAAAGTAAATTTAAAAAAATAGATGTAAGATTTAACAATGGTAGAGAAAGAACCATCGAAAGTTAATAAGGCAGTCAGACATCCAAATGCGTCATCGATGTCACTGGGACGTGCAATTGGCCCAAGGTTATCTAGTCAGCTCTCGTCGGCAGGTATTAGCTCTGGAATTACCACAGTTATCAGGAAATAAATTGTAGAATTTTATAAGTAACTTCAATTTTCAAGAAATCAAAAAACCAAACATGTATTTTTCAATTTTCATCATCATGGCCTGCACTCTCGCCAATGTGCGCACAAGCATGGCCATTACTACACAAACATTGCCACTGAGAGGACCGATAGTTTATGCCCTGGGTTGGGAGTCAGTGGCGTACCTAGGGCATTTGGCACCCGGTGCTGGGTATTAAAAGACACCCCCCCCTCCCTAAAAAAAAAAATGAGCGTGGCCACAACCTGCGGCGTCATGACCAGATGAGGGCGGAGCTAACTGTAATTTAAAGTATTAGCTAGTATAGTTGCCCCAGTATAGCTATTATAGTTGCCCCCAGTATATAGTACAGTTGCCCCCAGTATAGCTAGTACAGTTGCCCCCAGTGAAACTAGTTGCCCCCAATGAAGTTAGTATAGTTGCCCCCAGTATAGCTAGTATAGTTGCCCCAGTATAGCTAGTATAGTTGCCCCCAGTATAGCTAGCTAGTTTAGTTGCCCCCAGTATAGTTGCTACCAGTATAGCTAGTATAGTTGCCCCCAGTATAGCTAGTATAGTTGCCCCCAGTATAACTAGTATAGTTGCCCCCAGTATAGCTAGTATAGTTGCCTCCAGTATAGCTAGTTTAGTTGCCCCCAGTATAGCTAGTTTAGTTGCCCCCAGTATAGCTAGTTTAGTTGCCCCCAGTATAGCTAGTTTAGTTGCCCCCAGTATAGCTAGTTTAGTTGCCCCCAGTATAGCTAGTATAGTTGTCCCCTGTAAAGCTAGTATAGTTGCCCCCAGAATAGCTAGTATAGTTGCCCCAGTAGTATAGTTGCCCCCGGTATGGGGGAAGGAGGGGTAATGGGGAGGGGGGCCAGACCCCCCACCTCCCTCTCCTGGGTCCCCTCCTTCTGGCGCTTCCCCCCTCCTAATGAGCAGCAGCTTTAGATATGCGGGCAGGAGCGGACGGAGAGGACTTACCTGCTTCCTGGAGATGGCGCACTCGTCATCCTCACGTGATGCTGGTCTCTGATTTCTCTGTTGCTCACTGTGCTTCCGCTAATCAGGAAGCACAGTGGGCGGTAGAGAAGGCGGAGAGCAGCGTCACATGACGATGACGCTGTGCGCCATCGCCTGGAATGCAGGAAGCAGGTGAGTAGGTCCTCTCCGCCCGCTCCTGCCTGCATATCTGAAGCTGCTGCTAATTAGGAGAGGGGAAGCGCCAGAAGGAGGGGACCCAGGTGAGGGAGGTGGGGGGTCAGTCCCCCCTCCCTGCCGTTTTCCCCACCACCTATCCATTCTGTGTTGCTTCCCCCTCCTGCACAGGCCTCTGTGGGAGGCCTTGATGACACCCCCTGGGGCACCCGACACCCGGAGCGGGGCGCCCCCTGCCGCCCCATGGTAGGAATGCCACTGCTCTGTGGGAGGCCTTGATGACACCCCCTGGGGCACCCGACACCCGGAGCGGGGCGCCCCCTGCCGCCCCATGGTAGGAACGCCACTGCTGGGAGTGTCAATTGACAACCCTTTGTGGCTGTTTGCAGCGGTGCGTTAAACAGTGAGCTTGGTCTGTCAGTGTGAAGCAGTACACTAACTACACTACCTGATCCATGTATACACAAGCAAGATGTTTTAAGGCCCTTCATGCCTCCAGTTTAGGAATGCAATGTGATTTTTGACTTTTAGAGATTATAAACATGCTGTGAATCAAATGTATAATTTTCCCAGGGACATTTGGCATGTATCCCACTCTGCCATGCCCCCCCCCCCCCCCCCTCCAGGTGTTAAACCTATTGAAACATCTTTACCATCACTTTTGTGGCCAGAGACAGTGTTTGTAGTTTTTCAAGTTAGCCTGCCCATTGAAGTCAATTGCGGTTAGCTGAGTTCGCCAGTTCGCGAACTTTTGCGGAAGTTCGCGTTTGCGAGCCCAAAATCTGAGGTTCGAGCCATCTACACTCTCAGCATTCCACTGATGAGATCTCCCTTTACTCAGGGGCACCACTAGCTAATACTGAGGTTCCCCTAGGTACTTAATACTTGGGGGCACCTCTAGCTTATGAATATTGAGGGAACTTCTGGCTAATACTAAGGGGCACCTGCAGCTACCTGTGACAGGCAAGGGAACTTAGGGAGATGTAACAGCTGGGCTAGTCAGCACACTTGCGGTGCAGTTTGGTGGGGGTTTGTAGGTTCATGGTGAGAAGCCTAGGGTGCCAGGACATCTGTGCCTATAGACTCCTGTGATGTAAATTCAGGCCTGGGCACACATTTTAATGAAGAAATAAAAACTGAATAGTATTTCTGAATCTGAACATCAAAATTCAGGTTTTGGCAGTTGTTTTGAATGAACTTTTTAGGGGAATTGGGTAAATATTTAGGTCCTTAACAACCCGTGCTTCAACCTACCATATTTTTTTTTTGGTCCCCCAGTCATATGTTGGATCTTTAAACATTTAAAGTGCCAGTACGCAATTTAAAAAATAACACATTTCCCCTTCCCCTTATAAACACCAAATGATGTCTGCCAAATGATGTTAGAATTTTTTATTGTACCACAAAATATTGACAACACATTTCCTGTTTTATCTACAAATACTGGAGTGTTTTAAAACCAGATACATTACTAGGACCTGAAATGCCAAATCCCACCTAATAAAAGCTCTGGAATCTGCGCCCATGGGCTAGTTCCGTGTCAGCCAAATTCACTGGCGCGGATCCGCCACTGTTAGTGCCGGTTGCAGGTGCGCACTGGCGTTCGCAGGCATACATTCTAGCGCCTGTTGTCAAAATGGGCCTAATTGTTTACTAAGCTATAAACAGTCTTCCGACAAGCCGCTACAATTAAAAATACCATGGCTCCCCACATGGTTTATAAAGCCACTGCAGGAAATCATAAATGTTAACTTTTCAAAGCTCTGAATGGAAATTAGTGTGTTACAAAGTTATGCAAATGCCGTCCATTTATGTGTTACAGTTTGAAGTCTTTTACAATAGTTTTTCCTTTGTCTCTAGTGGAAGTCACTATAGAAAAATGTATTATGTGCACCATCCAGTTTGTGCTATATTGCTTAACCACTTGAGGACCCACGCTTTACCTCCCCTTAAGGACCAGCGCTGTATTCTGTGATCTGTGCTGGGTGGGCTCTACAGCCCCCAGCACAGATCAGGTAGCAGGCAGAGCGACCAGATCGCCCCCCTTTTTTCCCCCCTATGGGGATGATGTGCAGGGGGGGTCTGATCGCTCCTGCCTGCCTGAGGTTTGCGGGGGGGCACCTCAAAGCCCCCCTCCGCGGCGACATTCCCCCCCCCCCTCCCTCTCCTACCTCCCTTCCCTGGAGATCAGAGGCTGCACAGGAACAGATTTGTCCTGTGCAGCCTCTAACAGGCTCCTGCCTGTCATGTGACAGCGATCCCCGGCCGCTGATTGGCCGGGGATCGCTGATCTGGTACAATGCTGCTACTGTTAGCAGCGTTGTACAAATGTAAACAAAGGGGATTATTTCCGCTTGTGTTTACATTTAGCCTGCGAGCCGCGATCGGCGGCCCGCAGGCTATTCACGGAGCCCCCCGACGTGAATTGACAGGAAGCAGCCGCTCGCGCGAGCGGCTGCTTCCTGATTAATTAGCCTGCAGCCGGCGACGCAGTACTGCGTCGCTGGTCCTGCAGCTGCCACTTTGCCGACGCGCGGTATGAGTGCGCGGTCGGCAAGTGGTTAACTCGCCCTTGCAGTCTGCATTATGTCGGCCTCGTGATTAGATCTCTTAGCAGTAGGGTCTCCATAGAAAAAGTTTTATTATACAGTTTTTTTAATTTATATTATACTGTTTTGAGACATTTCTGGCTGGTTCATAAGGGATACCCTACAGATCTACAGGTGTCTGGGTAAGCAACCATCCCCCCTAGGCACTCCTGATCGCTTTAGCGTATTCAAATGGAAATCTATTAGATTTTCATTTCAGTTCCTCGCAATAGCCTCAACATGGCATTTGACTGGAAAAGTTTATGTCATTCATAGAAGAGTCTTGCACAAATAGTGACATGCATACAAGTTTGCACTGACAATGTTATGTTTACTTTACTTGTGCAATTTTGTATGCTTTTTTACATAATTTTGTACTCTGGGAGTATATTAATCATTTTATACAATACATTAATATTTAATTTACATACATAGTTTATATCAAGACCTTTAGTACGCATGTATTCAGAGGACTTCCTATTTACATCATCATGTTCTATTTAAGCGTGTTTTCTTCACAATTTGAATTCATTTTTATGCATAATTTATCTTAGGATCCATGCTATTTTGAACTATTCAAGGTCACTTTTAATCAACATGTCCAGCTACCTGTTCACCTCCTGAACACGCCCATGAGTTCCTAGAACCACAGAACCCTTGATTGGCAGCACACTTTGATTAATAAATGCATTTATTCATTTCTTGTCCATTATATCCTTTTGAACTATCGGACTGATTTGATCAATTAAGTAAAGTAATATTTGTGTATGCAATGCAGGTTAATCCACCTTATTCCTATCCTAGTGTTACCTTCGGTAAGGAAAATCTTGGGGACTTTTTATTTCACATGAATCAGGATAAAAACTCGCATGAAAAAAAGCATAACTTCCCCCATCTACTCTAACATTTCAAATCCTACTTTAATATTTTAATTGTATGTATTATAGGTAAAAAAAATTACCTAAGAGTTTTGGTTAGAACAATTCAGAGATTATTTAATTTTGTGACGGCTGATTTAGAATGGAACAGAATGTGTGACTTCGCTCAATTAATTTTAAGAATATTTGTATTCATAATTTCACGTTCACTCTAATAACTCTTTAGGTTTGAAAAATCTTCAGAAGTTTCTAGAATTTGCACTGTGTGGGTGAAGGAAATGATTGGTTTGGAGATGAAAAACAGAATGTCACTTAGTAAACCAGCTATTTTTATGTAGCATTTTTGGCACTTGATGCCAGAAATATTGGTTATGACTCTAATTGACTGAAGAAGAAGTTCAAAAGATAGAATAAGAACTAATTGGTAAGTGGATAAACTTGCCAACATTTAAAATAGGAAATCATGTGTATTTTGTATTTTCCATGGTGTACAGATTTTTAGAGTTGCTATCTGCTTTAAAATGCATTTTTTTATACAAATGTAATAATATTAGTTGTGTGAGTTAAAGTGAGAAATTGGTTCTTTTGTTAGGATATTTGAACCCATTGATATCATTATTATTAATAATATTAGTACTACAGTATTTGTGAGATTTCTTCATAGCCAGAACTAAAGAGGGATGAATAGCATATCCAAGATTCTGTTCTATGTGTAAGTGCAAATGTTACTATCTGTCTTAAAGAAAAACTAAATGTTGGAAATGAAAGGGCTGCTTCACAAAATGTGTCTCATGAATTATCTCACTTTACTATTTTTAGCTCAACTATAAGGAGAAATAATTATAGGTAGTCCCCGACTTAGGAACGCCCAACTTACGAACGATTCGCCGATACAAATGGCATGCATTCTCTGTTACCATGGGAACAAGTCAAAAAAATTGTTTTGCAAATTGGACTTGTAGTTTTAGAGAAAATCATTTTTAAAAAAAATCAAAGAAAAAATGGCGTTTAAACTTGTATAAACAGGTACAAAGGGCAGAGGTGACACAGAGGGGGACACTAGAGGCACAGAGGGGCACAGAGGAGGTACAGGGGACAGAGATGGCACAATGTTCCGACTTAAGAACAGATTCAGGTTAAGAACGAACCTACAGTCCCTATCTAATTCGTTAACCGGGGACTACCTGTAATGAGAACAAATAAGGGTAAACAAAATAAAGCAGGTCATTTTAGTGCGTGCTCTTCCCTGCGCTGCGTCTGACCTGGGCGCTGCCATAGACATAATGTTATGTCTATGGCCACACAGCAGTGTAGTTTGGGTGCTGGTGATCTACGGACCCAGATTACTTCTCCCTTCCATATTTGGGTAGAGTGTGCTAAAAGGATTAATACACAACTATATATACAAACACAACAGAGGAAAGATAATCCCTTACAGTGGCTTGCAAAAGTATTCGGCCCCTTTGAAGTTTTCCACATTTTGTCACATTACTGCCCCAAACATGAATCAATTTTATTGGAATTCCACGTGAAAGACCAATACAAAGTGGTGTACACGTGAGAAGTGGAATGAAAATCATACATGGTTCCAAACCTTTTTTACAAATCAATAACTGCAAAGTGGGGTGTGCATAATTATTCAGCCCCCTTTGGTCTGAGTGCAGTCAGTTGCCCATAGACATTGCCTGATGAGTGCTAATGACTAAATAGAGTGCACCTGTGTGTAATCTAATGTCAGTACAAATACAGCTGCTCCGTGACAGCCTCAGAGGTTGTCTAAGAGAATCTTGGGAGCAACAACACCATGAAGTCCAAAGAACACACCAGACAGGTCAGGGATCAAGTTATTGAGAAATTTAAAGCAGGCTTAGGCTACAAAAAGATTTCCAAAGCCTTGAACATCCCAAGGAGCACTGTTCAAGCGATCATTCAGAAATGGAAGGAGTATGGCACAACTGTAAACCTACCAACACAAGGCCGTCCACCTAAACTCACAGGCCCAACAAGGAGAGCGCTGATCAGAAATGCAGTCAAGAGGCCCATGGTGACTCTGGACGAACTGCAGAGATCTTCAGCTCGGTTGGGGAAATCTGTCCATAGGACAACTATTAGTCGTGCACTGCACAAAGTTGGCTCTAATGGAAGAGTGACAAGAAAAAAGCCATTGTTAACAGAAAAGCATAAGAAGTCCCATTTGCAGTTTACCACAAGCCATGTGGGGGACACAGCAAACATGTGGAAGAAGGTGCTCTGGCCGGATGAGACCAAAATGGAACGTTTTGGACAAAATGCAAAACGCTATGTGTGGCAGAAAACTAACACTGCACATCACTCTGAACACACCAACCCCACTGTCAAATATGGTGGTGGCAGCATCCTGCTCTGGGGTTGCTTCTCTTCAGCAGGGACAGGGAAGCTGGTCAAAGTTGATAGGAAGACGGATGGAGCCAAATACAGGGCAATCTTGGAAGAAAACCTCTTGGAGTCTGCAAAAGACTTGAGACTGGGGCGGAGGTTCACCTTCCAGCAGGACAACGACCCTAAACATAAAGCCAGGGCAACAATGGAATGGTTTAAAACAAATCATATCCATGTGTTAAACTGGCCCAGTCAAAGTCCAGATCTAAATCCAATCAAGAACCTGTGGCAAGATCTGAAAACTGCTGTTCACAAACGCTGTCCATCTAATCTGACTGAGCTGGAGCTGTTTTGCAAAGAAGAATGGGCAAGGATTTCAGTCTCTAGATGTGCAAAGCTGGTAGAGACATACCCTAAAAGACTGGCAGCTGTAATTGCAGCAAAAGGTGGTTCTACACAATATTGACTCAGGGGGCTGAATAATTATGCACACCCCACTTTGCAGTTATTGATTTGTAAAAAAATGTTTGGAATCGTGTATGATTTTCGTTCCACTTCTCACATGTACACCACTTTGTATTGGTCTTTCACGGGGAATTCCAATAAAATTGATTCATGTTTGTGACAGTAATGTGACAAAATGTGAAAAACTTCAAGGGGGCCGAATACTTTTGCAAGCCACTGTATATAAGAAGCACCAAAACTACCGATTGTACACAAATTGAAAAATTGCTTTATTAGAAAAAAGCACATTGCCATAAAAACAATAAAAAACACCAAAAGGATATACCGGTACTCTAGGCATATCAACAATTATATAGTAAATAATCCTCACTGTTGAGGGGGGTTCAACTAACAACACGCATATTATCAATTATTGTACAGGTAGTCCCCGACTTACGAAAGCCTGACTTACAAACGACCCACCGATACTAACGGCATGGATTATCTGTTTCCATGGGAAGAAGCCCAAATGTTTTTTTTTCAAATTGGACTTGTAGTCTTTGAGAAAATCGATTTAAAAAAATAAAAGAAAAAATGGCTTTTAAACTGGTATAAACAGGTACAAAGGGCAGAGGTGACACAGAGGGGGACTCTGGAGGCACAGAGGAGGTACAGGGGACAGAGATGGCACAATGTTCCGACTTAAGAACAGATTCAGGTTAAGAATGTACCTACAGTCCCTATCTCGTCTGTTAACCGAGGACTACCTGTATATACAAAAATACAAGATTACAATTAATAGAACAATGTGTATATACACATACCGTATATTCCGGCGTATAAGGCGACTGGACGTATAAGACGACCCCCCAACTTTTCCAGTTAAAATATAGAGTTTGGGATATACTCGACGTATAAGACTACCCCTCTTCCAACACACACCAAATTAAAATAATTAAAAAGAAATCATGTACTGGTGCTGTCTATGAACAAATACTGGTGCTGTACTGTATGTGTTACCCAGTATATAACAGTATATAGTCAATTGACTTGTTGCATTGGTCAACTCTCCTTAAGTAGACTGGTCAGCTCTCCTTGTCTACCTGTTTATCAGAGCGGTATGGAAGAATAGATTGCGCTCCCTCAGCAGGGAGATCTGAGAGGCGGCAACAGGATAGGGCGTATCACCTGGCATCAATGACACCCGGCGTATAAGACGACCCCCAACTTTTCAGAAGATTTTCAAGGGTTAAAAAGTAGTCTTATACGCAGGAATATACAGTATACATGTTGCACCACAGTCGATAGGCACCCTGGTGAGGGTATCCGTGTGCTAGGCTGATATGGCGCTGTGGTCCAGCAGCTCCCAAGACATCGGTTGAAGAGATCAGCAGCACCACGTGGATGTATTCAAGCTCTTTATTGCATAAAGATAGCGCCCAGGGACAGCGACAGACGCTGTTTCGGAGACAAGCTCCTTTCTCAAGCTGTATAGGCTCACTCAAAAGAGATAACAAACATAAAGGCATTTATATACAGTTTCAATAGGGTCACATGGACCAATCAGATAACATCACAATACAAAAAAGCATAAGTATCCAATCACAGGGCAAAGCATAATGAGAGGACCTGATGGGAAACAGATATGTAAATCAGCAGCCGTTATCACAGCATGATTTGAAAAGTGTCATAACCCCAATGGCCAATCAGCACTTACCAAGTCAGGAGGACCTGATGGGAAACCACAGCAATGTCATAACGCTCCTCCCAATCTCCCAGGGGGCAATGCGAGAAGCGTACTGCTGAAAAACGGAACGAATGACGTCATGACGTCATCCGTTTCCATGCGTTAAAGCGTCCTAGCAATGCGTAAAAGCGTACGCGTACAAAAAGGCCTCTGTGCGTAAAAACGTTCAAACCACGCGAAAAAACGTGGGAAAAAAATGCGGAAAAACCGCGGAAAAAACTTACGCATAAAATCAAATACAGAACTATATAGAATAGCCGCTATGCCGAATGCAAAAATACGCAAACTGGCGCATAAAACGCATATAAAGCCGGACATGCTGACGAAGTCAGCACCATAAATCATCAGATGATGACCAAAAGCGAAAAAATGCTAGTGCTGTGGTAAAGTAAGGCTGAGTGTGCCATGAGAGATAACCACCCTTATAGATAAATCGTTGTATTAGATGTAAAAGATACAATAACAATAAAGAGACCTGCACATCAAAAAGTAGCAACCCCCAGAATACTCAAAGTGTAACCACAAGGGAAACACACATAGCTGGACTCGGCAGTCAGCACACCGCCGACGCAGCATAGCAGACCGCACAAGAACATGTGAGGGCACAATATATCAATGAATCTTTTGTTTTGTTTTTGTTGTACTCAAATAGGATATAAAAATTTAAATGCAAAAAGAAAGGTCATTATCACGGTTGAGACCGCCCCCTCCCAGGGTACCCAACCTCCTAATCCAACCCGCCTCCCGTCTAAGTAATTCCTTTTCCCTATTTTCTCTAAAATGAACAGGAACCCCATCTATAACTTGCACACGGAGCTGTGGTATAGAGTGGCGGAACTGGGTAAAATGGGCCGAGACAGATTGGGACATATTCTCGGTCCTGATGGCCGTTTTATGTGAGGAGATACGTTCACGCAGTCGCTGAGTGGTCTCTCCCACATATAATAGCCCACATGGGAATTTTAGTATATAAACTACATATGATATGAAGAATCACATGTATACAGACCACGTATGCTGAACTCAGTACCCTTGGACGGGTGCCTGAACTTATCTCCCTTAAAAATCAAGCCACACATATGACATCCTAGACATGGAAAGGTGCCATTTCGGCCGCTCTGTACCACAGCTCGAGGTGTGCGTGCTCGAATCTTGTCCCTGATCGTAGGGGCTCGTTTGAAGGATAACAAAGGAGGAAATTTAAACTCCGGAACCTGAGGAAAAGCACTTTGTAAGAGGCCCCAATGCTGCCGTACAATGGACCCCAGCTTATAGCTGCAGGCATTGTACCTGGAAACAAAAGGGAGTCTCACTCCTCCATGACGTCTTCTGGTGGGTCTATTGGATACCAGGGTGTGTTCAGGGTACTCCCTTGACCTAAATCTGTCCCTCATTTCATTAAGACGAATCTCGCACTGGCCAGAGTCCGACACAATCCTGGAGACTCTCTGCAATTGTCCACCAGGAATGTGTTCCCTAGTCGACCTGGGGTGGAAGCTAGAGTATACCAAAACAGAATTTCTATCTGTTGGTTGTTGTTATGACACTTTTCAAATCATGCTGTGATAACGGCTGCTGATTTACATATCTGTTTCCCATCAGGTCCTCTCATTGTGCTTTGCCCTGTGATTGGATACTTATGCTTTATTGTATTGTGATGTTATCTGATTGGTCCATGTGACCCTATTGAAACTGTATATAAATGCCTTTATGTTTGTTATCTCTTTTGAGTGAGCCTATACAGCTTGAGAAAGGAGCTTGTCTCCGAAACAGCGTCTGTCGCTGTCCCTGGGCGCTATCTTTATGCAATAAAGAGCTTGAATACATCCACGTGGTGCTGCTGATCTCTTCAACCGGAATATACAGTATATAAATTAAATATAAATAATCCTCACCACGTAATGATCACACAACAGTGATAAAGGTTATATTTAGGAAAGGACAACATTTTTAAATCTAATAGTGATGCCCGTATCACAAAAAAAGCCAAGTATTGATAGGACCCTGATGGGAATATTAAGTGCAAAATCTGCAATAAGGCAAAGTGCAAGATAACTGATTCAAAGTCCAAGGAGGAAGTAATCAGAAAATATCAAAAGTGAATAAGGAAAATAAAGAAAGAAAAGAGGTTCTTACATGCTGGAAGGAATACCCCAAGGCCCAGGGTAGAAATGCCTTAATGCATCTCACGGGCGACCCCCGCTTCTGAAAAGGCTGTCTTATTGTGGATTTTGCACTTAATATTCCCATCAGGGTCCTATCAATACTTGGATTTTTTGTGATACGGGCATCACTATTAGATATAAAAACTTTGTCCTTTCCCAAACCTTTATCACTGTTGTGTGGTCATTACGTGGTGAAGATTATTTATATTTATTTATATATGTTTATACACATTGTTCTATGAATTGTAATCGTGTATTTTTGTATATACAATAAGTGATAATATACGTGTTGTTAGTTGAACCCCCTCAACAGTGAGGATTATTTACTATATAATTGTTGACACGCCCAGAATATATCCTTTTGGTGTTTTTAATTGTTTTTATGGCAATGTGATTTTTCTAATAAAGCAATTTTTCAATTTGTGTACAATCGGTAGTTTTGGTGCTTCTTATATAAGGGATTATCTTCCCTCTGCTGTGTTTGTATAACACTGAGTTGCTATGACTCAGAAGGTCAGTAGTAATTAACACCACCCGGAATTTGTGAGACAGCAGGGTGAGCCATCATTTCTCACCCTGCACCAAAATGGACGGTGAAAAGCCATGTACTGTACGTGAGACAAAGGCCCTTATCAAATTAACTTTTTTTCCTGAGTTTTATCCCAGGTAAAAAAAAATCCTCTTTTAACCTGTAAACGACTGCTCCATGCTGATCAGCATGAGCAGTGCAGCAGCCCCAGGACCACTCCACGATAATTGGCGTGAAGTGCTAGGGGCAGGGATTGCAGGAGTTCGTGTGTGCATCTCCGCATGAATGGCGAAGCTCCGCTCAGCCATCAGTCACCCATTACAAAAATGAAAAAAAATTGCGTTATTTATAAAATAATAAATATTTATTAAAAAAACATCCTGGGGGAGATCATTGCCCACCAACAGAAAGCTCTGTTGGTGGGCAGAAAAGGGGGAGAGTTGTACGGCCATGCAGTGAGGCCTTAAAGGGGTTCTATGGGGGCTGCTGCAGATAAAAACAGACACTTACCTTGGGCTTTTATCAGCGCCCTGTAGCTGTCGTGTCCAATGCCGTCCTACTCCGATCTGCCGTTCCCCGCCACCGGCATCGGGCTATTATACGGCTAATTACGCAAAAGGTGGATCAGCGCAACACCAGGCCGCCTCCGAATGGCCTCCATCAGAGATGCGCTGAGCCCCCCCAGGAACTACAAACGCACCTTGAACCCAAACAGAAGCTCTGCATATACACCAAAAGCATGGCTGTTAAGTGGGAGCAGCTGACCAAAAACGAATTACATTAGTACATAGCAAGGAAATGAGCAGCGCTACTTAAAAACAGACTAGTGCCTACCTGCAAAAGAGTGCAAGCCCCACTTGTGGGGTCGAATACACACCGAGCATACACATGACCTGTCTACCACTAGAGGAGGATGTTGGTTTCCATTAACAGCTTGCATGCAACCTATTAAGTACTCGTCCCTCCCACTGCGAATAAGTCAATCCTCCATGGGAGGGGCCTAACACTAACTAAATCCTAACCTATGTATATGCATAGCCTGGGTGCGGCTAATCAAATAAAATTGAAATTGAAAATTGCGCAAAAGGTGGATCAGCGCAACACCAGGCCGCCTCCGAATGGCCTCCATCAGAGATGCGCTGAGCCCCCCCAGGAACTACAAACGCACCTTGAACCCAAACAGAAGCTCTGCATATACACCAAAAGCATGGCTGTTAAGTGGGAGCAGCTGACCAAAATCGAATTACATTAGTACATAGCAAGGAAATGAGCAGCGCTACTTAAAAACAGACTAGTGCCTACCTGCAAAAGAGTGCAAGCCCCTCTTGTGGGGTCGAATACACACCGAGCATACACATGACCTGTCTACCACTAGAGGAGGATGTTGGTTTCCATTAACAGCTTGCATGCAACCTATTAAGTACTCGTCCCTCCCACTGCGAAGAAGTCAATCCTCCATGGGAGGGGCCTAACACTAACTAAATCCTAACCTATGTATATGCATAGCCTGGGTGCGGCTAATCAAATAAAATTGAAATTGAAAATTGCGCAAAAGGTGGATCAGCTCAACACCAGGCCGCCTCCGAATGGCCTCCATCAGAGATGCGCTGAGCCCCCCCAGGAACTACAAACGCACCTTGAACCAAAACAGAAGCTCTGCATATACACCAAAAGCATGGCTGTTAAGTGGGAGCAGCTGACCAAAAACGAATTACATTAGTACATAGCAAGGAAATGAGCAGCGCTACTTAAAAACAGACTAGTGCCTACCTGCAAAAGAGTGCAAGCCCCACTTGTGGGGTCGAATACACACCGAGCATACACATGACCTGTCTACCACTAGAGGAGGATGTTGGTTTCCATTAACAGCTTGCATGCAACCTATTAAGTACTCGTCCCTCCCACTGCGAATAAGTCAATCCTCCATGGGAGGGGCCTAACACTAACTAAATCCTAACCTATGTATATGCATAGCCTGGGTGCGGCTAATCAAATAAAATTGAAATTGAAAATTGCGCAAAAGGTGGATCAGCGCAACACCAGGCCGCCTCCGAATGGCCTCCATCAGAGATGCGCTGAGCCCCCCCAGGAACTACAAACGCCCCTTGAACCCAAACAGAAGCTCTGCATATACACCAAAAGCATGGCTGTTAAGTGGGAGCAGCTGACCAAAAACGAATTACATTAGTACATAGCAAGGAAATGAGCAGCGCTACTTAAAAACAGACTAGTGCCTACCTGCAAAAGAGTGCAAGCCCCACTTGTGGGGTCGAATACACACCGAGCATACACATGACCTGTCTACCACTAGAGGAGGATGTTGGTTTCCATTAACAGCTTGCATGCAACCTATTAAGTACTCGTCCCTCCCACTGCGAAGAAGTCAATCCTCCACGAATAATGTGCGTTCCCGTTCGCGTCATTGGGAGCTAACTGCGCAGGCGCAGTGCGAAGTTTTCTTGGCCTGCACTTGCGCAGTAAGCTTCCAATGACACGGGCGGGAGCGTGCAGTCCCGCGGTCCCAGCCGCACAGCTGCAGTTGGATGCATGACGCACTAGACCGGGGCCGGCGGCAGAGAACGGCAGATCGGAGGAGGACGGCGTGGGACATTACTGCTACAGGGTGCCGATAGAAGCCCCAGGTAAGTGTCTGTTTATATCTGCAGCAGCCCCCACAGAACTCCTTTAACGCTGCAGTGGCCCATTTTGTAAAAAATGGCCTGGTCACTAATGGGGTTAAACAATGGGGTTAAGAGGTTAACAAAAAAAATTGCAGCACTTAACAATTGAAAAATACTACAAAGTAGGTCAAAAACGCAAAAATTAAACTTATTTGGGGTAATTTTTCCTTGGTGGGAGCTTTTAAAGCCGGATCCACACTATATGCACTTTTCTGGACGCTTTGTGATTGATTAGCACTTTCTGAGCCCTTTTATAAAAAATTTTCCCATTCAGATTCATAAAAATCACATTAAAGAATCTCAGCGATTTTTTGCGTATCATGAGATAAATAGCCAAGGAACCAAGGAGAGATAATTCATAGGATAGGTTATGTGAATCTATGTTATCTAAATTAATGCTTGACCTATCCTTTTATGTTTATTGCACCAATCTCTGCTTATTTGTCTTAATTTATGATTTATTTCTTCCTACCAGTTTTATTTCATGAAATATTTCTTGGTGTCTGATTTTTCACTTGGATTATCTTTCCTCATAGTTGAGGTGAAAATATTACAGAGCCAAACTAATCCAACATTCATACAGACTGTTTCAGATTGCTTTATTCTCATCAGTACAAGGCATGGATTAATATGTCTCTATGTGGTGGGACTTGAAAAGCCCAGGGTTACAGATTGCCCATGGGCCCACGATAGTGGTTGGCACTCTTGCCTTGCAACACTGGGTCCCCGGTTCGAATCCCAGCCAGGTCAACATCTGCAAGGAGTTTGTATGTTCTCCCCATGTCTGTGTGGGTTTCCTCCGGGAAGTCTAGTTTCCTCTCACATCCCAAAAACATACAGATAAGTTAATTGGCTTCCCCCTAAAATTTGGGGTGCATATTGTTTCGGCGTTGCTCAGTCCGACGCGGTGAGAGCCGAATGACGGCTCTCACCAATGCCACTAAACTCCAAGGCGGCGTTAAAAACTATTCCCCCCTTCAAGTTGTCGCAACTCAGAGGGAGATGTATTTCGGGGTCTGGCAGCCGCCAGAGCCCCGAATTACTGCTACGTGGCCCGCGCAGCATAGCATTGCTGCTATGGGGCACCTAGTTTCGGCGCTCGGCTCTGAGAGTTGCGCGCCGAAATAAGATGATCTGAAAAATTGGCCCTACACTACGTTACATACACTACACAATACATACATGGACATAAGACTATGGTAGGGATTAGATTGTGAGCCCCTATGAGGGACAGTTAAGTGACAAGAAATAAAAATACTCTGTACAGCGCTGCGTAAGATGTCAGCGCTATATAAGTACTAAATAATAATAATTGCCCAGCAAGCTCGTGGTGAACCAGAACTCCTGGGAGTGTGTAAGGGGCTGAAAGAGACCAAAAAAAGCCTGCTTACTAAAATGCTATGCAACAGAAGTTTGCCTTTTTATGCCTTTGATATCCAAAGGAGAGACAGCAGTTTCTTGTGCAGTAGATCCTTACTCTTCACAGGTAGAATTCTAAAGAAGTTCTTTATTTTCACTTGATGGAAACAAACTTTGTAGTTTTATTTCTTTGTCTGTGTCTTTTAAGTCTGACATAAAAAATAGGACAACCATATGACACACATCATGATATAGGCTACAGTGAAACAAGAGGGGAAAAGGTTTACTATACATATTGTAATTGCCAGTTTTATAGATGTTGCAGTTTCCTATCATGTTAGCACCTTTTTGGACAATAATTCATTGGAGGCATGCTTGTACTGAGAAGCATTTTCTACTGGCTGATTCTATAACACAGTTGTTCTTTATATGTGAAAGGTGCTTGACAAAGGATAAGGACACTTTAAAATATTACAGAATTTGGCAAAATGTTTGGGCTTCCTTTATTTAAAAGGGGTGTAATAAAGAAATTAAACTGAAGAATTTAAATAGCTAAAAGTGATGTCAGTTCCTTTGGCCAAATACATACAGCAGATCATCTGCTTCTAGTAAATTAGCCAGATACATAGTGTTGGAGAATTATGAATCTGAGGGAAATAATTCTAAAAAAGAACCCGAGGTGGGTTCTAAGAATGTTATCAGCACACAGAGGCTGGGTCTGCCTATACTGCCCAGCCTCTGTTGCTATACTGATCCCCCCTAAGCCCCCCCTGTGCTCTGCTATGTCCCCATAAATCATCAGCCGAGCTGTCGACACACAGCGTGTCGCAGCCGGCTGTTTGCCTCTGCATCTGTCAGTCTCACCGCACCACCACCTCCTCCATAGCTCCGGTCCCCGCCCGTGTCCCTTCCCTCCCCGCTGATTGGAGGGAAGGGACGCAGGCAGGGACCGGAGCTATGGAGGAGGCGAGGGAGCAGCTGAGACTGACACTTGCAGAGGTAAACAGCCGGCTGCGACATGCTGTGTGTCAACAGCTCGGCTGATGATTTATGGGGACATAGCAGAGCACAGGGGGGGCTTAGGGGGGATCAGTATAGCAACAGAGGCTGGGCAGTATAGGCAGACCCTGTGTGCCGATAACATTCTTAGAACCCACCTCGGGTTCTCTTTAAGGTCAGGATCACCTCACTGGGCAAGTCACATCAGAAACCCAAACGTGAAAATGAATCTAAATACAGTACATTAATGTGCACATTTCCTTTATATATTGACTGGAGAGATAGCTGCCCACTCTTGCATTTATCAAATAAATGTGCAGTGGCCGTGTAGTGCAGTGGTCAGCGATGTCCCTATTGATCATGCTGTGTACACCTATGTATGTGGGCATGTGCAGTGTCAGATTTTTTTTATATTCACTGCAGAATTAATGGATCAGTAGGAACCCCATTAGGAAATAGGTTTTGTGCCTCCCCCTGGATCAACTGGGATATATGCGGTGAGTTCAGGACAGTGTTTTTTTCCTGGTTGAACTAGATGGACATATGTCTTTTTTTTTCAACCAAACTATGTTTCTACTATGTAACTATGTCCAGCAGCACCACTAAGCAGCAGCCACCCTAGGCCATGGCCTCTTGGGCTTTTTCAGAAATCCAGCACTGCTTATAGGACATTTATCAGTATTACTCATGCTATGACATTCTTAAATTAAGCATGCACATAATATTGTGGAAACAAAGCACATTTTCCCAGTTGTTGCATCATTCATTTGTTCATTTTAAGCTACATATTTTCTTTTGATTCCTAGGCAGCCACTGTATGGATAATTAGCTTTCTGCTTAACACGATTCTGTCCCTTTTTGTAAACCGCTTATCTGTAACAACATTCTTCATAATTTTTGCATACATGTTAACAAACTTCTAAACATTTCATTGGAATTAACCAGAAAGAATGAAGCTTGAGTGGATTATGGAGGTTAATTACATGGCATTATAAGAATGGCAGGAAAGGCATGTTTGTAGCAAACCTTTGCTGCAGTGTCATTAATCAAAATTTTCTGTGGGTTAATGGTTCAGAATAATATATTAGAGGACAGGCCTCATTAACAAGTGCAGACTTGTATCATTAAGCCTTACAATAAACAATTGTCACCAATCAATCTGAAGATTTATGTTAATATAACGCTGCTTTACTAGAGATGATGTAGTCAAGCTAGCTTTTTCATGATTGGTGCTCACTCTGCCCTGTCTACTATAGCATGTCCTGTGACCCATTTTTAAGGTCTATAACCAACTGAATTTATTTACATGCATAGAGTCCTATTGGCTTATTCTGTAATTTAAGTAGATGTTTCTATACATATGTAGGACAGCATCTTGAATAGTCAGCTTCACTTTGAAAGATGCAGCCTCCATTCAATATTTCCATGCATAAAAATAGTTATCTGTCTATGTGGGCTGTGTCTCTATAGAATTAGCAGTAGGCACCAGGGACTACAGAGAAGACACACATTTGCAAGCTTTGGATTAATGGAAGCACGCACACGAATAAGGCCTACATCATGTTCTACATCAGAACTTGTCTTGCATGAGAGTGCTTAAATATATAACAGCAAGCAGGCTGATTCAAGATCAAGAGGACATTAGTTTAATACTAAACTTCTGTGTTGTTTTCCTTTATGTCAGGCCACAGATATTCACTTTACTATTCGCTTTTCTGTTTATGGGATAATTGTGTAGGATACGGGAAGCTAGAATCATAGGGGAAGTCCAGTTTAAACTAAACTAAACCTTGCCAACAGTGTCAGTCTAGTATCAAATATTTGGGACACGTGTTCCAAAAGATTTCAGCTATGCCTTGAACTTTCTGCAGGAGCTTATAGTCTCCCCAGGGTTTCCTATGCAGAGTGGCATTGTAGCGATCATCTGCACTCACAAGATGTCTAAATTGACAGGGTCCGATGTAGCAGTCGCATCACCAGAAAATTCATTATAGTCCAGTCTGATGACATGCAAGAGTTTTGGAGTCAGCGCTGCTGAAGACTGCAGGGTGTCAGGCTGGTGTCATCTAAAAGCTGAGTACAAGGTTTTTATTTACAGGTACCACACTTTTACCAGGATTTTTAGGGGATATCCTACTCCCTACTTAATTATGATTGTGTGAGTGGGGAAGGGGTTGTTGCCTTATATAATGTTGTTTTTTTTCTCACGCTATTCTTTCCCCACCTAACACTATCATTCCTCCACTAGTCCTAACACTTAACTCCCCTCTACCTACCTGAAACTAACTTACCTCCAAAGTGGGGTTTGGCTACATAATAGCCGAACAGCAGGTGCCCAGTAACTTACCACTCCTGCTCCTCCACTGTGTCCTCCAAAATTTCTGGCGCTCACTATACTATGGTTAAGCGCCCACCTCTGCTTGTAGCACCTGAATTAATCTCCTGGCACTTAGCTATAGCATAGCTCAGTTTCCACTTCTGCTACACTGCCACAGCCAAGTACCCATTTTCTATACACCAGCCTGCAAACTCTAGCATCACCACCCAGTGTATAATTAGTATAGCAGTGTACATGACATCCAAATTACCAGTTGGCCACTCAAATTAACAGCTTCAAGATGGTTGCTGCATAATAAACACAGCCTAGGCTAAACCTCACTGAGTGGGCAGGGTATAACCAGGGGATAACCAGTAAGCAGCAATATATAGATATAGGAAGTGTTTCTGATGCAGCAACACAGAATAATTAACATAAAAGTGGTTATACTAAATAATTCACTATATTCTACTACTGGGTGGCCGCCTGCCACAAGTGCAAGTAACTACTTGCCGACTGCTCCACCCCAATTGGCGCGAGCAATGCGGCAGCCCCAGGACTGTTCCACACCGATTGGCGTGAACGGCTGTCTGTGGGGCTGGCAGGAGGTCGCGCTCAGGCTGCGCGCGCATCTCCTGCTTGGAAGGCGGAGCACTGCTCCGCCTTCAGTCTCCGAATGGCGATCACCGCTCAGGAGACTGTTAGACGGTGAAACCGCCATCTAATTACTTTGTACAGCGCTGCGATCTGCAGAAGCGCTGTACTAGGGACAGCCGTGTAACATGGCTGTCTCCCTGAGACACAGGGAAGCGGTCCACTGTGATAGGCTGAAGCCTATCACAGCCGATCGCGCTGATAGGCTGGCCAGGGAGGGAGGGAGGGTAGTGAAACTAATAAAAAAAAGGAACATTTTATTTAAAAATAATAAATAATAAATATTTATTAAAAAAAATAACAAACATTGGGGGAGCGATCAGACCCCACCAACAGAGAGCTCTGTTGGTGGGGAGAAAAGGGGGGGTCACTTGTGTGCTGTAGTCTTAAAGCTGCAGTGGCCTATTTAACTAAAATGGCCTGGTCTTTAGGGGGGTTAACACTGCGGTCCTCAAGTGGTTACGGGCAGGCCCCGACCATTCCCTGTGTGCCTACTCTAGCCTTTCTGTGTGTCTTTCCTGGCTTTACTGAAGCCTGTGTCACCAGCATTTGCTACTGTATGAGAGTGTTATCCATACATCTGCCTGTAATTTCGCACTCATGGACGGCAGTCAGGACTGTTTTTGTGACCCACCCTGTATATCTCATTGGAGTTCCCCTTTAAATTCTCATTCCAGTTATCTGAGTTGCTCAATTGATTTTTTTTTGTCTGAAGGACAGAATGGTAACTGTTATAGTAAACAAGGAAATGGTCCTGTAGCTCCTTGACCACGTTTCTGTTGTTGGCCTTGTAGCACAGCCATTCGTACCTCTTCCTGATTATTCTCTGTGATATTACAAGTATGAGATAAAAATAAAGAAGGGTAGCTGAGAAGACTTAAAAAGTATCGTATCATGCAATAAAAATATAAAGCGATATGGCAATTTTAGGATGGAGAGGCCTTTTATGACAAAATCAGAAACATAGTGAAAATGTACAAATACATTTATTATCAATCATAATTTATTTATTATGGAAGTTAGAGTCTTTTTCTTTGTGTGGAAAAAATTTACAAGCCATCTTTGCTCACATTCAAGTCTCTGCATCTATACTAACAGTTATAGAACACAGAGGTGTGCAAAACCAGCGGGGCACCAGGCGCTCTCACCGCCCATGTTCACGCCCTGCAAGCTACTCCCCAAAGGAGAGCAGGAGCAGCACAGATAGTCCCCAAAATGCTCTCACCACCTGAGTGGGATTATCCACTACAGTTCCCACCATTCCCACAACCCCCCTCATTTTGTCAGGCTGTCTGTGCTGCTCTAGCTTGCAGAGTGTGGTTCCAGGTGGGGAGAGCGCCTGGGACGTCGCCTGTTTTACTACAAGTTTACTACCTCCTTTACCTATCATGTGCTTCAGCAGGAGATTAGATAAATATGTGCGCAGAACAGAAAAGCCTTTAAATTCTCTTTATGCACAATTTTACAGGGAAGGCAAACTGAACGCAAATTGTATCATGGTTCCTCTGTCAATTTATTACTATGTAATCATTATTACTGTCATTTGTTTCCAAATTGACATGATTAATATACTAAATAAAAATCCAGTTCAATGTAACTGTTTATAAAATTGACAATTAAAGGAGCATTACATTAACGACTATAAATTGAAATAAAGAGCAAACATCCAGCAGCTCAAAGTGACTGCGTAAATCAAACAAAGATATTGAAAGGGGATTTATGGGTTGCAAAATTAGATAGCTCTGCTTAAATAAACTTTAAAAAATGTATGAATATAAGAATTTATTAAACAGAAAAATGTTAACTGTGGCAGAACACTGTTCCAAGAAAGTTAATTCAGCCAGAGCAAGTTAAAGTTTTAATAAAATCAATTACAGTTATGAATCTTTAGCACTATTACAATCTTAATGACACAGTAAATCTTTTTAATAAAGTATTGCAAAACTAAAGTTCTAATAATACATAGCATGCTAGAGCCTTGCCCGGCATTCCAGTGTAAATCATAAGAAAAAATTATGGGTGCCAAACCTATGCTGAGCATGCGATACCCAGAGCTTACTGTTTGCCTGAGATTTTGTGTTAGGGATTTTTCTTTATGTGTTTTTGTATAATCCCAAATTAACCTATCAGCAATTGAAATACACAAATACAGTGGTTTGCAAAAGTATTTGGCGCCCTTGAAGTTTTCCACATTTTGTCACATTACTGCCACAAACGTGAATCAATTTTATTAGAATTCCACGTGAAAGACCAATACAAAGTGGTGTACATGTGAGAATTGGAACGAAAATCATACATCATTCCAAACATTTTTTACAAATCAATAACTGCAAAGTGGGGTGTGCGTAATTATCCAGCCCCCTTTGGCAGGGCCGGATTTGTACTCTTTACCGCCCTAGGCCACTGTCACCAGACCGCCCCCTTCAGTATAGGTAGCGAGATGACCCCTCCCCCTTCCCTCCAGTATAGGTAGCCAGATGACCCCTCCCCCTTTCCTTCCAGTATAGGTAGCCATATGACTTCCTTAATCCCTCCTTTTCCCACCCCCCTTTCAGTATAGGTAGCCAGCTCGCCTTCACACCGCAGCAGCCATCAGTGTCACTAATTTCTCCACTCATCTCCAGTGCAGAAGCTTCCTCTCCCTTTCCGTCTCCAATGCTGCCCAAGTCCATAGCCACCGGCCACAATGCAAACGTGCACAGAGAACAAGGTGGCTGCTGCACAGGCGGCTAGCAGCAGAGTACCGCGGTCAGGCGCTAGCCTGATCTCCCTTCATTGCAGCATTTGCAAGCTTGCAAATGCTGCACCAGTGGTGCCCTTGCTCCTGTGGTGCCCTAGGCCATGGCCTAGGCGGCCTTGGCCTAAATCCGGCCCTGCCCTTTGGTCTGAGTGCAGTCAGTTGCCCATAGACATTGACTGATGAGTGTGAATGTCTAAATAGAGTGCACCTGTGTGTAATCTAATGTCAGTACAAATACAGCTGCTCTGTGGCGGCCTCAGAGGTTGTCTAAGAGAATCTTGGGAGCAACAACACCATGAAGTCCAAAGAACACACCAGACAGGTCAGGGATCAAGTTATTGAGAAATTTAAAGCAGGCTTAGGCTACAAAAAGATTTCCAAAGCCTCCCAAGGAGCACTGTTCAAGCGATCATTCAGAAATGGAAGGAGTATGGCACAACTGTAAACCTACCAAGACAAGGCCGTCCACCTAAACTCACAGGCCCAACAAGGAGAGCACTGATCAGAAATGCAGTCAAGAGGCCCATGGTGACTCTGGACAAGCTGCAGAGATCTACAGCTCAGGTGGGAGAATCTGTCCATAGGACAACTATTAGTCATGCACTGCACTAAGTTGGCCTTTATGGAAGACTGGCAAGAAGAAAGCCATTGTTAACAGAAAGCATAAGAAGTCCCATTTGCAGTTTGCCACAAGCCATGTGGGGGACAACGCAAACATGTGGAAGAAGATGCTCCGGTCAAATGAGACCAAAATGGAACTTTTTGGCCAAAATGCAAAACGCTATGTGTGGCAGAAAACTAACACTGCACATCACTCTGAACACACCATCCCCACTGTCAAATATGGTGGTGGCAGCATCATGCTCTGGGGTGCTTATCTTCAGCAGGGACAGGGAAGCTGGTCAGAGTTGATAGGAAGATGGATGGAGTCAAATACAGGGCAATCTTGGAAGAAAACCTCTTGGAGTCTGCAAAAGACTTGAGACTGGGGCGGAGCTTCCCCTTCCACAAGACAACCACCCTAAACATAAAGCCAGGGCAACAATGGAATGGTTTAAAACAAAACATATCCATGTGTTAGAATGGCCCAGTCAAAGTCCAGATCTAAATCCAATCGAGAATCTGTGGCAAGATTTGAAAACTGCTGTTCACAAACACTGTCCATCTAATCTGACTGAGCTGGAGCTGTTTTGCAAAGAAGAATGGGCAAGGATTTCAGTCTCTAGATGTGCAAAGCTGGTAGAGACATACTGTAACGATCGGTGAAGCACAGAGAGGATCTGATTACCGGTGATCTGCAGTATCACTGGAAATACAGATGTATACCAGATTATAAGTGATCTGCAGTATCACCGATAATCCGATATACCAACTAACCTCTGTTCACCTGAGTAGAGTGTAGTGTTTTGGTGCAACAGTAACAATGAGGACAAGGCCTCAGTGCAGTCAGGAGTACTGCACAGATTCCTTCCGCAGACCCGAACTCTCCAAGACGGGAGGAGTCAGGCTGACAGTAAGAAGGAAGGTCTGAAAGTAACCCTAGGAGGAAGTGTCACTAACAGAACGGGGAACCGCCTCTAACAGCAAGGTCGGCTCTCGAGGTCGGACAAGCCAGGTCGTACACACACAGACAGATAAAGTACAAGATCAGGAGGCAGAGGCGGAGTCTAAGTACAGGCGGGGTTCGGCAACAAAGTATCAGATATATCGAGGTACAAGATCAGGAGGCAGAGGCGGAGTCTAAGTACAGGTGGGGTTCGGCAACAGAGTATCAGATATATCGAGGTACAAGATCAGAGTTCAGGAGGATAGTCAGGCAGGCAAAGAGTCATAACAGATAAACACGATCAAACTAGTACTTTAAGCTATCAACAGAATCTAGCTAAGTGTAGGATTACAGCTCCAGCTGGTCCCGGCACACTTGCGGATCTGACTACGGATCTGGGTGCTTCCACATAAGTGATCGCAACGCCAGACAACCAGCAACTGAACAGCCAGCCGTATATATGCTCTACTCCTGCCCAGCACTTCCCCTAAGTGCTGGACCAATGAGAAGTGGAATCCGTGTCAGCTGACCAGCCTGGTCAGCTGACTCACTTCTGGCTGTAATATAAGCCCTGCCTCATAGCGCGCGCGCGTGTCCTTCTGAACCTGTGTGGACTAGTAGTCCCAGCCACACCAGACACGTCTTGTATGCCAGACGCGGGAGTCGTCGCACTGCATGCGGCGGCTTCTCCACGTTCACTCCCACCACTAGCCGCCATGTCACGCACGGGGACAGCCGCCTCAGACTGAGTGGAGGCGGCTGTCTCCCCGTGCCCTGACCTACTGCGCGCGGAAAGAGCCGCCTCCGCCTGACACATGGTGGCGGCTCTTCCGCGCTTTCTCACACATACCCTAAAAGACTGGCAGCTGTAATTGCAGCAAAAGGTGGTTCTACAAAATATTGACTCAGGGGGCTGAATAATTATGCACACCCCACTTTGCAGTTATTTATTTGTAAAAAATGTTTGGAATCACGTATGATTTTCATTCCACTTCTCACGTGTACATCACTTTGTATTGGTCTTTCATGTGGAATTCCAATAAAATAAATTCATGTTTGTGGCAGTAATGTGACAAAATGTGGAAAACGTCAAGGGTGCCGAATACTTTTGCAAACCACTGTATATATTTTATTTCTGATTCAAGAGGTTTATACTTATTATTCTATTTATTCAAAGTGAGAATGTTTATATAGTTCTCCATATTTCTATTTCGAAAATAAAATGTAGCTGGGAACCCAGCTCCAGGAGAAATATATTTCAGTTTTATATAGTTTGGAAAGTGGTCAGAGCCTATTTTGTTTTTATTACTGTCTATGTACTGATGGTAGAGATGCAATAAATGGCCCTGCAATTAGTGCATCCATTTTTTTCTCTGGATATGTAGCAAGGAGAGAAAGTTATATGTGTGATAGGTTGCATGAAAGTTAAAGTGCTTTTCTAGAAGAATAGATAGCTGTTGGATGCACAGAATCTGTTGATCAGTGGCCTGTATTTTTGGGCTGATATCTTAGGCTAGGTTCCCAATTGAGCTGGTCCTTGAATGACCAGTGGCAGCAGATAGTGTTGTCTCCAATCCAATGGATTGTTGTGGTCCAGTTGGTGCCCGGGGAAGATGTGTTTCAACTATACGCTATATGGAAAATGCATCCAATCTCCAGAAAAAATCGCACACCGCGCAAAGATTTAGTCCGCTTACCCCAACGGATCCAATGGAGTCATTGCAGACTGACAAGTGTGCTATTTAAAAAATAGTATTCATTCACTGTCAGTTTTCCTGATGCAGTAAAATGGACAAAAAAATGCCTGTTTTTACTGTAGTGGGAACACAGCATTGCCCATGAGGGTGTGCTTAATCAGTACATTTATTTTAATATATTTAAATATGTCAGTCACCTGTTATTGTGGCTTAACAGTCGAACCATGCTTTTCCCCCCATTGTTTCTTACAATGGTTGTTTTTGTACTGGTGAAGATTTTGTAAGAAGTGTCATGCTTATGTTGTACTGCCTTTGTCATATGCGCTCATGGCTTGTAATTATTTTGTACAGCACTACCAAATTGATTGACGCTACATAAATCAATAATAATAATTAACATACTAATGACTTTTATTCATCCTCTTAGACCCTGCAAAATAGAACAGGACAAGAACAATCAAGGGTTCAGTCAATCAAGGGTTCAGTGACCATTACAAATGGATGTTGGGAATTGGATGAGTGGCCCCAGAACATTGGTGTCATGTAGGAGGAGCTGACCTCTCAAATGACCTCTCACCCTTCCAATATAAGAACAATTTTAGACAATGCTGATGATGATGTCTACATGGTGCGAGGAACAACTAATAGAAATACACCTGGCTAAGCCAAGCATTTCTGTTTCTACTTCACTCACTAGATGATGGGGTTTGAGAATGGTCAGATCATGCCTGCCTATTTGAGCACCCTTGCTTGTCCTCTGGACACCTTACATCTCTCACAACATGATTTATTTGGCTTGCTTTCTTTTGATTCTAAGTAATCTTCTTTTTCTATATAAGCATGTCTTTCCTTAAAAAAATGTACTACTTATTCTCAGGGCCATACTGATCCCACCTGATCTTTCCCTTTTACTATCTTTGTGGAAGCTGTTAAATGTATTGTTCTATCCAACAATTACATCGGTCATTACTATTATTTTTAAATCTGACTTTCATAATGATCTCCCTCTTTCATGTGTATATACACACTAATCAAGTGTAGAGCTATTTAAGGCCAATTACTTTGTAAAACGTAGGTTATTTCAATGTGGGATATTGTTGTAATCAATTAAAATCAGGGGCGTAGGGCCTGTGGTCGCAACGGTCGCCTCGGCGACCGGGCCCGGCTCCTGAAGAGGCGGGGGAGGGGCCCGGGGGGCCCATGTCCGTTTGGACTCGGAGATCCCTGCGTGCGTTATTGGGAGGGGGAGCTGCAGCCATGCGGAGGGCAGCCCGACCTCTCCCCGGGCCCCCCCCCCCCTCAGATGCAGAGTGCGCGGCGCACGGAAGCGCTGTAGGCAGAACTCACCTGCCTGCGTTCCAAGCGCCGCTGGTCTCCTCCCGCTCTGCATAGATCTGCTGTTACACACTGCTTCCGGCTAAACAGGAAGCAGTGTGTAACAACATCTATACAGAGCGGGAGGAGACCAGCGGCGCAGGGACGGAGGTGAGTTCCGCCTACAGCGCTTCCGTGCGCTGCGCACTCTGCATCTGAGGGGGAGAGGAAGGGAGGGAGAGGGCAGCTAGCGACCTACCTACCTACCTAACCTACCCTGGGGGGCCAGCTACCTACCTAACCTATCCTGGGGGGCAGCTACCTACCTAACCTACCCTGGGGGGCCAGCTACCTACCTAACCTATCCTGGGGGGGGCCAGCTACCTACCTAACCTATCCTGGGGGGCCAGCTACCTACCTAACCTATCCTGGGGGGCCAGCTACCTACCTAACCTATCCTGGGGGGCCAGCTACCTACCTAACCTATCCTGGGGGGCCAGCTACCTACCTAACCTATCCTGGGGGCCAGCTACCTACCTAACCTATCCTGGGGGCCAGCTACCTACCTAACCTATCCTGGGGGGCCAGCTACCTACCTAACCTATCCTGGGGGGCCAGCTACCTACCTAACCTATCCTGGGGGCCAGCTACCTACCTAACCTATCCTGGGGGCCAGCTACCTACCTAACCTATCCTGGGGGGCCAGCTACCTACCTAACCTATCCTGGGGGGCCAGCTACCTACCTAACCTATCCTGGGGGGCCAGCTACCTACCTAACCTATCCTGGGGGGCCAGCTACCTACCTAACCTATCCTGGGGGCCAGCTACCTACCTAACCTATCCTGGGGGCCAGCTACCTACCTAACCTATCCTGGGGGGGCCAGCTACCTACCTAACCTATCCTGGGGGGCAGCTACCTACCTAACCTATCCTGGGGGGCCAGCTACCTACCTAACCTATCCTGGGGGGCCAGCTACCTACCTAACCTATCCTGGGGGGCCAGCTACCTACCTAACCTATCCTGGGGGGACAGCTACCTACCTAACCTATCCTGGGGGGCCAGCTACCTACCTAACCTATCCTGGGGGCCAGCTACCTACCTAACCTATCCTGGGGGCCAGCTACCTACCTAACCTATCCTGGGGGGCCAGCTACCTACCTAACCTATCCTGGGGGGCCAGCTACCTACCTAACCTATCCTGGGGGGCCAGCTACCTACCTAACCTATCCTGGGGGGCCAGCTACCTACCTAACCTATCCTGGGGGGCCAGCTACCTACCTAACCTATCCTGGGGGGCCAGCTACCTACCTAACCTATCCTGGGGGGCCAGCTACCTACCTAACCTATCCTGGGGGGCAGCTACCTACCTAAGCTATCCTGGGGGGGCAGCTACCTAACCTATCCTGGGGGGCCAGCTACCTACCTAACCTATCCTGGGGGGCCAGCTACCTACCTAACCTATCCTGGGGGGCCAGCTACCTACCTAACCTATCCTGGGGGGACAGCTACCTACCTAACCTATCCTGGGGGGCCAGCTACCTACCTAACCTATCCTGGGGGCCAGCTACCTACCTAACCTATCCTGGGGGCCAGCTACCTACCTAACCTATCCTGGGGGGCCAGCTACCTACCTAACCTATCCTGGGGGGCCAGCTACCTACCTAACCTATCCTGGGGGGCCAGCTACCTACCTAACCTATCCTGGGGGGCCAGCTACCTACCTAACCTATCCTGGGGGGCCAGCTACCTACCTAACCTATCCTGGGGGCCAGCTACCTACCTAACCTATCCTGGGGGCCAGCTACCTACCTAACCTATCCTGGGGGGCCAGCTACCTACCTAACCTATCCTGGGGGGCCAGCTACCTACCTAACCTATCCTGGGGGGCCAGCTACCTACCTAACCTATCCTGGGGGGCCAGCTACCTACCTAACCTATCCTGGGGGGCCAGCTACCTACCTAACCTATCCTGGGGGCCAGCTACCTACCTAACCTATCCTGGGGGCCAGCTACCTACCTAACCTATCCTGGGGGGGCCAGCTACCTACCTAACCTATCCTGGGGGGCAGCTACCTACCTAACCTATCCTGGGGGGCCAGCTACCTACCTAACCTATCCTTGGGGGCCAGCTACCTACCTAACCTATCCTGGGGGGCCAGCTACCTACCTAACCTATCCTGGGGGGACAGCTACCTACCTAACCTATCCTGGGGGGCCAGCTACCTACCTAACCTATCCTGGGGGCCAGCTACCTACCTAACCTATCCTGGGGGCCAGCTACCTACCTAACCTATCCTGGGGGGCCAGCTACCTACCTAACCTATCCTGGGGTGCCAGCTACCTACCTAACCTATCCTGGGGGGCCAGCTACCTACCTAACCTATCCTGGGGGGCCAGCTACCTACCTAACCTATCCTGGGGGGCCAGCTACCTACCTAACCTATCCTGGGGGGCCAGCTACCTACCTAACCTATCCTGGGGGGCCAGCTACCTACCTAACCTATCCTGGGGGGCAGCTACCTACCTAAGCTATCCTGGGGGGGCAGCTACCTAACCTATCCTGGGGGGGCAGCTACCTAACCTATCCTGGGGGGGCAGCTACCTACTTAACCTATCCTGGGGGCCAGCTACCTACCTAACCTATCCTGGGGGGGCCAGCTACCTACCTAACCTATCCTGGGGGGCAGCTACCTACCTAACCTATCCTGGGGGGCAGCTACCTACCTAACCTATCCTGGGGGGCCAGCTACCTACCTAACCTATCCTGGGGGGCCAGCTACCTACCTAACCTATCCTGGGGGGCCAGCTACCTACCTAACCTATCCTGGGGGGACAGCTACCTACCTAACCTATCCTGGGGGGCCAGCTACCTACCTAACCTATCCTGGGGGCCAGCTACCTACCTAACCTATCCTGGGGGCCAGCTACCTACCTAACCTATCCTGGGGGGCCAGCTACCTACCTAACCTATCCTGGGGGGCCAGCTACCTACCTAACCTATCCTGGGGGGCCAGCTACCTACCTAACCTATCCTGGGGGGCCAGCTACCTACCTAACCTATCCTGGGGGGCCAGCTACCTACCTAACCTATCCTGGGGGGCCAGCTACCTACCTAACCTATCCTGGGGGGCCAGCTACCTACCTAACCTATCCTGGGGGGCAGCTACCTACCTAAGCTATCCTGGGGGGGCAGCTACCTAACCTATCCTGGGGGGGCAGCTACCTAACCTATCCTGGGGGGGCAGCTACCTACTTAACCTATCCTGGGGGGCCAGCCACCTACCTAACCTATCCTGGGGGGGCCAGCTACCTACCTAACCTATCCTGGGGGGCCAGCTACCTACCTAACCTATCCTGGGGGGCAGCTACCTACTCTAACCTATCCGGGGGGGCAGCTACCTACTCTAACCTATCCTGGGGGAAAGCTACCTAATCTATCCTGGGGGGCAGCTACCTAACCTATCCTGGGGGGCACCTACCTCATCTAACCTATACTGGGGGGCAGCTACCTAATCTAACCTATACTGGGGGGCACCTACCTATCTAACCTGGGGGCACTTAATTGTCTAACCTGTATTCGGGGCACCTAGCTAGCCTATACAGGTGGCAACTATACTGGCTACCTATATTGGAGGCACCTACCTAACTAACCTATACTGGGGGCACCTACCTATCTAACCTATGCTGGGGGCAACTATTCTGGCTACCTATATTAGAGGCACCCACCTAGCTAACCTGTACTGGCGGCGCCTGCCTATCTAACCTATACTGGGGGCAACTATACTGGCTACCTATGCTGGAGGCACCTACCTGGCTAACCTATACCGGGGGCAACTATACTGGCGTACCTATGCCTGGCTACCTATACTGGGGGGACCTATAGCTGGCTAAAGGGATTCGGATATGTGTGTGCGTCGGGTGTTGCCGGGGGAGGGGGGGCTGTTGTTGCCGTGTGGGGGGGGGGGGGCCACATCCAGATTCCGCATCGGGGCCCAGAGGTTTGTAGCTACGCCACTGATTAAAATAATAAATAATCTGTACATCGGTACTGATTTCTGTACTCCCAGTTCAGGACATTTATATAAGTAATATTTAGCCTACACCATACCTCCACTCTTACCATCATACAGATGGCTTGGACAGGATTTGGGAGATGGTCCTCCTCATTGCACAGATGTCATTCATTTTCTCAGCAATAGATTATTTCATATCCCTGTCCTCTCCTTTCAATAGTATTTAGTGACTTACAGTGGCTGGTGGATCATCAATGTGCCACAGAAATAAGCAGGGTAGGCTTGGTTAACATGCACACATTATAATGTGTATAAAACAATATGTAATTACATTTATATTACTATATTACTAAAACAGAAGTGAGAACAGCTAATCTTGCATCTACTTAATTTGTGGCTTGTACTGGGATTCCTATGCCTCCTCCAAGACCCACAAAATTTGAATTCTTTGTAGGATCATGAGGTGGTTCCTATCCCAATAGTACCAAGCTTGTCGGGCCTATAGACTCACATAATTATAGGAAGACGTTTTGAATCTGGATGATACCGTTTCTTGGCTAACGTAAAGATATATAAGAGTAAGCTTTTGGCTTTAGAGCCTTCATCAGACTCTACTGCTACTATCATTATAGGAAGCACTCTGCATTCTCTATGGCCCTCTACTTCCAGGCATACCAGTCCAGTAAGGACTCAAACAATATTCCTCAGGGGGTCTATCTATTCATAGGGAAGAAGAAAGAGAACTGGCAGTCTACAGTGCTCTAGCATTGTAACAGCTCATGGTAGGGATACATCGCTTACACTGTGTGCCAAAGGTACAACCTATCAAATATAATTGAAATTATTTTCAAAAAACACAGCTAACCAATTTATTATTGTGCTGTACAATTACGTTTAGTATATTTTAATTCGAATGTTTCGCCTCCGCTCTTGGAATGACCAGGATTATTTACATGAAAGCATGCTAACAGTTCAGGTTTCCTTGAAACAAGTGAACAAAGGTTGTATTTCAAGTCACATCATTGAGGAAGAAATGGAATTAAAGTTGGAGCCCCAGCAGGCTGGTTATACAATACCAAGAACATATGAACTGAACTCAAAGCATGGTATAATTGCACTGTAAAAGAGTTTCACTGAACCGTTTGTGTTCGCTATTGGTTAAAGGAGATTAAGTCTCTAAACTTATTATGACCTAGAAACTGCATTACCCAACATTCCCTGCAGCCCTAATTAGTTGCAGAAACAGAGCATTTTACCACATAACCTTCAAATCATCTCTTTGAATTCTCTCTTTGGTTTTAAATCTCATTTCTATCCCAAGCTTCTCGCTTGTCTCATCTTATACAATTAATGAAACAACTCAATCAAGAGTCTGTCCCACAGCTCAGGCTGGTTTATATTGAAACAAGTAAAATCCAGGCTAAAATAACTCCAGGTGAAAACTTTGCTCTCTTATGCATGGATTATTTCCACTTTAACACCTGGCTGGCTGTTTATACATCTATAATTTTTAATTGTCTGCAGTTGGTTAAAAAAAAAGTGTAAGCTACAAAGGTGTCAGTTAAAAAATATTTCAATGAATTCAATGAAAACTTATCAAAGTGTCATTTGAAAGTTACCCTGAAGTGAAAGAGATGTGAAAGTTGCCATTTTTATTCCATTTTCAGTTATTTCCAGGCTGTCGAGCTGATCCTCTGCTTTTAACCACTGTTAGCTGCATGCTTATTTCAGGTGTGTCATTCAGACACTGAAGCCAGAAAAATCAAGACAGTGGCATTATTTAAAGTGAAACCGAGTGAGAGTGATTTGTACAAAAAATTTTGCTGTCTGAGCATGCATCCTGCTCTGCCTGGTGCCATGAATCTCAATGTTGCAGCAACTGCAAATGATTCCAGTGCCACAGGGTGGTCTGAGGGCAAGCACAGGGTTAAGTGCTTTAGGTGCTGTGCATGGGGCAGGTTGCAGGTGCATCACTTGGGTGCAGCACAAGGCAGTGACATGTCTTTGGGCTACATTTAAATATCATGGTGGCAACATGTCTACAGTTCCAACTATCCAACTACATGTACTGAAGTAACCATACCCCTCCTTCTAAAACAGAAACAAACAAATGGAAATACGGATAGTAAACTACTACAGAACTCACTTTAACTAGGTACAACCTTTTCTTCCTAGCAGAAAGCAGAGGGGTGTCATAGTGATTAACCAATAATCAGTCAAAAAAAAAATAGGCACTAATGTATATGGTTCCCACAATTGTTTGTACTCTGCACAGTGACACATGAATTGTTAATGCTATATAAGTAAGAAAAAAATAAAAATAATAAAAATAAAAAAATACTTTATAAGTATAAAAGGAACAAGATCAAGGAACAAGCACTCAATATACACTGGACAATAACATCCCCAGCCTAGCAGAGGAACTTAACAACTTCTTTGCTAGATTTGAAAAAGACAACACCAGGAAAGCTGCAGGTCCTGATGGTGTGCAAGGACGTGTGCTCCAGGCCTGTGCTGGTCAACTAGCAAAAGTTTTTACACAAATATTCAACCTCTCTCTGTTCTTGGGTGTAGTCCCATCATGCCTTAAATCTACAACCATTGTGCCAGTCCCAAAAAATCCTAGGATAACCTGTCTTAATGATTATTGACCAGTTGCTCTAACCCCTGTCATCGCCAAGTGCTTTGAACGACTGGTAGCCACACACATCAAGGCCTCCATCCCAGCAAATCTAGATCAACACCAGTTTGCTTACCGAACAAATAGATCGACTGAGGATGCCATCTGTGTAGCTCTCCATGCTGCCCTCTCACACCTGGAAAAGCCCAACTCCTATGTTAGGATGCTCTTTGTTGACTACAGCTCAGCATTTAACACCATTGTACCTAGCCAGCTGACCAACAAACTCCATGCACTAGGTCTTGTTCCCTCCATACTGTATGTACTTGGTTATTGGACTTCCTTACTAATCGCCCTCAAACTGTCAGACTAGGAAAACAGACATCCTCCACCCTTACCCTGAGCACTGGCGTGCCACAGGGCTGTGTATTAAGCCCTCTCCTCTATGCACTTTTCACCCATGACTGCCAGCCTATCCATACCTCAAACGTAATTGTTAAGTTTGCAGATGATACGACTGTCATTGGGCTTATATCAGACAATGAGGAAGCTGCATACAGAGAAGAAGTTAGGAACCTGACTGCATGGTGCGACATTAACAACCTGTTATTAAATACAAAGAAGACCAAAGAAATTATTCTGGACTTTAGGACCACCAAAAAGACTACTCACCTACCGCTAATGATCAATGCAGAGGCTGTGGAGAGAGTTTCCAGCTTCAAATCACCATCGCAGAGAACCTGTCCTGGGCTGACAATGCTTTAGCTCTAACTGGCAAAGCACAACAACGCCTCTACTTTCTGAGAAAACTAAGGAGCGCTAACCTCCCACAGAAGCTGCTGGTTAATTTCTACAGATGCACTATAGAAAGCGTTCTGACCAATTGCATGACGGCCTGGTACAACAGCTGCACGAAGGCTACTAGAGAAGCCCTGCAGCGAGTTGTTAAAACAGCAGAAGCCATTATTGGCACTGAACTACCATCACTGGAACTTTGTATAATACTCGCAGCTTGAGAAGGGCCAAAAACATTATCAAAGACAACACTCACCCTGGAAATGCCTTGTTTGAGCTCCTTCCATCAGGTAAACATTTTAGATCAACCCGCACACACACAAACAGACTGAAAGACAGCTTTTTCCCATCCGCCATAAACTTGATAAACTCTGAATCCTCTCTGAAATAATTAACACTGTGTACAAATTGTTTAAACATCTGTAATACCTGGCATACTTGTATAATTTCTTCTCTTCCTTGTTACTATCACTATGTTCCTTATATGCACCGTGGGGTTGTCATGAAAAGTAATTTCGTTGTGTTACACAATGACAATAAAGTGAATTGAATTGAATCAGCATAAGCTGTATTTTCAAATTGATAATAGCACGGTACTGCATTTATTGTTCTTTCTTAAGGTTTTCCTTAAATCCTCCCAGGTGTAAAATGCTGCAGTCTGTTTGACCAAGAATCATTAACTTGAACAGATCAATCTCTTGAATATGCGATGGTCAGCTGGGAATTTTCATGAACCCAGCTTTTTTCCATTTTCTTGAAAGTCATGTGATTGACTATCTCAGTCTTTCTTGTTTGATTGTCTGTCACAACATTTCCACATGCACTAAAAATAAAAAACAAAAACAAGAAAAAAAAAACAGTAGTAACATTCAATTCTAAGCAAATGTGCACTATGTCAACCTTTTATTTACAATAACCTAAAACATAATCCAAACAGTAACAACAAAACACAGTGAAAAGCTCGGCACTGCTAATGTTGATTTATTGCTGATGCGCTTGCATTAAATTCTTGTAAAAAAAAAAAATACCGTAAATTCATATTCAAACAATTGACATTCAGGATAATAGTTATCTTGCATAAGATGGAGGGGGTGTGGGATGGGCAGTGGGTGCTGACTGGTGCACAGCCTGACGACCATTTCGCTGTGGTAACTTCCTCCGAGGCTTAGATGTGCACTAGTTCGCCGGCAGTAGGTAATATGTATACGGCTTCTGCTGCACACTCTGCATAATAACATTAGATACAAGACCGGGCCCCTTAACTCCCATCCTGGCACTGACATATCTTTGCAGGGATTATGATAAAATGACTAAATTATTATAAATGTAGAAGCTCTCTAGTCTCCTTCTCTGACATTTGCTGTTGTGGTTGTCAATATTACTTAATATTGCTGTCATTTAAAATTATAAAAAACTGTTTCTTGTCAACTTGTAGCTTACAAAAATTTAAATGGCTGTAATAAACTATTATTGCAATGCATTAATTGGTTAATTAAAGAGACCAATGTTGTAAAGGAAATATGAGCTCCTGTCTTTATTATAATTTAGAAAATTCCAGTCCACTGGCTGTTATTCTGTGGGGTTTTTTTTTGTGTGCAATAGTTTGTGTAGGGAACCGCAGTAAGAACACTTAATTTACATACTGAGTGTGGGTCAGCGAGTAAGAATGTATTTAAGGCAATGTATCAGCACAACTAGCAAGTAAGCAAGCGTACGTTAAAAAGGGGCGCTGGGAAAAAAGGGCGCCGGGTTTTTAACGATAAGCATGGATAACGTTTAAAAATGTATTGTACTGTATTTCGTTTAAAATTAATGTTTTTTAAAGTTATAAATCATTAAATAATGTGAATTAAATCGGCAATTGTAAAAACGTTAATCTTTCGTTTAAATAGTGAAACGTATAATAACATTTAAAAAAAAAATTACTAAGTAACCCTCCCTGTACCTACCCCTAACCCCTAGACCCCCCTGTTGATGCCTAAACCTAAGACCCCCCTGTTAGTGCCTAAACCTAAGACCCCCCTGTTAGTGCCTAAACCTAAGACCCCCCTGTTTGTGCCTAAACCTAAGACCCCCCTGTTAGTGCCTAAACCTAAGACCCCCCTGTTGGTGCCTAAACCTAAGACCCCCTGTTGGTGCCTAAACCTAAGACCCCCCTGTTGGTGCCTAAACCTAAGACCCCCCTGTTGGTTTTTTCGTTTAAAAATAATGTAAAAAAAAAAAAATAAAAAAAAAAAAAAAGTACTGTTTTTCGTTTAAAAATAATGTTTGGAAAAAAATATTGTACTGTTTTTCGTTTAAAAATAATATTTAAAAATGTATAAATCATTAAATAATGTGTAATCATGAGAAACAGTAATAAAACATTAAGTCTCCGGGCGCCGCTTTTAAAACGTTAGTTTTCTCCGGCGCCCTTTTTTCCTATCGGGCGCCCATTAAACGATATTTATTATAGTAGTGAATGGCGGCGCCCGATTTGTCCACTAGCCTCAGGCGCCCGAATTTACTGTTCCCGTCAGCAATATCTGATGCTTTCTAAAACCACATTCCAAAACAAAACAAGAACAGTGGGCAAACTGGTCTACCTCCAAGAAACCACTGTAGGGCTATAATAGGAACATCAGATAATGACTGGTAGTGAGCTGACCCAAAGGCTGCATAAAATGATTAAAATACATTAAAAAGGCAAGAAAAACGTACCCGCATATGAGGAATAATAAAAGATTGTATTAGTCCTTATCTTGGATTAAAGAGATTCTGTAACAAAATTTTCATCTGTAACGATTGGTGTCAGCAACACAGATAATTTCTGATTATTGGTGATCTGCAGTATCACCAATAATACAGATGCTATACCTGATTATGTGGTGATCTGCAGAATCACCAATAATACTAGTATAGCTAGACACAGGACACCCAATGTGATATTGTGTTTGGTGCGACAGTAATCAGAGAAGTTATTGTAATGAATAGCGGAGATGCCGCCGCGTGGTCTGGCGGCGGGGCGGCTGTCTCTGCGTTCAGACCGGCGGTTTCCACGCAGCAGCATGGGTCTGGTTTGCCTGGGTCTTCTAGTGCACACGCGCGCTTGAAGACAGGACCTTTATGCCAGCAGGAGAGGTATCAGCTGATCAGGACAATCAGCTGATCCCAGTGGAACTCCTGATTGGCTGAGTGGCTGGGGGCGGCGCTGCGGAGCGCTGTAGTATATATAGATCTTGCTTGTCAGTTGCTGGTTGTCTGCCGTTGCGAATACTTACGTGTGAGCACTCAGACCTCAGTCAGATCCTACAGTGTGTTAGAACCAGGTGGACCTGGGAATTCACACTTAGCCAGATTCCGCTCTTGTTATATACTGTGTCATTGCTGTGTTATACTTTAGACCAGTTCCAGAGTGTTGAGAGCAAGGACCTCACACCCAAGCTTAGGATTACTGTGTCATTGCTGTGTTATACTTTAGACCAGTTCAAGGGTGTTGAGACCAAGGACCTCACACCCAAGCTTAGGATTACTGTGTCATTGCTGTGTTCTACTTTAGACCAGTTCCAGGGTGTTGAGACCAAGGACCTCACACCCAAGCATAGGATACTGTGTTATTCTTCAGACTAGTTCCCGGGTGTCGAGACCAAGGTCCTCACACCTCAGACTAGGATTGTGCTTGATATCTGTTATGACCTTTTGCTCTGTCGACCTCTCTCTTGCTTTCTGATTCGGTACCTCTGCCTATCTGCCTTCCAGTTGCCAACCTTGCCTGTACCCGGTTACCGAATCAGCCTTCTGTCTTTGTACCTTATCTGCTCGTGTGTTGCCGACCTGGCTTGCTCGACCTTTCTGGCTGTCACTCATTCCTCAAGTGTTTAGTCTGTCTGTACTACCCTTGACACTATTCCACCAAGTGTCAGTTAGCTGCAAGGACCTCCTGCTCCTCAGAGAGTCCTTCCTGCAGTGCAGCCAGTGGCCTCTATCCCATAGGAGTCCCCTGGCTGCAGTACAGTCTGATTCCTAATTTACCAGGGAATCACTGGTTGCAAGATTGTCTCTATTCCCTTCTCTTAAAGAGATAGTCCCTGCACAGCCGAGGGCCACCTGCTCCTCAGGTGGTCTCTGGCCAAAGTTATCTGTGTCTCCCGACCCACAGGATATAGCCTTCAGTTGCACCAAACACTTACGCTTTATTAGGTGTCCAGAGGTTAGTCATACTTGTATTATTAAAGCAGAGGGACACCAAGAGCCCCAATAGTGTAATTCGTCTTGGGGACAACAAAATAAATGAGATAAATGAGATTTTGGTTTTTTGGAGTTCCGAATAAATTGTTGACTGTCTGAATCGCAGTCCTTGCCTGTGTCTGTTTGGAGGGGGTAAGACCACCGCTGCCTCCTCTGTTTAACCAGTTGGTTTTTTAAGTTCATTTAATTACCTTTCATTCTTTTGGCGCCTCTGTATCTTGTACAATACTTGTATTATTGGTGATTCTGCAGATCATCCATAATCAGGTATACATCTGTATTGTTGATGATTCTGCAGATCATCAATGATCAGATTCTCTCTGTGTGCTGACACCAATCGTTACAGTTATCTCCCGAGAAGCGGGAGATACAGACACTACTGCAGCCGAGAATTCCCTGAGGAGCAGAGAATTCGGATAGTACTGCAGCCAGTGGATTCCTGAGGAGCAGGAACCACTGTCTGAGCTGCAGGAGAGAGGACTGGTGGAATGAGTGATTATGATAGAACTTTAGCCGATGATTCCCTTGAGGAGTAGGACATCAGATGGTACTGCAGCCAGTGGACACCTGAGGAGCAGGGACCACTGACTGGACTGCAAGAGTGATAACTGGTGTAATGAGAGATATGATTGGACTGCAACCAGGGACTCCCTGAGGAGCAGGGAATCAGACTGTACTGCAGCCAAGGATTCCCTGAGGAGCAGGGAATCCGACTGTACTGCAGCCAGTGGACTCCTGAGAGGTAGAGACCACTGGCTGAGCTGCAAGATGTTCTCCTGAGAAGCAGGTGACCATAAGGCTGTGCTTGCAGCTGATGAACACCTGATAAGCAAGTGTCACAGATATTACAGTAAAGCTGATCACCCAAGGGTTGGGTGACAGCCAGAAAGGTAACAGAATATATATCTACCCTAGTCTTAGGTGTGAGGTCCTTGGTCTCAACACCTGGGAACTAGTCTAACAGATAACATTAGCAATGTAGCAATCTCCTAGTCTTAAGTGTGAGGTCCTTGGTCTCAACACCTGGGAACTAGTCTAACAGATAACAGTAGTAATGTAACAATCTCCTAGTCTTATGTGTGAGGTCCTTGGTCTCAACACCTGGGAACTAGTCTAACAGATAACAGTAGCAATGTAACAATCTCCTAGTCTTAGGTGTGAGGTCCTTGGTCTCAACACCTGGGAACTAGTCTAACAATACAATAGTACTTTAAAGGCTATCACAGGAATCTGAATAAGTGTGAATTCCCAGCTCCGGCTGGTTCTAACACACTGTAAGATCTGACTGGGGTCTGGGTGCTCGCACGTAAGTTTTCACAACACCAGACAACTTGCAACTGCCAGGCAAGTTCTATATATACCCAGAGCGCTCCACAGTGCAGCCCCAGTCACTCAGCCAATCCGGAGCATAGCTGGAGTCAGCTGATCAGCATGATCAGCTGGCTCTCCTTCTGCCAGCATAAAGGTCCTGTCGCCTGGCGCGCGCGTGCGTAGCCATCAAACTGTGTGCACTAGAAGGACCAGGCGAACCAGCAGCATGTTGCTGCGCGGCAGAAGCCACCGGCTTGAACGCGGAGATAGCCACCATGCCGCTTGCCCACGCAGCGGCATCTCCGCTATTCATTACATCATCCTTATTTCTTCTATCCTATAAGTTCCTATACCTGTTCTAATGTGCTCTGTCTAACTGCAGCCTTTCCTAGTTGCACAGTGGCTGTAATATCTCTGTTATATGATCTAATCTTCTCTCCTCTGCCGGGTCTGTCGGGTTCAGGCAGTCAAGCTGGAATGTGCTGTGCTGCTTGTGATTGGATAGACGCTATACACACCCTCTCCAGGCCCCCTGCACACTCTGTATGACTCACACACTGAGCTCCTCTCAGCCTATCACTTGCTATGTCTTTTGTTTGTAAACACTGCATAAAAATGGCAATTACAAGCCAGGATTGCAGCAGGGAGTGGCAGAAACAGCACAGAGGGGCCCAGGAGAACATAATGAATAGAATTGTATGCTTTTTATTGTAAGAATTTTAGAGTACAGATTCTCTTTAAGTTATTTTTGCCTCTTCAACAGTTTTTAATCTTTTTATACATCCTTTTGGGCACCTCCCTCTGTGTTATACCTGTGAACCCCCCATGGGGGTCTGATTTTTAGTTTGGACAATTGCTTTTGTTTTTGTTTTGTTTTTTGTTTGTTTGCGTTTTGTTTTTGTTTTTTCATTTTCCATTTACTATACCTTTTCCATGGAGTGTGACTTAACCACACCGAAGCAAGTGAACCCTCTCTGGGTAATCCGTTCCACCACTTTCAAGTTGAAAGTCCATGGTTGCCATTCTGCAACCTTGTTTAATGAGTACTCAATTTGCTATCTTTCTTTTCTGCATTACTTTGCATACTATACAATATGGGGCTCCTGGTTCTCTTGTGTTTTTTGTTCCCCTCTCCCCAAGAAGAACAGCAGGTATTTCAGACCCCTATCTAGATCAGATAATGACTATGAGGGGATTAGATTGTGAGCTCCTTTAGTTTCAAAAGGTTTTTATTTGAAATACGATACATAGTCTTAGGATAGCAAATAACGGCCCTCGCAGATGCAATTTCAAATTGTCATTAATGTGACAGACAAGCTAAGTATGGCAATTTACAACATATAACAAATACAGAACAAAAATGTAAATTAATCAGAAAAAAAATCAAGCATTGAGCTTGAAGTAGGCCCTAAAAAACATTGGCAAAAAGAGAACTAGTATCTAAGATACAATTTCAACTTATGAGAATTGCAATAGGGGTCGTGGGCTAAATTTTCCAGTGTTGAAGACCAGTGTGTCCAAATATTATGAAAGGAATCCAATTTATCACAAGCCTTAGATAGGACAAATTCAGATACCATGGTACTTGTGACAGAATTGAAGACATCCTCAGAAGACAAGTATGATGTCTTCCAGTGCTTAGCCATGTTGCATCTGGCTACAGCAGCCATCAGTTGAACAAATTTTTAAGCATCTTCCTCGGCCTGTTTCCTAGTAAATAAATAGTGGGATCAAAGGGAAAAGTATATGGAATAGTAGCTCCCAGCTGTGTGTAGATTACAAACCAAATCTATATGCTTTTGGTGCAAGTCCACCAGATATGCCAAATATTACCAACCTGATTACATCCATGAAAACACATAGCAGAGCTGGAAGGGTTCATCTGGTGTAATCTCAATGGAGTCATGTAACAGCGGCGCAACAAACAGAAGGAGGTCTCCACATGGCCGGTTTAAGCTACAATGGGGCCCCAGGGCAAAATAAACCTGGGGGGGGCCCCCCAACAGATACCCCAGAACAAAAATCGGCATTAAGGGACCTTTTTTGCAGCTGGTATAGTCAGGGTGTGAAGCCCCAATCGGTCGGAGCTCCACATTCTGGCTACCGCAGCCTGCATGGGGGACAAGGGGTTAAAAAGTTTCAGGAGGGGGGACCCCACATAATTTTTTTTTAAAAAAATTCCCACACTCTAAACATAAAAAAAAATTGGGAGAATAGGAAAAAATGGCAGGGATCTTCATACAGCCATATTGCGGCTGTATAGCGATTCCTGGCCAAAGCGCTGTGGCTGCGTATGGACCCCCTGGAAACCCCATCAGGAAATGTATTGCGCTTTCTTCTGATGCATGTAAAATTACACTACCGTTAGGTTTGCTACTAAAAGTGACATTTACCGCATTTAAAAGTATACTTTTTTCCTTCGAAACTTTAAAATCGATTTTCTCAAAAACTATAAGGTCTTTTTGAAAAATATTTTTTCCTCTTATTCCCAATGATCTCCTTAACATATCCTGCAAATTTAGGGTTTCTAGCATTTAAGGTGGATTTGCTATTAACCATTAAAGTCGGCGGGTTTTTAAATGTGTTTTTTTTTCCTTTGAAACTTTAAAATCGATTTTCTCAAAAACTATAAGGTCGTTTTGAAAATGTTTTTTTCCTCTTGTAGCCACTGGGGGCCCCTACAAGCTCTGGGGCCCTGGGGCAATTGCCCCCTTTGCCTCTATGGTAGCGCCAGCCCTGAGAAGCAATAATACACCAGACATAGATGACTTGTTTCTGATTTACCTAGGGTGGTGGTTTATCTGTTTACAATAACCCTAAAAGGTTATTGCAGCTAAAGCAGGAAGGTGGTGACGGGAGTGGCCACATGGGTTGTATTGTGACATCACCAGAGCTCCTATATAAGTGGCAGTTCTTCAGGGGCTGAGTCAGATGCTGATTTGGTTTTGTGCCTTGCACATGTGCCTTATTAGCTGCAATTTGATTGCGTTATTTCTTAGAGAATCTATTTTCTCTTTGAGATTTTTTTGATTCCTATTCTACAGAAAGGAGAGGTAGGTCCTCTTTGATTACTATTCTGCTGTCTTTTTTTTAATATGCATTTTATATATTTAAACATTGAAACTACTAGCAGGGAGAGCTGTATGCAATTAACCCTTTAGCAGCCACATATATCAAAACTATATGTGTGCTGCAGGGCCAAATATTTTCTGCTGCTGGGGAAGTATGTGTTCCTTAGCCGGGCAGGGTATGCAGAGCGGCGCAGGGAGCTGTGGGAGTGCGCACTTAGCAGTGCGGGAAGCATTGCGTTTCTATGCATATGCGTTTGTACATTTGTATTGTGTTTTCCATGCGTTTTCTATTCTTTCATGTTTTTTGTTCCCGCACATGCTTTTTTTGCGTTTTGCATACGTTATAATGCGTTTGCGGTTCACAGTTACAAAACGCATATCCTTTTTTTATGCGTATTGCTTGCGTTTTTCTATTACGTTTTATGCAAATCACTAGGAAGTCAACAGGAAGTGGAAATACATAAGAAAACATAGTTTATTTATCAAAAATGCATATAAAAACGTATACAAAACACATTGCATTGTGTCACCACTGACTTTCATTATGTGCGTTTTTGATGCGTTTTTAAAAATATGCAACAAAACCAGCACTTTTAAAAATGCATATTTTAAAACGCATAGAAAACACATATGCATTTTTATATGCGTTTTTTTAATGTGCGGCCCATTCACTAACATTATACACATACACGCTGCGTTTTACGCAACGCCAGTGTTTCTGCCTAGTGTGTTCCCAGCCTGAATCTACTAGCAGGGAGAGCTATATGCAATTAACCCTTTAGCAGCCACATATATCAAATCTATATGTGTGCTGCAGGGCCAATTTTTTTCTGCTGCTGGGGAAGTATGCAGTCCTCAGCCGGGCAGGGTATGCAGAGCGGCGCAGGGAGCTGTCACATTTCCCTCTTCCCCGTGGCTGGGTCAGCTTCCCCTCTCCTCCACTCGTGGCGCTGTAATGCCGACATCTATCATATTATATGACATGTTTACAATAAATCTGCTAACGCAGGAAGGTGGTGATGGGAGCTGTACTGTGACATCAGCAGAGCTGTACTGTGACATCAGCAGAGTGGTCACATGGGTTGTATTGTGACATCACCAGAGCTCCTATATAAGTGGCGGTTCTTCAGGGGCTGAGTCAGATGCTGATTTGGTTTTGTGCCTTGCACGTGTGCCTTATTAGCTGCGATTTGATTGCGTTATTTCTTAGAGAATCTATTTTCTCTTTGAGATGTTTTTGATTCCTATTCTACAGAAAGGAGAGGTAGGTCCTTTTTGATGACTATTCTGCTGTCTTTTTTTGAATATGCATTTTATATATTTAAACATTGAAGCTACTAGCAGGGAGAGCTATATACAATTAATCCTTTAGCAGCCACATATTTCAAAACTATATATGTGCTGCAGGGTCAATTCTTTTCTGCTGCTGGGGAAGTATGTGTTCCTTACCTGGGCAGGGTATGTCGAGCGGTGCAGGGAGCTGTGGGAGTGCACACTTAGCAGTGCGGGAAGTGTTGCGTTTCTATGCATACGCGTTTGTACATTTGTATTGCGTTTTCCATGCGTTTTCTATGCTTTCACGTTTTTTGTTCCCGCACATGCTTTTTCTGCGTTTTGCATGCGTTTGCGGTTCCCATACACAAAACGCATATGCTTTTTTTATGCATTTTACATGCGTTTTTCTATTGCACTTTATGCAAATCACTAGGAAGTCAACAGGAAGTGGAAATACATCAGAAAACAGTTTATTTTTCAAAAATGCATTTAAAAACTCATGAAGAACGCAAACAATACGCATTACATTGTGTCCCCATTGACTTTCATTATGTGCGTTTTTGATGCGTTTTTTGCAAAATATGCAACAAAACCAGCGTTTTTAAAAACACATATTTTAAAATGCATTTAAAAAGCATATCCATTTTTTATATGCGCAGGGTATATGAGGGATATATTTATTAAAAAATACAAGGGCATCAATATGAAAAAACTAGATGGTGTCGTTTCTGAAGAAACCACAGGATGTTGGCTATGTGTCTGATTGGCTGCATGTGGCTCTGCCCACCTTGCCAAATTTTAACCCCAGTCACCCAGCGACCCAGTGTGCCAAGTCTGGGAACTCTGGCTTTAATACAGTGAGAATTACATCTGTTTACATTTTCCCATTGAAGTGAATAGGGAAAAACTGATTGGCTGTTTTTGGCTCCACCCACTTTTACAATTTTAATCCCAGTGACCCAGTGACCGACTGTGCCAAGTTTGAAGTCCCTGCCAGTAACAGTAAAAGAATGACAGCAACTTATATATTGACATTGATTAGCAATAGGTAACATTTGATTGGCTGTTTTAAGCTCCGCCCATTTTTCTAAATTTTAACATTAAACACCATGTCATGGTCTGTGCCAAGTTTTGGACCTCTGGCTTTAAAACTGTGAGAGTGGCAGTATTTGAAAGTTTTACATTGAAGTGCATTGGTGAAATTTGATTGGATGTTAGTGGCTCCGCCCACTTTTCTTATTTTTTGACCGCAATCACCTAGTGAGTAACTGAGCCAAGTTTGGGACACCTGGCATTTAAACTGTGATAATAGCAGCAGTTTATCACTTTTCATTAAGGTCAATGGCTGATATCTGATTGGCTGTTGTTGCCCCGCCCCCTTTTTTTCCTAATTGTGAACCACAGTCACTGAGTGACTAACACTCCAACGTTTGTGAATGCTGGCATTTAACGTGTAAAAATGGCAGCAGTTTTCTTTTTTTCTATTGAAAATCAATGAATGACATTTAACTGGTTGCTGGTGGCTCCACCCACTTTTTCAAAATTTGAAGTGTAAATCCCCAGGGACCACATTTGCGATATTCGAGGTCCCTGACATAAATATTGTGAGAATGGCAGCCTTTTTAATTTTTCCCATTTAAATCAATTAAAGAAATCTGATTGGTTGGTTTTGGCTCCGCCCACTTTGATGAATTTTAATCCCAGTCCCCCAGTGACCAACTGTGCCAAGTGTCAGGACCTGCCATTAACCGTCTAAGAGCAGCAGCAATTTTTATTTTTCCCATTTAAACTAATGGCTGAAATTTGATTGACTATGGTAGACTCCACCCACTTTTTATAAATTTTCACCCCAGTCACCCAGTGACCCACTGTGCCAAGTCTGGGAACTCTGGCTTTAATACAGTGAGAATTACAGCTGTTTACATTTTCACATTGAAGTCAATAGGGAAAATCTGATTGGCTGTTTATGGCCCCGCCCACTTTTTGGGGTCCCCAAAACGTGACAGAATGTTTCAGCTTCACCCCATGACTAAGTGACCCAAGTTTGGTGAGTGTAACTTCAAAGCTGCACGAGTGGCAAAACTTTAAAATTTTCCAATGAAAGTCTATGGGAAATATGGGGTTTTTGGGGGTCCGCCACAGGGGCCCAGAGGGTGGGATTGCTTAAAAAAGCACAAGCAGCCTATTCGGGTATGAGCCGAACAAGTGTGCAAAGTTACAGAATTCTACTCCTAAAACTCTAGGAGGAGTAGAGTATAGAAAATTGCTAAATTTTCATTGCCCATTGGTAGCTCCGCCCACTTTGGGGTGACCCCCCAAAATACATATTTTTATTTGGGGTGACACCAACAATATGTGGTCCGAGTATGGGAGTGTAGCTTCTAAATTGTGCGAGTGGCAGCGATTTGAAATTTTTCCCTGTCAAAGTCAATACGAAAAAAGGGGTCTTCCGGGGTCCACCGCAGGGGCCCGGAGGGTGGGATCGCTTAATAAAGCACAAGCAACGTCCTTCGCTATAAGACGAATAAGTGTGGAAAGTTTGGGGCTTGTACCCCTGAAACTGTGGGAGGAGTAGCGTTTAGAAAATGGGGGGTGCCAATAATAACTAGACGATTTTTATTGTAAAAAATATATACAAATGTACAATACAATAAATAATAATAATGAAGTTTAGTGACCAAAAAATGATCACACAAATCAAAGAAGAATGCATACATCTGCATAAACATAAACATTTTGTACAGAAAATATGTACAATTCATAAAGTCAAAAATTGACTGCAAATGCATTTTTGCACATTTTTGAATCTATGTACAAAGGGACTTTTACGCCCAAACAACAAGCAAGATCTGCTTTGTCAACAAACATTAGCAAGGAAAACTTATGTCCAAAGAACATCCATAAATAAGCATAGATCCTGAACAGGAGAAAACCATGCATTCACTACATCTATACGACGCAAGACTAGACGACATAAACCACCACCCTACACCAACCCACTAGTGACCCACACCAAACATATAACTAGACGTATCATACAGCAACCCACTCACACCAGGAGGGGTAACACACACGAGACAAAAATAATCAAAACTGAAACAAGACGTAACAAAGAACCCCCAAGTAAGCTGGAAGGAAGACTTCAGCTATGTCTGCGGCCGAACATAAAAAAAATATAGGGAAAATACTCAAAATCTAAGCAGGGTGGATTAAAGAGATAGGAAGCCCACCCAGGAAAGACAGAGGTGAACTAAGGAGGCCTGATATTCTGCCAGGCAAGAATCCAAGCACTCCTGCCCAACCTACGTCTCTCCGAGCACCGAATCCTGGACACCTCACCCAGAACATTGTTCACCACCACCTGGACAGGGATGGATTTTTGTCTAATAACTAACTGACACCGTGCCAACCATGTGTGCTGTCTAATGGCTAAACTAACTAAATATAAAGTGCATAAATCAAAACCCTGGTAGGACCTGAATGCCCCATATGCCCACTCAGCGTAACTCAGACGTTCCAGAAAAGGGATACCTAGGATCCCACCCACCTGTTTACACACCTCTATATTAAAGGGACAATGAAGAAGAAAGTGGTCCATGGATTCCTCGACACCACCACACTCCTCACGAGGACATCCACGTGCATCCACATTCAAGTACTTAACATTGCTCCTAACATAGAGTTTGCCATGGAAGGAAAGCCAAGCAATATCCCACAATTTATTTGGAATACGCGGCGAATTAATCAGCCTCAAACCCTCCTCCAATTGCACGCTTGGGCAGTCTCTTAAGTACATTGGGTCATGAAAGTAGGAGTCTATCACCCGTTTCGTTAGGTCTCGCCTCTCGACCGATCTGACATCCTCCACCGTCAATCCCCACTGTTTTAACTTTTTCAGACACATGACAACATAGGCCGGGAGATAGTCACGACAAGACCCCAGTCTTTTCACTGAGCCACCGCTTTCCCAACTCGTGAGCGAAGTCCCAAACCAGGTCCGGAAAATGCCTACCCAACCAGGCGGGTTCTCTGCAAGCATGCTACCAAGATTGTGTTTAATAAACAGCAGAGAAAAGAAAACGATTGGATTGACCATGTCTAGGCCACCTTCCCGTCTGGTTTTGTAGGTGATATTTCTGCGCATAAGGTATAATCTGTTTCCCCAGAGCATCTGAAAAAACAGACCGCAGATCCTTGTATACAGAGACTGGGGCAAAATTGCAACATAGCTGACATAAAGCAATATTGGAACCAGATGACTCTTGATCAAGTCCACCTTTTCCCTGAACGTTAAAGACCAGTTCTTCCAGCGTGCTACTTTGGCGTCGACATCATTTAGCCTACATACCCAATTTTGATGGCCGTAATCGCCAGGACCAAATTCGATGCCAAGAATCTTAATTTTCTGTTGAGGCACGGGAAAGGAGCCAGGAAGCTCAAAGCTCTCTCCATCATTCCCCATCCAGAAAATTTCACACTTGTCTGGATTGACTTGTGACCCTGATGCCTTTGAGTACAGCGCAATCTCTGAGACCACTACCTCCGCCTCTTCTGTCCCAGAAACTATCACCGTCACATCATCGGCATATGCCACAACCCACAACCTTTAGGGGAGGCACATCAGAAATGCCCCCAGGAACTCCACTGAGCGTACTGCTTTCTAGCCTTCTCACGAAGGGGTCGATCGCGAATACGTACAGGAGGGAGCTCAGCGGACACCCCTGACGCACTCCAGAACATACCTTGAAAGATTCGCCAACCCAGCCATTTATGAGCATGAAACTCTCTGCCTGTTTATACAAAATGCGAAGCCAATTGACAAACCCTTCCTGTAGGCCATACACACAAAGTAGCCGCCATAAGTACTCATGGTTTACTCGATCAAAGGCCTTAGACTGATCCAATGCCAGCAAATACTTTCCCCAACCCTCAGCCCTGCATCGTTCCAGGACTTCCCGGACAGACAAAAGTGCTGAGAAAGTGCCTTTTCCTGAAATCGAGCAGTGCTGGTGGTGGGAAAGCAAGGATGTCGCCTGGGATAAACGCCAGAATAACATTTTTGCCAGAATCTTTCTGTCGATGTTGAGAAGGCTGATGGGACGCCAATTCTCAATCATCTCAGGATCTTTACCTTTAGACAGGAGAATGACCGCTGACTTTCTCATGGAAGGTGATAAGTCACCTTCAGCAAGACACTGGTTGAACACATCTGCCAATTGAGGTGCCAGAAAGGTTTTGAAAGCTTTGTAAAACTCAGCCGTCAAACCATCTGGACCAGGAGATTTTTGGGGCGTGAGACTGTCAATGGCTCTCACTACTTCTTCAGCGGTGATTGCCTCTGTCAGGTCCATGTCAGAAACATCTGCACCTCCCAGCCCTGGGGTTGAGACTAGAAAGGTTTCCATCCCAGCCTGGTCAATCGGCTTGTTCCCAAGCAGGTCAGCATAAAAATCTCTAGCAATGGATAGGATTCCGTGCCTGGACTTATCCACAGAACCCGATCCATCTCTGAGTCCAGTGACCGTTTTAAGGGCTGCACCTTGTCTGCAATTCTGATAGGGATCAGGCGAGTGGTATTTGCCATAATCCCTCTCCAAATACAGAGAAGTCAGACGGTCGTATTGCTGCTGCTTGAGTTGGGCCTTGACTTCAGAGATCTCCCCCTGATCTCCGTTCTCCGAGACAAGGATCTCAAGCTTTCTTCTCAGTCGTTGGTAAGCAATATTTCTACCAATCTGTTTTTTTCTGGCTAGGCCCTTGAAAAGTCTGATGACACGACTTTTGACTACCTCCCACCACTCTGACCTGTTGTCGAAGCATTCCAGGATGGTGATCTGTGCCTGGAAAAATTCCTCAACAGACTGTCTCACATTCTCTTCCAACAGCAGGGACGAATTTAACTTCCAGGTACCCCTACCCCTGGGAGGAGCACAGGACGCACCCAGATCCACCGATAGAATACAGTGATCCGAGAATTCCACTGCCTGGACCCTAGGGGCTGAAGCAGTGCAATTCTCTGTAACAAAAAATCTATCTATTCTACTCTGACTCCCTGGCCGCTGAAAAGTGAACCCAGTGAGGCCTGGTGAATGCTGAACGTGAGCATCCACCAGACCTGCTTCTTTAACTATCCTATTTAAGAAAATACTATCAGGACGCAACCGAGTGTTGGTACCTTCCCTGTCCATTACCCTGACAATGGTGTTAAAATCACCACCAAACACAATCGGTTGCGTCGTAAAAAGGTACGGCCTGATCGCTGTGAAAAGACGTCTCCTCTCCCAATAAGTCTGAGGTGCATAAACATTAATTAACCTGAGGTTCTGTCCTCTCACAACAACGTCTAGGACCAGACATCTCCCCATCTCTACTTCAATTACTCGCCGGCAAGTTACCATTTCAGTTCTGAAAAGCACTGCCACACCACTGTAAGGCTCGGCCGCAAGAGACCAATAACTCGGACCGGATCTCCAATCCCTCCTGGCCAGATGGATATCAGCCAGGGAGGTGAGCCTAGTCTCTTGCAAAAACAAAATGTCAGCATCAAAACTACTGAGAAAAAATAAGGCCAGGTTGCGAGCTCTTACTGATTTTATACTGGCAACATTAATAGTTGCCAGTTTAAGTGGTGGGGGAACAGCCATTTGGGTAATTGAAATAGTGTCACTCCAGCTTACTTCACACAAGACAAAAAGAAAAAGAAAAACAGGCCACATAGACAACATTAGGAAGTGTTCTCCTGTCCATCATTCTCTGTCTCCATGTCTTCCCCGGATGGTGGGATTCCCTGATCACCATCCAGGGCACTGAATCTATTAGCTAGTAGATGGATCAGCCTCTTAGCTGCCACCTCACTCTTTTTCTGACTCCGTATATTTTTTACCGCCTTCGGTTTATGCTTTTTTACTTTTTGAAGCCTCTCCTCCAGATAACGCAGGTCATCCGGATGGAGAGATTCCAAATCTAGCTGCTTTCTTTTTTCTTTTCCTGGCGGGATAGGGGTGGTCATTGGCTCTGGAGATTGAATCGAAGAATGGGTTGGGCTGCTAGGTCTGTCAGGGGGATGGGGAGGAGGAGGATTGGGAAGGGGAGATGAGACAGGGGGAAGGGAAGGGGAAGGGAGAAGGATTGGGGAAGAACGAGGATCAGTTTGTGGGACATCTGGAGGTGCCTGAGGTTTAACCTCTGAGCTACATACAGATACAACCTGAGGGTCTTCCTTTCTGGGAACTTTTTTCGCAGTTTTATCGGGTGGTGGGCTGTCTCTTGGATTTTTTGGGTTCCGGGTCCTGAAATGTTCATTTTGAAGAGTACCTGCTCCCTCGGACTCATTCACAGTGCGGCGCCTTCCCCTGACTCTCTTTACCAGCTGCCACGGTGCTTCAGAGGCCCCACTAGATGGTGTTTTATCAGAGGAGGTTGTCTCAGCGGGGTTGCTACAAGGTACAGACACAGGTTTTGACACATTAGGTACAGGGACTGGTAGGGTAGGCTGGGAGACAGATTGCTGAGAGACAGACTGGGAGGGTAACACAAGAGGCAGGCTGGAAGCGTACGACTGTATCCCCTCCTCTTCCATTTTTGACAATAGGGCCTCCTTTACTGAATCAGGTATATTTGCCCAGGAGTTCGGACAGACACTATAAGGGTGCCCAAACCCATGGCAAAGGTTGCATTTGATGGTGTTGCAATCCTTTGCCTCATGTCCAAACTCCTGGCACAAACCACACCGTGGCTGCTTACATCCATAACTATAGTGTCCCCTCCCTCCACAACGATTGCAAATCCTGGGCTGACCTGGGTAAAAAACGGTAATTTTGTCTCTCCCCAAGAGAGCTGTGCGAGGAACATGAGTATAAATACCATCCTTATACTTCATTTTTATGGATACCTCATACCCACCCCACCAAATATCCAGGTCATCCAGGACCTTTTGGGGAGGGGACACTACATCAACATAGTGGGAAAGCCAGAGGACAATGTCCTGCACCGGAATGGACTCATTTGTTACCACGACGTTAGCCCTTCTCACCAGGGGTTGACCAGACACATAAGAGGCCACAAAATTTTTCCACTCTGACCTCCTCTTTTCTTTCTCTTCAATAAAAAATTCTTGGCCCCCTGGTGTAAGAAAGCTAACGTCATAGTATTCAGGGGGATCACCAGGAGCAATGATCGCATAAATATCCTGGGCTTTTACGCCCGTGCCTAGGAGGAGACGGGCGAAGTCCTGCTTGTTGGGAATCCGAGACTCCCCTATCCATTTTAACCGGACCACATTTCTTCTCCCCCCAGCCACGGGCGCATCATCCCCCTGCTTCAAGGGAGCAGGTACTCTCCTCCCGCCTATCCTCCCCCCACCCATCTGCCCTATGGCTTGCGCATATGACGGAAAAGCCTTAGTTACAGGAGCTGAAGGTGTTGGTGATTTCTCACCACCTCTAGTAACAAAGGCTAAGTCAGGAATAGGTGACGAGATAGATACATTTTTATGACTGGATGGGTGGCATTCACCAGTGCCACTAATTATTTCCATAAAATTTTCTTTGCCCTCAGCGTCATAGCAAAAAACAACTTCGTTTCTTATAAGGAATGTATAACTACCTGCTTTAAATTCAGCTTGCTTACCCAAACTAGCATCACCCAAACCAACAGAAGAAATTTTACTCAGATCTGCATTTTCCTGGATGGGTAGAAAGTCTATTAATTTACAAGTTGTGGTTTCTAAAATATACATTACATCAGCGTCAAGCACATATCTCCTGCTTCCCGCAACAAAATCCCCAACAATCTTACTCCCCAATGTTTTGGGTTCAAAAACCACATACCCACCACTATCCCCTCCCTCCTTTACAACAGGTGCAGCAGGAACACCCTTACTCTGATTCTTCTCTGACAACCCTGTTTGTGCCACAGAAACATATATTGAATGACCATCCTTATTTTCCACCAACACTTCACCAAAAACCGTATCAACCGACTTCACTATCACTCCATTTTCAAGTACATTTGGTACCGCATTGTTATTTTGTTCATTACTCAATTCAGATTCATTCTCCTTGTTCTTATTAGAGAATTGCTTAACATCAACAATGTTTACATTGCCCATATCTGATGCTAGGGATACCCCAGGAACAGAAACTGGGTTATTGCTTTGACTTGCCTCCAGCAAAACCTTCTGGTCAGCCTCCCATAATTCAAAAGTACTGGCTGGTTGTTTATCAATATTGCTGCTGGGTGCAGCTTTTACCTTGTCCACTACTGCTTTGTCCTTTCCTTGGTTTTTACCTTCCTCCCCCTCTGGCAGACTCTCAGATTCCTTTGTCTGCAGCACGGCAGGTTTTTTACCACTTGACTGCTCATCATCTGCTTCCTTTCCTCCAGGTTCCTCCATCTGAGCTTCCTGATCGGCTTTCTCTTTTCCAAGCCGCAGATTGGTGTTAGCCTCGCTCACTGGAGGCACTTGACTTGCTCGTTGCACACTGTCCCTTTCCTCCTCCACCAGGGACAGTGTGCCATCTGAGTCCATAGCCTCCTCGCTGCGCTGAGAATCCCCTGGAGCGCACGAAGGAGCCGCCGGAACGCACGCCGGAGAGCCTGCGACGTCACTTCCGGTGACGTCACTTCCTGTTTTCGCTACCGCAACCCCAGCCCGATCCAGTGCAGCGGTGAGCTGTCTTACTATGGCCACAGACTTCCTCACGTACCCAGACTTTCTCCTGCCGCTTGGGTTACTTCCTCTCTTTTTCCTCTTTTTTGGCACAGGTTTATTTTCTTTCTGCTGCGCATTTTCCGCTGCAATCTGCGATGTCTCTGATTCCTCCATTTCCACATCTATTAGGTCCTTTGGCACATCTGGCACCGCTGTACTTGCGGATTCCTCCATTTCAGCGCCCCCTTCAGCTGCAGGTTTGTCAGCTTCCACCAGATTAACCCTTCCACTGCTTTCCACTCCTGCAACAGTGTTTGGAAAGCCACCAGGTGTCTGGGAAACATCCGCCTTCTCAGCTCCATTCTCCACCTGCACCTCTGGTTTGGTAAACGCTGAATTAGATGTTTTAATATTTATATCACTTTTTAGCACTTTTACAGCTCTTTTCTTTATGTCCGTCTTGACTGCCACTTTTGTCCTCGTCTCCTGCCCACCTTGGATATCACTGGGTTTTGTACCCTCTATCTCACTTGTGGGGCTTATGGTTCGAGCGACTGCAGACTTCACCGCTACTGCTCCAAGGCTTCCAACTGCATCTTTCACCACGTCTTCTGCAGACATCAGGCGGAACCTTGCTGCATTTTGGCGGGTTTCCCTGAAGGGTCCACCTCTCTTTTCCAGCTCCGAAATCACTCTCCACTGGTCTGCTACTTTTTTTTGTAGCTCTGTCGTCACTGGGTCTTCACCCAAAAACTCAGGCCTCCATTTTACTCCGAAGCGGTGGATCCTCTGTTTTAGCTGGAAACACAACTGATCATACTGATCGGTATGGAACTTGATTAACTTGTTCCAAGTTACCACGTCAGCCACAACACCACGAGTTCCACCATCATGAATGCTCCCCCCTTCCCCCAAGTAAGACAGGTCAGGGGGGGTATGAGCCGACTGCTCCATAACTGGAAGCAGCCGGCTAGAGAGAGGGCCCCTGCAGGCCAAGGCCTGAGCAGGGACCTCAGGTAGCTCCACAGTCCAGAAAAGCTTCCTCTCTGCTGGGCCAGGTATAAGCCAGTAGTTTGCTCTGGAAGTCTCTGGTAGTCTCTCAGGAGCTCCGACACACACACCCTCTCAGTAACTAGACGGTGTCGTTTCTGAAGAAACCACAGGATGTTGGCTATGAAACGCAAAAGGTGTTGTGGCAAGTCGCCACCGGTGCCAAGAGAGTACACAAAGTCGGTGAAATCTGTTTTTAAACTGTAAAAATTGAAGCAGAACAAAATGCACCATTAAAAGCAATCAAAAAGCCTGATTGGCTGGTTTTGGCCCCGCCCACTTTCAAAATTTGAATCCCAGTCACCCACTGACCGACTGTGGCAAGTTTGAAGTCCCTGTCATTAACAGTAAAAGAATGATAGCAACTTATATATTGACATTGATTAGCAATAGGTAACATTTGATTGGCTGATTTAAGCTCCGCCCATTTGTCTAAATTTTAACATTAACCACCATGTCATGGTCTGTGCCAAGTTTTGGACCTCTGGCTTTAAAACTGTGAGAGTGGCAGTATTTAAAAGCTTTACATTGAAGTGCATTGGTGAAATTTGATTGGATGCTAGTGGCTCCGCCCACTTTTCTTATTTTTTGACCGCAATCACCCAGTGAGTAACTGAGCCAAGTTTGGGACACCTAGCATTTAAACTGTGATAATAGCAGCAGTTTATCATTTTTCATTAAGGTCAAAGGCTGAAATCTGATTGGCTGTTGTTGCCCCGCCCCCTTTTTTTACTCTGGTGAACCACAGTCACTCAGTCACTAACACTCCAAAGTTTGTGAATGCTGGCATTTAACGTGTAAAAATGGCAGTAGTTTTATTGTTTTCTATTGAAAATCAATGAATGACATTTGATTGGCTGCTGGTGGCTCCACCCACTTTTTCAAAATTAGAAGTGTAAATCCCCAGGGACCACATTTGCGATATTCAAAGTCCCTGACATCAATATTGTGAGAATGACAGCCTTTTTAATTTTTCCTATTTAAATCAATTAAAGAAATCTGATTGGTCGGTTTTGGCTCCGCCCACTTTTATGAATTTTAATCCCAGTCTCCCAGTGACCAACTGTGCCAAGTGTTAGGACCCTCCCGTTAACCGTCTAAGAGCAACAGCAATTTTTATTTTTCCCACTTAAACTAATGGCTGAAATTTGATTGGCTATGGTAGACTCCACCCACTTTTTATAAATTTTCACCCCAGTCACCCAGTGACCCACTGTGCCAACTCTGGGAACTCTGGCTTTAATACAGTGAGAATTACAGCTGTTTACATTTTCACATTGAAGTCAATAGGGAAAATCTGATTGGCTGTTTTTGGCCCCGCCCACTTTTTGGGGTCCCCAAAATGTGACAGAATGCTTCAGCTTCACCCCATGACTAAGCGACCCAAGTTTGGTGAGTGTAACTTCAAAGCTGTACAACTGGCAAAACTTTAAAATTTTCTAATGAAAGTCTATGGGACAAATGGGGTCTTTGGGGGTCCGCCACAGGGGCCCAGAGGGTGGGATTGCTTAAAAAAGCACAAGCAGCCTATTCGGGTATGAGCCGAACAAGTGTGCAAAGTTTCAGAATTCGACTCCTTACACTCTAGGAGGAGTAGCGTATAGAAAATTGCTAAATTTTCATTGGCTGTTGGTAGCTCCACCCACTTTGGAGTGACCCCCCAAAATAAATATTTTTATTTGGGGTGACACCAACAATATGTGGTCCGAGTATGGGGAGTATAGCTTCAAAATTGTACGAGAGGCAGCGATTTGAAATTTTTCCCTGTCAAAGTCAATACGAAAAAAGGGGTCTTCCGGGGTCTGCCGCAGGGGCCCGGAGGGTAGGATCGCTTATTAAAGCACATGCAACGTACTTCGCTATAAGACGAATAAGTGTGGAAAGTTTGCCGCTTGTACCCCTGAAACTGTGGGAGGAGTAGCGTTTAGAAAATGGGGGGGGGGGGGGCGCTAATAATAATAAGAATAATATTAAGAAGAAGAACGAGCTGAACTCGAAGAACAAGATGTTGGCTATTTACATAGCCAACATAATAATAAGAAGAACGAGCTGAACTCGAAGAACAATATATTGGCTATTTCATAGCCAACATAATAAGAAGAAGAATAAGCTGAACTCGAAGAACAATATGTTGGCTATTTCATAGCCAACATAAAAATCTTCAAAAAACTGTATGGTAGGCGTGACTAGGGTGTGTGTTGGGGGTGTGGTTATTAGGGGGTGTGTTGGGGTGTGTGGCAGAGTGGTCACATGGGTTGCATTGTGACATCACCAGAGCTCCTATATAAGTGGCGGTTCTTCAGGGGCTGAGTCAGATGCTGATTTGGTTTTGTGCCTTGCACGTGTGCCTTATTAGCTGCGATTTGATTGCGTGATTTCTTAGAGAATTTATTTTCTCTTTGAGATTTTTTTGATTCCTATTCTACAGAAAGGAGAGGTAGGTCCTCTTTGATTACTATTCTGCTGTCTTTTTTTTAATATGTATTTTATATATTTTAACATTAAAACTACTAGCAGGGAGAGCTATATGCAATTAACCCTTTAGCAGCCACATATATCAAAACTATATGTGTGCTGCAGGGCCAAATATTTTCTGCTGCTGGGGAAGTATGTGTTCCTTAGTCAGGCAGGGTATGCAGAGCGGCGCAGGGAGCTGTGGGAGTGCGCACTTAGCAGTGCGGGAAGAGTTGCATTTCTATGCATATGCGTTTGTACATTTGTATTGCGTTTTCCATGCGTTTTCTATGCTTTTGCATTTTTTGTTCCCGCCCATGCTTTTTTTGCGTTTTTAATGCGTTATAATGCATTTGCGGTTCGCATGTACAAAACGCATATGCTTTTTTTATGCATTTTTCTATTGTGTTTTATGCAAATCCCTAGGAAGTCAACAGGAAGTGGAAATATATTAAAAAACATAGTTTATTTATCAAAAATGCATATAAAAACGTATACAAAACGCATTACATTGCGTCACCATTGACTTTCATTATGTGCGTTTTTGATACGTTTTTAAAAATATGCAACAAAACCAGCACTTTTAAAAATGCATATTTTAAAACGCATAGAAAACACATATGCGTTTTTATATGCGTTTTTTTAATGTGCGGCCCATTCACTAACATTATACACATACATGCTGCGTTTTACGCAACGCCAGTGTTTCTGCCTAGTGTGTTCCCAGCCTGAATCTACTACCAGGGAGAGCTATAGGCAATTAACCCTTTAGCAGCCACATATATCAAATCTATATGTCTGCTGCAGGGCCAATTTTTTTCTGCTGCTGGGGAAGTATGCATTCCTCAGCCGGGCAGGGTATGCAGAGCGGCGCAGGGAGCTGTCATATTTCCCTCTTCCCCGTGGCTGCGTCAGCTTCCCCTCTCCTCCACTCGTGGCGCTGCAATGCCGACATCTATCATATTATATGACATGTTTACAATAAATCTGCTAATGCAGGAAGGTGGTGATGGGAGCTGTACTGTGACATCAGCAGAGTGGTCACATGGGATGTATTGTGACATCACCAAAGTTCCTACATAAGTGGCGGTTCTTCAGGGGCTGAGTCAGATGCTGATTTGGTTTTGTGCCTTGCACGTGTGCCTTATTAGCTGCGATTTGATTGCATTATTTCTTAGAGAATCTATTTTCTCTTTGAGATTTATTGATTCCTATTCTACAGAAAGGAGAGGTAGGTCCTCTTTGATTATTATTCTGCTGTCTTTTTTTTAATATGCATTTTATATATTTAAACATTGAAACTACTAGCAGGGAGAGCTATATGCAATTAACCCTTTAGCAGCCATATATATCAAAACTATATGTGTGCTGCAGGGCCAAATATTTTCTGCTGCTGGGGAAGTATGTGTTCCTTAGCCGGGCAGGGTATGCAGAGCGGCGCAGGGAGCTGTGGGAGTGCGCACTTAGCAGTGCGGGAAGCATTGCGTTTCTATGCATATGCGTTTGTACATTTGTATTGCGTTTTCCATGCGTTTTCTATGCTTTCACATTTTTTGTTCCCGCACATGCTTTTTTTTGCGTTTTGCATGCGTTATAATGCATTTGCGGTTCCCATACACAAAACGCATATGCTTTTTTTTTTTTAAATGCATATTTTAAAATGCATAGAAGACGCATATGCGTTTTTATATGCTTTTTTTAATGTGCAGCCCATTCACTAACATTATACGCATTTACGCAACACTAGTGTTTCTGCCTAGTGTGTTCCCAGCCTGAAACTACTAGCAGGGAGAGCTGTATGCAATTAACCCTTTAGCAGCCACATATTTCAAAACTATATGTGTGCTGCAGGGCCAATTTTTTTCTGCTGCTGGGGAAGTATGTGTTCCTTAGTCAGGCAGGGTATGCAGAGCGGCGCAGGGAGCTGTGGGAGTGCGCACTTAGCAGTGCGGGAAGTGTTGCGTTTCTATGCATATGCGTTTGTACATTTGTATTGCGGTTTCCATGCGTTTTCTATGCTTTTGCGTTTTTTGTTCCCGCACATGGTTTTTTTTGCGTTTTGAATACATTATATTGTGTTTGCGGTTCACATATACAAAACGCATATGCTTTTTTATGCGTATTGCATACGTTTTTCTATTGCGTTTTAGGCAAACCACTAGAAAGTCAACAGGAAGTGGAAATACTTCAGAAAACAGTTTATTTTTCAAAAATGCATTTAAAAACTCATGAAGAACGCTAACAAAATACATTACATTGCGTCCCCATTGACTTTCATTATGTGCGTTTTTAATACTTTTTTGAAAAATATGCATCAAAACCATGCTAGTGTTTCTGCCTAGTGTGTTCCCAGCCTGAAACTACTAGCAGGGAGAGCTATATGCAATTAACCCTTTAACAACCACATATATCAAAACTATATGTCTGCTGCAGGGCCAATTTTTTTCTGCTGCTGGGAAAGTATGCATTCCTCAGCCGGGCAGGGTATGCAGAGCGGCGCAGGGAGCTGTCACATTTCCCTCTTCCCCGTGGCTGCGTCAGCTTCCCCTCTCCTCCACTTGTGGTGCTGCAATGCCGACATTCCATGTTCCAATCATATTATATGACATGTTTACAATAACCCTGCTAAAGCTGGAAGGTGGTGATGGGAGCTGTACTGTGACATCAGCAGAGTGGTCACATGGGTTGTATTGTGACATCACCAGAGCTCCTATATAAGTGGCGGTTCTTCAGGGGCTGAGTCAGATGCTGATTTGGTTTTGTGCCTTGCACGTGTGCCTTATTAGCTGCGATTTCATTGCGTTATTTCTTAGAGAATCTATTTTCTCTTTGAGAGTTATTGATTCCTATTCTACAAAAAGGAGAGGTAGGTCCTCTTTGATTATTATTCTGCTGTCCTTTTTTTTAATATGCACTTTATATAAATTGACATTGAAACCACTAGTAGGGAGAGCTATATGGAATAAAACTACAAACCAATGCAAACTTTCTGAGATCCTCTGGATCCCCAAGCCACTTAGTATGGCAGAAAAATGGCAGAAATGTGTGATCTCCCCTGGATCCACATTTTGATCTCTTTATGTATGTTTGTAGGAAGTATAGTCAACACCAGTTAAAGGGAACCCAAGGTGAGAGGGACATGGAGGCTGCCATATTTCTTTCCTTTCAAACAATGTCAGCTGCCTGGCTGTCCCCTGATCCTGTGTCTCTAATACTTTCAGCCATAGACCTGGAACAAACATGCAGCAGATCAGGTATTCTGACCCAGATGATTCAGGTTTTTCCTGGATTAGCCATATGCTTGTTCCAGGGTTTTGACTCAAAGATCAACAGGGCTGCCAGGCAACTGGCATTGCTTATAAGGGAGTAAATATGGCTGCCTTTATATGACTCTCACCTCAGGTTCCCTTTAACTGGTCTTAGCGGTCATCTAAGACTGAAAATAGCTATGGCAAATCAAGTACATATGTTTGACTGTATTGGGCTGCTGTATCATTTTGTGTCCTCTGCTCCCCTCTGTCTGCCACCGTTCTGCTACTATATGCCCCATTCTTTTGTCCCGGCTGGTGCTAGTGAGTACTTTTGAGCCGGAATTAATGTCCTGCGCATGCACAGTATCCATCCTTTGAGTTGCCCTGACGGCACCATCCTTGCTTCCACTGGCTATCAGTGGCTCTCCTTGTGTCTGAAGCTTGCTCATAGTACTGGAAGCAGTGCTTGTAAGCAGGCCAGTGAATACCACCTTTCTGAGGTTATATATAGAGTACTCTGCGTTGTGGACTATGGAAGGAGAGAGGTTAACTACTTGGTCTATGCTGTTAGATGTTTATATTGCATCCTCTGCTTTGCATAATGCTGAGGTGTTATACTGGGAATACTCAATGAGATTTTTCAGTAGATTTACTGTCCGATCGATTTTCCGATCATTTTTCCGATCGATTTTCCAATCGATTTCCATTCACTCCTATGAGAAATCGATCAGAAAAAAACGATCGAAAATCGAACCATCTATCTGCCAAAAAACTCATGGTATATTCCCAACATAATATCTAGAATGATTTTGTTAACTCTTTTCTCTGTTTCTTCTTTAGATCTTCTATAACACCATGAAGAGAGATACTGATCTCCTCTCCATTCTGCGATCCCTGGGCGCAGAGTTTGCCTGCCTCAGGGCTGCCAAGCCTATGCAGGGAAAATTCATCGAGGTAATGCATTTATGTTCTATAGTGTCACTATTTATTGTTCCTATAGAGGAGACTTCATTTTCTCTAATTGTTTAGAATTGGCACCCCATAAAATATTAGATGTGACCTCTCAAAGGGTTACGGACATATGGGCATAATGTGCACTGATAAATGTGGGTGCTGCCAAAGGTGCACATGTAAAAGTCTACTAATAACTCTATAACCTTAAATTTGGGAGCCAGAAGTGTCCGATAAACAGGAGGCAGAGGGCCACCCGCAATGCGAACTGCATCTATAAATGTGGGCGCTTTCAGTGGACTTTTATATGGAAGATAGTGTTGGGGGGAGTATTTAGGGTTAGGCATGGGGAAAGTTAAAGCGGACCCAAACCAAACATTTTTTTTTATTAAAAATATTTAGTTGCACCACTGTGACACATACAAAGATAAATAAACACTCCTTCAAACATATGATCATTTCAGTGCATGCTTTTCACCCTTCTCTTTTCATAACTAGGGTTATACAGGGGGCAGCCATTAACAATTCCTCCATTGCCAGACACCATCTACTCCACCAGTTTGCCGGAAAAATCCCGGCAATTTGAAAGGAAGGGAAGGGTTCCTCTAATAAATGTAAAATATTTTATATTTGTCATCATGCAGCTGAAAAAAGGCTGCTATTTATTATTATAATTTAGAAAATTTGGGTCCACTTTAAGGGTAGGTGCCTACCGAGGGTTAGGTGGTTCTGGGGGGTTAGGGTTAGGCACCCATCAGAGAAGTTTCTAGTGTTAGACACCACTTGGAGGGCCTTAGTGTTAGGTACCACCAGGGTAGGGGGATTGGTTAGTGCACGCATTAGGGGAGTTTTAGTGTTAGACACCACCAGGGGATATCGGTTAGTGTTAGGTATGAAGAGGGATTGCTCTATGTGAGAGTAGAGTTAGGTTAGGGCATAGTAAAATATCAGTAATAATTACCGATATTTTTCTATTGGATTTCATTAGTAGAATATCGGTGAAATTGCCTATATTCTAATACTGTTGTTTCATGCTCATTTTTCATTGTGGTGCTATTTCAGGCACGCCTCTCAAAAAAAAGGGGGGCACAACTTTTTATATCAAATGTAAGTTTCAGTTATTTTTTGAAGACAATTTCAGTATGCAATTTGCTAATAATATATTTTCTGTGCTCTTTCATGTTCAGGTCACCAGCGATGAAGTCCGCCAAAGTGTTTGGTGGAAGTGCTCCTGCTTCGAAAAGACCCCACCGCTCGTAGCCTTTGCGCTTGTCTCCTTCGAAGGCAAGACGCTCCATGCTTCTGACCTAGTGTGGATGGACTACAGCGATAAGGATTCTGGATTCACAGCTAGAAGGTAAGTAACAGGGCCATGTCACTCATATGAATGGGTGTATAGGAGAGATAGAAGGACCATCAATGGGTAGCCCTATGTATGAATAAGTAGGTGATCAGGAAAATGATTGTAGCTGTGTAAGTGCAATTGCAACATTGCACATGAAACATATTTCATTCATTGCAAGCTGCATACAATTTGCATTAGGTTTGCATGCACGCCAAATTTATTGCATCTCACCTATCATCTCTAATAAAAATATAAGTGATATGCTCATCTTTTACAACATAGCTTAAACCAGTAATGAAAGTGAATTGCAAATCTTGGTGCACACCAAGAGCGCTTCTGAACACTTGCTAGCGCTTTGAAGATCAATTGGTTTATGTATTTGAATGGGATGAACACACCAGAGCGATGTGATTTTCTCCCAAACGCAAATGCGGGTCCTGCAGCATTTCTGCGCTTTTCTGAGATATTCAGCCTCAATGTTAAGTATAGGAACGTGGAAAATCATTCTGAAAAGTGCTAGAACAGAGCGATTTTCCAAGCGTTTTTGTTACAGAAGCTGTTCAATTCAAGCTCTACTGTAACAAAAAATAAAAAACGATACACCAAAACGTTCCAAAAATCGCTAGGCATGCTTAGAAAATCGCTAGGCCCAATTTGCCTAGAGTTTCTCTGAAAAATCACTTCAATAAGCGCGGAGCGTTTGCCATTACGCTAGCGCTTTCTGGTGTGCACTGGCCCTTACTTTAACCCCTTGTACTTTAAATGTATGTTGCTGATGCTAATATCCCGCAGAGCAGGAAGGTTCATTTGCTGACCATGCCTGCACTTTTCCTGCTTGCACTAATCTCTGGGACTGAGCTACAGCATTAGCCTTAGCGTTTGGAGCATGATCAGAGACCAATCAGTGGGGTCTCTCAATAGGTTATGCCCGTTGATCACCATGATTGGCCAATAGAGGCAATCAAAAGGGAAAATTTGTTCTGATGGAAGAAACTTCACAGATCATCCAGGCATTAGGAAAGTTATAAGATAAGCACACTGAGGCCACACTCACAGTGGTCTGTGACAGCAAGAATGCAAGGCAATGGATCAGGAAACCAATGGCACACATTAACCACTTATGTACCAGCAGTCTATAGCCCCTTAAGGACCAGAGACTGCTGGTGCCAAAGAACGGTGCCTCCTGGTGAATAGTCATTGATACCCACCACTCACGTTGCTCCTCCATCCCCGCAGGCAGTCCTCTCTGCCGTTTCTTTGATGGCAGAGCTGTATGAGCAGGTCAGGAGCCGCTTTTATTGGATCCCGACGCTGTCTATCAATGTAAGCCAATGGGATTGGCCTACAGTGATGACAGTTTCAAGAGCCAATGAAATTGCCTCCTGACTGGCTCATATAGATCTGCCCTCATATACACGCCAGGACGAGTGATCTGGGGCGGGGAGAGAGCTGCGCGATTGGCGGTAGTGGCAAGGACGCGTGACGGGATGATTGAAGTCTATGCCGGTAGCGGTAAGGGGATCAAAACAGTGCTTAGATTTTAATCAACATGGTCCGAAAACAGTTAAAGGAAAACTATCAATGCCCAAGTGTTCTAAAATGACATTATACAAATAATGTCTAAGTAGATGTGTAAACATCTTTTGACTTTTCATGTTAAATATCAGAGGCAAAAGCTTTAATTCATTGTGTGTAGATTTTAGCTACGTTTGGAATGTCTCATTTGCAGAGGTATGAATCTCTGCAGTCTGACATGCTAAGAACAGTGTAATATTAAAGCAGAGTTATATGAAATTATTCTGGTATCAGGTTTCACACAAACAATTACACATGTTTATTTTGCACATAAGATACATTTCCTCTGCTCTCTGTGAGAGAAAGCTCTGCCTGTCTCTGACTGAGCTCTCTGCACACAGGGTTGACTTAAAGAGAACCTGTACTAAGTAAAAATATTAAAAAAAAACACATGAGGTAACTTCAAATGAACATTACATAGTTACCTTGCCATCAGTTCCTCTCAGAAGCTCACCATTTTCTTCTTACAGTAATCCCTTCCAGTTCTGACAACATTTTGTCAGATCTGAAATATATCAGTTGCTGTCAATAAAATATCAGTTGCTGTTAGTTATAGCTGAGAGGAAAACCAGGTAATGTCCATGTTTCCCTATGGCTCAAGTGGGCGATGTTACAGTTTAACTGTGTGCTGACCAGAAAGCTGTTATGGGTAATGGCCATTTTCAAAATGGAGGACGGAAAATTCCCTTGATCACAGTGAACAAATAGGACGCGGGACAGGAGAAAGACACCGAGGAGTAGACTACATGGGAGGTAAGTATGACTTGTGTATGCTTATTTTGACTTTTAATTTTCAGTTCAGGTTTTCTTTAAAGTGAACCGAGCATCATTTTTAACACCCAGTGCAGCTCTATAGCAAATTAAAAATGCATTCTAAAAATGTGGTTTATTATTAAAAAAAACCTTTTGTTTTACCTCATCTTTTTACATTTAAGGGTTAAAATACACACTTACGGAGATCAACAGATGATGGAAGGCTGATAAGAAATCACCTCATTAGACTTAATTGACCACAAACAAACCCCGAGCCTTCCCCATTGTACTTCAAACAGAAAACATAAGACGCACTTGAAGAATTTCACACCTAGCCTGGATAAGACATTGTAAAAGCAGCAGGAGTTTTTGAACTCCTGAAACATGGCAGCCCTTTCAGCTATTTGAAGCCAGGAGCTGCTTAGATCACTTTAACACTGCAATGTGAGGGAATTCCCCCTCCCCTCATGGATCACTCTGGCATCAGATTACAGCAGACTGACATCAGAAAAATGTGAAAGGAATTAGATAACAGTAAACAAAGTGATAAAGATTCAAATGTATACACCACTACTTAGCAGCACCTCCCAAACATTTACTATCTCAATTAAAAAAAAATATGTTAAGCGATGCTTCACTGTGACTGTTAGCGCGCACATTTTGCAGTAATCCACTGCATGCAGTGTATTACTATGCCGCACTCTCTTGTACCGCAACACACCTGCCGCACTGTGAGCATCACATAGCTGGTGTAATGCACTACTGTGAATGGTCTTACTCTAATGATTTAAGTTTCAGATGAAAAATCATTGCTTTATTCATGTTTTCTTCTCTTCTTCCAGAATCCTGCCTCTAGCTGCAATTACCATCTCGGTTCAGCACAAAGAGGGAACCATCACTCTGCAGTTGGACTCTGGCAAGAGCTATGTGCTCAAGCCGTATAGAGCCAACCTCCAGGACAGAGTGCTACTTGATTGGGAGGCCTTGAGTCACATGTCTCATGAAGCTGTAAGTTTTTATTTCCTTTTATATCATGTAATCTACAGTTTGTATAAAGCTGCCCAGATTAGAGCTAACGGGCTCACTACATGTACCACCACCGCTGTCCCGTCTATGAGGCGGGGTGAGGCAGCTTCCTCTGGTGGTGGAAGTGTGGGGGCGGCACCCGCCTGACCGTAAGTGGGGGTTTCCACTGAGCTGGAGGAGTAGTGGCCAGGAAGGGGGAGCAGCGGGCACAGCGGTGGGAAGGGAGGTCGGACCTCCCCTCCCTCACCTGGGGCTCCTCTGTCCACACTCCTTCTCCAGCTAATTATGCAGCATCACCATCAAGCAGCGGGAGGGGAAAGCAATGACTCACCAGCTTGCATTCCACCGCTGTGCCACTTCCAGCAATGCCATCCACTGTACAGTGGAAGGCATTGCAAGAAGTGACACGGCGGTGGAATGCAAGCTGGTGAGTCATTGCTTTCCCCGCTCGCTGCTGTGCAAATGCTGTGCAATTAGCTGGAGAAGGAGCGTGGACAGGGGAGCCCCAGGTGAGGGAGGCGTGTCTGCTCCCTCCCCACCGCTATGCCCGCTGCTCCCTCTTCCTGGCTGCTCCCCCTCCATTCTACCTATACTGGGGGTAATAATACTCTCTATGGGGGGGGGGGGGGGCATCCTCAGTTTGCCTCAGGTGGCAATAAGTCTAAAACCGGCCCAGTTTACCACTTTATTTACACTGTCCTTCACTTCTCCCAAGCATATTCTCTGGATGTTTAAAGTAGGCCTATCAGAAAATTCCACAGAAAAAATGGATGTATTAGGCGCATGGCAGTTATCACACAACATTACATTTTTTTTACTCTCAAAATTTCTTAATTTGAAAATAAAGTGCATTACATGGGCACAATGGCCCATATGCAATTAACTTTTTCTCCTGAGTTAGTCTCCTAGGTGATATTTTTAAATGTGTCAATGAAATACATTTTAACCTTCCTGGTGGTAACCCCGTAGTTCGGGGTAAGCCGCGCAGGAGGTTTTCTCAGGCCCTACTGGGCCGATTTGTCCAATTTTTTTTTTGCTGCACGCAGCTAGCACTTTGCTAGCTGCGTGAGCACACCGATCGCCGCCGCCCCGCGCCAATTCGCCGCTATCCGCATCGCCGTGCCACCCCCCCTACACCCCTTGCGCAGCCTGGCCTATCAGCACCAGGCAGCGCTAAGGGGTGGATCGGGACTCCCGATGACATCACGACATCGGTGACGTCATCCCCCCCGTCGCCATGGCGACGGCGGAAGCCCTTCAGGAAATCCCGTTCTTTGAACGGGATTTCCTGATCGCCCATCGCCGGAGACGATCGAAGAGGCTAGGGGGATGCCGCTGCACAGCGGCTATCATGTAGCGAGCCCTAGGCTCGCTACATGATTTAAAAATAAATTACAAAAAACCTGGCGGTTTTTAATAGACCGCCAGGAGGGTTAAACCACCAGAAAGCAAGAAAAGACTCTAAATAATTTTGATAGTACTTTTTCATTTACTTTTCGGTACTTTTTTAGTTGAAAAGTGCTGGAAAGTTATTTTAAATAGAAAATGTAAAAATGATCTCCTAGGAGAAAACTCAGGTGAAAAAGCGAATTGCATATGGCCCAATGTGCTTAAAAAAGTTTCACAAAATGTATAAAAAATACAAAGGTAGTACACTGCAAATATAGCAAATATCAACTAAAGTAATGCCATATCTAACTTGTTTTTTCTCTTCGGAATATAGAAAGAAAAAGCTAAACAGGCTGAAAAAAAGTCGAAAAGAGACGAAAGTGACTCACGCTCCTTAGCGGAGCCAGATACAGCAGAGACTCCTGAAACACAGGTAAGAATTTTTTGTTTTGTTTTAGAAAATGGCTTAAGCTAGGAGTTAGGTAGGCTCTGAATACAGATTTGAGGGAGATTTCAAGAGGATAGAGATTCTATTGGCAGGGCCGGGTTTAGGCCAAGGCCGCCTGGGTCATGGCCTAGGGCACCACAGGAGCAAGGGCACCTTGCTCCTGTGGTTTAGCAGCAGTTTAGCAGCTAAACTTTAGTAGCAGCTCAGCAGCAGGCTAAACTGGTGCAGCATTTGTAAGCTTGCAAATGCTGCAATGCAGGGAGATGAGGTGAGTGCCTGACCGCGGAACTCTGCTGCTTGCCACCTGTGCAGCAGCCATCTTGCTCTCTGTGCATGTTTGCATTGTGGCCAGCGGCTATGGATTTGGGCAGCATTGGAGCTGGAAAGAAGAGGAAGCTTTTGCACTGGATACGAGTGGAAAAATGAGTGGCACTGATGGCTGCTGCGGTGTGAAGGCGAGCTGGCTACCTATACTGAAGGGGGGTGGGAAAAGGAGGGATTAAGGGAGTCATCTGGCTACCGATACTGGAGGGAAAGGGGGAGCAGCCATCTGGCTACCTATACTGGGGGGTCATCAGGCTACTTATACTAGAGGGAAGGGTCATCTCGCTACCCATACCGAAGGGGGGCGGCTGGTGACAGTGGCCTTGGGCGGTAAAGAGTTCAAATCCGGTCCTGTCTATTGGATTCAGAGCCTTCCCTCTCCATAGGTATCTGACTTTTTATTTTAATTTTGCTTGAGATTTGCTTTAAGACCACATCTAACTGTTCTCTTATCATCTGAATCTGTCATAAATACAAACCCCATGCAGATAGTGCTCTGCCACTTGAATAATGCCATTTGATTACATGACATGCAATTTTGTATTGCTCAGGCAACATGGGTTGAAACATCTCTGCAAGCTGGCGTGGGACCTCTGTACACAAGCTAGTAAGTACAGTTAATGCACCCGACCCAATGTTTGCACACGCTTTAAGGAAGTAATATTGTGGCATGGTTCCATGTATGTAGCTGTATTTATTCTGTGTGATAACTGGTTGTATTTGCTGGTACTAATTATTATTATTATTCTTTTATTTATAGGAGAGAAGGATGAAAGAAGGGCGTGAAAATGCAGGCCACAAGAAGAGGAGACGCCGAAAGAGGGTAGTGGTGCGCCTCAACCCTCCCAAGTGTACTCCTCAGTGGAAGAAGAGCAGTAGTACTCTTCCAAAGGTATGTGTTTATCAAAGGTTCTTGGCTCTTGAGCCTGGACTGCACAATGTCATGCACAATAGCCTCCCTCCACAGCACTTAGTGATTTTGAATAACCGAAAACTTCCTTACACAACACACACACTTTCTGATTTTTTTTTAAGACTTTACAATAGCACTTCCGTAAGTAAGTACTTACTTACTTTTTAAAACACACCACTTTGTACAACGGTCTTTTTACGATCTATGGCAACTTGATCCGTCATGTTGGTCTTTCAACATGCCCAATGTCTTTCATGGTTCTTTGTGCATATTTTTGTAATGATCATTAAACAATACACACATCTTACATGTCCATAATGAGATTCAAAAAGGTCCAGAGAATGTAGAAAAATACAAACATGTAGTAAACCACAATCACATATCAACTAAAGTAATGCCATATCTAAGAAAATAATCTAATTTGTGGTTTCCTTCCTGAATATAGAACGAAGACACTAAACAGGCTGAAAACATACCTGAAACAGCCGAAAGTGACTCCACTGCTACGCCACTTCAACCAGATACGGTAGAAACTCCCAGCCAGACAAAGGTAAGGAAAACTATTAATGTGGAAAAATTCTAACAGCTGTAGGGTATCAAGAAGGTACCAAATGTTCCAACAATATAGGGTGCATCACTTTCTCATAGTGATCTATAATTTGGTAGAACTACATTAGCGTATAGTAATGGAAACAATCACATTTGTGGTTTCCTTTTGAAATATTGAAAGTTTAACTTCCTGAATGTGCCAGCCCACTTTCTGCCCTTTGTTTCCTGGTGCTCTAGGCTATGGCCTTTGTGGCCTTTCTTCAAATCTGGCCATAATTGGGATACCAAGATTGCATAACATCAGTAGGTGTATCATTGTGACTAAGAGAAAGAGAGGCATTGCGACCAGTTGCCAGGACTGGCATTCCAACACATGGAGCGTATTGGAATTGTAGTGCTTCGGTGCGCTCCCCTTTCTCATCTAATGTGTACAGCGGACCTAATCTCTGATCTGAATGTCTCTTTCAGGTCCGCTATGAGTGCCCAAATACCTTTCAGTGCATATGGGAAATTAGAAGCCTGCTCATTCTCAGTGTCGGCTGGAGCTTTATTCTCTGCATTCTTCCTGGACACCATCTTAGACTGTGTAGTCCAGTGATTTAGCTGGCAGCTCTTTCCTCTGCTGCTTTGAGGAGGTCATAATGGGATGCAGTGGCAGTTGTGGTGCCTGGCTGTGCAATTTGGTCTTGCTGTGTGTTGTATAACAGGCGGTTCGGCTGAATAAAGCAGAGCTGTGAGCAGAGCTCACGGAAGGTTTGTCTACATCAGTCCGCACCAAGCATGTGCCCCCACAACATTACAATTTTATTAAAAGTCATTGAAAAAAAAAAGGACCCATGGTTAAGTCAGAAGTCAGAGAGGATTAGTAGCTTTTGTATGTTAAATATAATTAGAAACTGCAATTATAACAAAGAGAATCTATTGTTTTTCATTAGATAAAACCTCCATGGCATGATAGGTAATTGGCTCTACTGAGTCAAGTGGAATGTAATCGTAATGTCAGGTCCACTTAAATATCGCCTAGTTGTCTTTTATACATTTATGCTGGAGGATCAGGTTATACAGTGTCTGGTAACTCATCCATACTTGTTGCGTGTGGACTATTGTTAGTTATGGAGTGAATCCCAAGAAATAACAACAAATGTTTGGGTAATACTCTTAATGACTAATTGTAGAAGAAGTCTTGTACACTTTGTTTCTTCTTCAGGCATGATACAGAACTGGATCAGAATTGGTTCTGATGCAGTTCTGTATGATGCCTGAGGAAGAAATGTAACGTTTTGAAAGTAGCTATCTTACTTGGGAACTGCTTTACACTTCCAGGTTCTCTATACAATTTGAACTCGAGGTGAGTGACACGGAGGCTGAAATTTTTATTTCCTTTTAAACAATACCCGTTGCCTGGTGGTCCTGTTAATCTTCTGGCATCAGTAGTGTCTGAGTCACAACCCTGAAACAAGCATGTGGCTAATTCAGTTAGATTTAATTCAGTCAGAGCACCTGATCTACATGCTTGTTAAGGGCCTATGGCTAAAAGTATTAGAGGAACACAATCAGGGAGACAAGTGGGCAATTTTCATTGTTTTAAAGGAAATAAATATGGAAGCCTGCATATCACTCTCACCCACCTCAGAGTCCCTTTAAGGGCTGTCAAGAATCTACTATATGCTTACTTATAAATGTATAGTAAAATGAAGCACTGTACTAAATTCCCTTTTCTTTTTACAGGGAGAAAAACTGACAGGTGAAGACTTGGTAAACACCATCATAGAACAGATAAATGAGTGCGTTCCAACTGTGGACGTTGCCATCGATGGTGTCGCTATGAGAGGACTATTTGACTCTAAAGCTTCAGCTTCTATGCTTCACACCAATGTCTTCTATCAGTATTGGACATCCGCAGATCTGAGCCCTCTTCCCAGAGACTTACATCAGACATTCTGCAATGCCAATGGTTTTCATCCTTCACTCACAGGCTACTTTGTAGCCGATGTTACAATTGGAAAACACACCTATTACAATAAGGTCTTCGTTGTAACGATGTCTATGAACAGCCCCTTGATATTGGGCATGAATATCATCAAGGACTGGTGTAAAGATGTTGAGATGATCACCTGCGCTCCAGGATATCAGTGCAGCAGGCATGACATCAGAAACATCCTGGCCTCCCGTATATCCTACTAAAGTAGGTTATACCTAAACACCACCCTATGTAAATAATAATAAAGTTAATAAATGAATCATAAATGTTGTTACCCTGTGTTCTTTTATAATGGTAATATTGATATTATACAGATTCTTTTCTTATAGGTTGTTCTTCCCTCTATTGCAGGGGTTTTGGGGAGGGAAGGTATAACAGCGGTAAAATGGAACATCACACAGCAATGGTTTTAGAATTTTGTTATTTAATGGGTTTAAATAGTGACAGGTGGTACGGGCAGCAACAATCTGGATATCAGGGCTGCATGTACCACCACAATATCATGCATCTAGTTAAATAACACTGGGACTCTACCCAGGGCCGGTTCAAGGGGCCCTGTGGCCCTGGGGCAAACTTCATCGTTGGGGCCCCTCCATTACCCCTCTGCTCCCCGGGGCCCTGCTGCAAGTATATTAGCAGCCATAATCACCTTATCCCCATCGGGTGAGCGGTCGGCAGTGGCTGCACTCGGATACACTCTGTCTCCCTCCTACTCTATGACCCGGCGCGTCAAGTGTAAACACACGCTGGGTCATAGAGTGGGAGGGAGACAGAGTGTCTCTGAGAGCAGCCGCTGCCGCCCGCTCACCCGATGGGGATAAGGTGATTATGGCTGCTAATATACTTGCAGCAAGGCCCCGGGGAGCAGTGCGAGCAGGAAGGGGGTCGGGGGGGGTGAAGCAAATATATCAGGGTCGGTGCTGCTGGGGCCCAAGCAGAGGTCGGGGCCCCGGGGCAAATGCCCCCTTTGCCTCTATGGTAGCGCCAGCCCTGGGTCTCCAACATAGAAAAATACAACCTTCCCCTAGTAAGGGTGGAGCAGAAGTGAGCCCATCTAGCAACCATTAAGCTAGAACCCATCTCTGCCTCCCACCCTAAGATAAACCCAGTTTTCACATCAGATTTACCGGAAGACAAATATTGGTACAGAAAAAACATGATCGCCTTTAAAGAGAAGAGTTCCGGACTATGTCTCAGAGGAAGTATAGGCCAAACTGGCCTGAGATTAAGAGCTCCGTTGAGAGACAGTTAGTGACATACCTAAATACACTATGTAAACGTGCTGCAGAAGATGTTATCGCTATATAAATGCACAATAATAACATAGCTCCCAACTGTCCCTTTTTCGGAGGGACAGTCCCTTTTTGGGAGCCCTGTCCCTCTGTCCCTCTTTCATCCTCATTTGTCCCTCTTTCAGGACTTTGTCCCTCTTTCAGGACTTTGTCCCTCTTTCTATGTAAATACATATATTTCTATACTAAAAATGTGTTTGATTGACTCTAAACTTTATTCCCATCCTTTAAATTGATATATTACTAATTTTAAAATGCTACTATGAAGGAAAATTAACCAGGATAGAAAGGACCAGTGTGGTTTGAATTATAAAACAACATATTTTTCTTATGAAATTGTTATGGTATGCGTGACTAGAGGCATGGTGAGGGCATGGCCAGGGGTATGGCAGGGGCGTGGCTTAAGTGTCCCTTTTTCTCATCTCAAAAAGTTGAGAGCTATGATAATAATAGTAAGAGATAGTGACAATAGTAACAAGCAACATCCCCTGCGCCAAAACCCATGAGAAAACTTAAATCCATCAGGGTATTTGTGCAAGTGGTAATGAGACCAGAGAGGTATGCTTTGAAGTTGCACGCTCTCACTGACCGTGCCATCAGGCTGCTAATATTAATGCTTACTGAATACACCATTGTTGCTGCTTCTCCAAATGCTTTAACTTTAAGCTTATGATCAACCTTTCCAAATATGTAAACATAAAAAATGAGAGATTGCAATCTTATTTAGGTAGAAAGAAAAACAGCTTTGAAACTGGTTTCAAGGGAGCTTATTAACCTCATTAGAAATCTGCAAGACATTTCCCAAGCAGTGGTAATAGTCTTCTCATATTATATTAAATATTTCATATTCATTTCCCTTTTGCCTGAGCAAAGGTTCAGGAAGCCACATGGGCATATCTAATGAAAAGAGGACAGAAGGTCGTTTGGACAAATAACATATTCCAACTAATGAATAGTAATAAAACAGTTATTTGTATCTCTGCAAAAATAGACAGTTGGTTTTATATAGTTGCTTTAGAAAATCAATCAAAACGAGCCTGCACAAACCTAACGACTCATTAGACCAAATGTCTAAACAAAAATGACAATCCCTGTCCAACTATAAATGGATTGCAAATTATTAATGGACAGTAAGGGTTAAGTGTGTGTGTGTGTGTGTGTGTGTGTGCGTGCATGCGTTCGTGCGTAGAAAGATTCCATGCTCCTATCTATTTTTGGGAGCAGAAAAAAAGGCGCCGGCTTAGAGTGGACAAAAAGGGTGCCGTCATAGACTTTAATGCAATTATCGTTAATACGGTGAAAAAAGGGCGAGCGAAAAATTTCGTTAAGAGGATTATAACATTATAGTTTTTCAGATAGTTATCGTTTTAGAAGTTTATAACGGTATAGTTTTTGTCGTATTATTTCGTTAATAAGTACAGATTTTACATTTTCAAAGGTATTATCATTAATATATCTAAAATGGTGTTTCTGCAGAGGGAGTGGTTAGTGTTAGGCAACACCAAGGGGAGTGGTTAGGGTTAAGCACCACCAGGGAGGTGGTTAGGGTTAGGCACCACCGGGGGGGTTAGGCATCACTGGGGCGGGGGTTAGGGTTAGGCACCACTGGGGGGGTGGTTAGTGTTAGACAACACATGGGGGTGGTTAGGGTTAAGCACCACCAGGGAGGCGGTTCGTTTTAGACAACACCAGGGGGGGTGGTTAGGGTTAAGCACCACCAGGGAGGTGGTTAGGGTTAGGCACCACCGGGTGGTTAGGCATCACCGGGGGGTGGTTAGGGTTAGGCACCACTGGGGGAGGTGGTTAGTGTTAGGCGCCACTAGGGGGAGTGGTTAGTTTTAGGCACCACAAGGGGAGGGTACTGTGTGAGGGTAGGGTTGGGTTAAGCAGTATTGACAAAAAACGTTACAACATTTTAATACTTCTTCGTTATTATTTCTCGTTTATTTTTGCAACAGTAATTATCGTCAATAAAGCTTGACAACGATGATTCTTGTTAGCAAATTTTGTTAATACCTGGCACTAAATTCGTTAATAACCCGGGCCCTTTTTTCACGGCACCCTTTTTTAATTTTTTCTTCTAGTAATAAAATATAATAACATACAGTATAATACCTCAGACATTTTTAATTAAATTCAAGGGTGTTGATAGGATTCTGGAAGATCCTAGGCCCCCTGAGCACCAAGGAAGTAGAAATGTGCACTTCGCATGTAACACATCTCACCAAAAAGTGGGCGTGGTCATGATGGGTCAGAGCCAAATGTGCATGAATTTAGCTGTAATGTAACTCAAAGACAGTGGGCCTGCCCAGGAACAATTTGGATAAAGCCCCTCTAAAATACAGTATAAGGCCCTAGTAACCATACAAACAGCTATATGAGACATATTGTACAGCAGCAACTTCTTAGATCATAATTAAGCAGGAAGATCCTCTGCACAATAATTAGACAGCACACATTCAGCAGTGCGTGCAACGAATATGACAATTAGCAGCAAGTCCCTCATAAAACATAATTGGGTAGAGTGTCAGCTCAAGCCTTCATAATTTGCCAGCATATCCTTCCCAAACACAAATAGAAAGCGTCCCCCCTCCCCCCAAAAAAACCTAATTAGGCAGTGTGCCCCCAAAAGGCAATAGTCCAAGTGTACCACAGACATAATTGGGATGAGCCCCTCCAAATAACAGCTAAACAGAGTCCCTCAAAAATTGTTAGTCCGAGATCCCCAAAAATCATAATTTTTAGGCCCCACTCTAAAATCTACCAAAAAATCGCTTACAGGAGTACTGTAACCAAAAAAAAAGTGTTTAACTTACCTGGAGCTTCTACCAGCCCCTCGCAGACGTCCTGAGCCCATGCCGGGACAAAACAATTCTACAGTCTCCCGCTGCGGCTCATTTCCGGTATTTGCGACTTTAATATTGCGAGCCACTGCACCTGCATGGTCTAGGAGCGCATGTCCTCGCTCCTGCTGATGTCACAGGGAGCTTCCTGCACAAGCCCCAATAGTGGATCACTCACCCCTCCAACACGGACTTCTTCAAAACCGTCTTCTGCGTGGAGTCTCCCATGTGTCACGCTAGGTCAGCGCTCCCTCGGTCCAGCATACGCTACCACGCCCATATACACGTTATGTCTACTAATGACGTAGGCTTCGTCAGCGTGATGCTGCTGTGGTGTATACTCTGAGGTAACAGCCCCTAGGAAGACCTCACTACTAGTTAATGGAACATGAGAGGCTACTGTAGGAGATTACCAGTATTTTCATCTGAAGACAGGTCAGGACTGGTAGTATTCATCGATATAGGTATCAGGCCAGAGGCAACACTAACAGAGGTCAGGTGAAATGGGTTAGAATTTTGTAGAAATTTGCACCAACAGGCAAGATTTCACACCGTCACACCTAACAGGAAGTCAACACTACATCCCACCCCCCCCCTCCCCCCCATCTAAGCCTAACACTTAATTTTTTTATTTTATTTATTTTTTATGGTATTTATAAAGTCCCAACATATTATGCTTACACTAATGTAATATGCCCTCCACCCCGCTAAGTTTGTAGATGCTATTTAGAAACAAATACTTCAGTCCATCTGGCGCTAAATCACTATCACCATTGAAACCCCTAACTATATTCATGCGCAACAAGTACACAGCTGGCACTGCCATATAATTATTCTCAATGGAGCACCAAAATCCCCAGGTGTGAGTGCGTGCCAGAATAGCCTATCACTGACTTTCTTTCCTATGGGTTGAACTGGGCAACTGCCATAGTATTGCTCCAGTTTGCACTACTTCTAAAAATTCACTCTTACTTATGGATGTTGCTTCATTTTTCACACTTAGGTTTTTTTTTTCCAATTCACAATTCAACAAAGTGATAGGTGGCTTAAGTATAGAAGTGTTGTATCATTCTAAATATCCTTTTCATGATTCTTCTGAGGGGCAAAGTTAAATTTAAGAGCAAGACTAGATGAAACAAACAATATTGTCCATAACTAGGACAAGTATCTCTTGGGATGTTCAAATTGTGCATCTATTGTTAGAGTCTGGGTGAGCACACTGACAAGACTGGCAAACACGTTATTGTCAAAGATCTCATGATAAACAGGCAGTAAAAAAAATTCAAGCAATGATGCAGCTTTCAGTTTGATGGCTATATGCATATTATCCACCTATATTTTTCAAGGAACAAGGTGAGCACTCTCACATTCAAGGGCTGTCCTCAGTAAGGGTAAGAGAGATCAGATTCTTTCCCCAGTGGAAACCACAAGTTGACAAGGATTAATAGTAGTCTTCTGACGGCATCCCATAGGCAGTAACCACTCTCATCATTTATTGTGATGTCCTAGAACAAGAATCGCCCGAGGCTTATTGTTTTCATTAATAGGCTAAAATACCTGTTGTTTGAAGCCATAACCCATGTAATATTGATGGATCCAATGTAAGATTTGCAATGTCCCCAAGATTATAAAATGACAAGAACTGTCTTGTATTCTATTTTACAACCCAAGATTGATGTTTGGCTTTCTGATTTACAGTATACTAAGTTTTTACAATTGTGCTTGAAGAAACTAAGTATTGGGCTGGTGGGAGACTGTATGATTTTTTTTAAACATTGTAATAATGTGAGTTTAAAATTCAGCTGTGAGAATATTTCCAACGACTTAAATGTCTTATATTCATATCACAAAGGCATGCAGAAGCCAAGCAACCTCTGGTAAACTGTATGACTAGGCAGTGGCTTTATAATGCTGAATGCTTTCACACCGGTTAGTATGGTTTAGGATGAGTCATCAGCAGAATGTCTAATCAAGGGAATTAATCCTGCTGCCACTGGCAAGTTCTGGAAGTTATTTCTTTTCCCCATTGAGATGATAAGCAGACAGCTTCTCCACATAGGATTTTGTATTGCCAATTACAGGACGACACTTTAAAGAGGAACTGTCGCGAAAATCTTAAAATTTAAAACACATACAAATACGAAGTACATTTCTCCCAGAGTAAAATGAGCCATAAATTATATCTCCTATGTTGCTGTCACTTACAGTAGGTAGTAGAAATCTGACATTACTGACAGGTTTTGGATTAGTCCATCTTTTCATGGGGCATTCTCAGCATGGCCTTTATGCTTTATAAAGACACTCCCTGAAAAAGATTTATACAAAGATGTCAGCCAGCCTCCCTGCTCGCTGCACACTATTTTGGCAGTTGGACGGAGAAACTGCCATTCACTATGTGCTTTTAAAAATAAAGAAAACCCTGAGAACCCCCTATGAGAACTAAAGATGGATCAACCGCAAACTTATTCGCGCGAACTTCGGTGGTTCGCGTTCGCGAACGAACGTGAACTTTATGGCGGTTCGACCCGCCTCCTATACTACATCATTAGGGTCAACTTTGACCCTGTATATCACAATCAGCAGGCACATTGTAGCCAATCAGGATACACTCCCTCCTGGAGGCACTCCCCCCTTATAAAAGGCAGGCAGCGTCAGGCTTTGTGCCTGCAGTAATTAGAGAAGGGAGAGCTGCTGCAGACTCTTATAGGGAAAGCTTAGTTAGGCCCTTGTAGGATTGTTAGCTTGCTCCTTGCTGATTCGTATTGCTAAAAAAGCACCCCTCAACAGCTCTTTTGAGAGCTAATCTTGTTCTTGTGATCTATTTTTTTTTTATTTTTTTTGCGTGTGTGTGGCCCACTTGCATTATATACAGCCCTGTCAGTCAGTCGCAGCTGGCCTTTGGCCCCTTAATTCCTACTTTGCCACTGCCAGGCCAAGCACATTCAATGACTACCTGTGTGTGTGACAGGCAACTGCACATTTGTAATCCCATCCCAATCACTGCACCTGTTCACTGTTCAGTGCACATACCTACCTACCTACGTGAGTGCACGCATTGTTAATACCACCAGTCATTGCACTTGTTCAAGGTACGTGTGTGTGACAGGTGCACATTTGTAATACCCATCACTGCATATACCTACCTGTTGTTCAGTGCACCCACCTACCTACGTGAGCACATGCAGTGTGATATTTAATACCACCAGTCACTGTACCTGTTCACGGTACGTGTGCGTGACAGGTGCACATTTGTAATACCCATCAATGCATATACCTACCTGTTGTTCAGTGCACCCACCTACCTACGTGAGCACATGCAGTGTGCTATTTATTACCACCAGTCACAGTACCTGTTCACGGTACGTGTGTGTGACAGGTGCACATTTGTAATACCCATCACTGCGTATACCTACCTGTTGTTCAGTGCACCCACCACCTACGTGAGTGCGCACAGTGTGATATTTACATGTGTTAATTCCCCTTGGTGATCGTTACCTTGCCGCGGCGAAGGGGCTTGCGTATCACAATGAAGCAATGACCAACGGCTATATGAGTGTCTTGGGGGGGGCACACAACCAAGATAATAAGGTTATTGCTTCATTGTGGACAGACCAAATTCGACCAGCTGGACATAACTGTTGTTCTATCATTGAGCTACCACAGCCCGGCGATCATATGGGCTTGAAAACCCATAAAATGGCCTGCACTCTTGCCGTGGTGCACACCAGTCCAGCACGGCCATCACTACTCAAACAGCTGTTTGAGGTTTCGATACACAGTGAGTTTGGTGTGTCAGTGTGAAGCAGTACTCTAATTACACTCCCTGATTGATGTATACACATGCAAGATGTTTTAAAGCACTTTAGTCCTCCAATTTAGCATGCAATCTGATTTCTGCCCTTAAAACGCTACTTTGCGTCAAACCCAGATTTTTTCCCTGGGTCTTTTGGTGTCTATCCCAGTCATCCATGCCCCCATCCAGGTGTTAGACACCTTGAAACATCTTTTCCATTACTTTTGTGGCCAGCATAAATGTTTCTAGTTTTAAAAGTTCGCATCCCCATTGAAGTCTATTGCGGTTCGCGAAAGTTTGCGCTAACCGAACTTTTGCGGAAGTTCACGTTTGAGGTTCGCAAGCCGAAAATCGGAGGTTCGAGCCATCTCTAATGAGAACATGGGCTAGTCCAAAATCTGTCAGTAATGTCAGATTTCTACTACTTACTGTAAGTGACAGGAACGTAGGAGAGAAGTAAATTATGGCTCATTTTACTCTGGGAGAAATGTACTTCTTGTACGTGTTTTAAATGTTAAGATTTTCGCGACAGTTCCTCTTTAAGAATAATAGGATATCAACAGGTTGAGCGAACGCGCTGATTGCTCTTTAAACCATCATACCACATTTATTTATCACCAAAACAACATAAAATTTCATACTGACACGTACTTTTTGACATTATCAAACTGCTGTTTTGTTAATATACTTCTGTCAAAAAACCCATGGACATGCATGTAACTGTCTACTACCACACAGGTAATAATAAACATGATAACAAACCCTTTGTCAGGCTTGTCTGGTCAATGACTATAGGTCAGGCTGTATGCCCATATGACTGACCTATAGCCCAGCCCGTAACACCTGCACAAACTCCTACCTAACACTGAACTACAATAACCCTGCAGGTAGATGTAGCATACAGACTGACAGATGGTATTCACCAAACAGAACCAATAGATATTATACAAGGCACAAAATACACAAGTGGTATAGTCACCTGAGGCCTGAAGGCTGAGGCAGTCCAGATGATAGCCAGGTGACTTCAGGTTGGTGTGGATTGGTTTAGGCAGTTCAAACACTTTATAGGTAGCGTGGTCAGTACAAGACAAAGTTAGTCCAGGCAGAGTTCATTGGAGTCCTTTAATCATGCAGGGGTCGATCCAGGAGGCAATCAGGCAAAGTCCAGGTACAAAGCACCAGGTAATCCAATCGGAAGCGAAGTCAGGAACAGACAGTGGTCGGCAACAGGAATCAATCTAGAGTAAAGCTTGGTCAGGATACAAGGCAAAGTCGGCAACAGAGAACAAATCAGAGTGTGAGCACATACCCAGCAACAAGCCACAGGTAATGCTATCACGGGCGATAACTGAGGGTGCTCACCTGGATTAAATACATGGACTAACCAATCAGAAAGCAAAGAAATCAAAAACAACCAATGGCCTTTCAGCGTGTCAGCAGATCAGCTGATACGCAGTGTACACACATGGCTACTGTTTACAGCGGCAGAGCGCGTACTGAGAACGTGTCCGCTGCCTATCCAATGGCGTTCCGCCGCCATGAGTGCCTCAGAGACCTTTTACCCTTCTCAAAACAAGAATGTAAATGTATTTAGTCTGACCCACAAAATGTATTTTGTCTCATCCATATTGATACCATAAGTCCGGTTGTGTCAGGCAAACATATTTTTATTTTAAATATTCTTAGCTGTAGCAGATCATCATGTAATTGTTAAAGGTCCTAACAGCACAGGAGACTCCATCGAGTCTACAATCATACTGGTTTATACAGGCAGATAAAGGATAGTCAGATAGATAAAAGGTACACAACAGGAGTACATTTTGAGTTGAAATTAAAATAAAGATGAGAGCAAAAAATGCAGGAACTCCCAATGCTTGTACTGTGGGGTTCTGTTATATTCAAAAGTTTTTATTTGATTTTATTTGATCATTTGTTTTACATTTATAACATTTGATTGGTATAAAATTGGTATCAATTGTATATTTAGCCAGCTGCATGCTTTTTTGAAGACTGCATTACTGAAAAAATATTTGAAACAGAAGATGAATATTTATCTCCTAGCAGAAAACTTGGGAGAAAAAATGAATTTGATTGGGCCCAAATTGTTTTAAAATATATTATAAAAAATGAGGGAAATCAAATATGCAAACATTTGTGCACATGGCAGACGGGGGCCCCGAGCTCTGCCATCGCCCGGGACGCCCAAATTCCCCATGTGAGACAAAGAGGGAGAGCAGAGGCAAGCCCCGGTGCTCCCAGACTGCCACACTGCCTCTATATGAATGCAATACACACAAGAAGCAAATGCTCCCTTCCAGCCAGCAATCTGCCATTTTATATGGTCCACAAACAGCCCGTCGGCCGTCAGCCAATCAAGTGCAATGGTATACACCAATATCTGCAGTACCAAATCTAGCAGGAATTGCATTAGTTCAGCAATATTCAGGTGAGAGGGTTCAGCCGGATATAATCGTAGATTTTGTCACCAGCAGGGGGCACCAAGTGCAGGTATACCTCTCACAATTGCCCCCCACCCTACTGGAAGCTGCAAAAAAAGAAATTTAAAAACACAAACACTGGTGCACAACACTTACTATTACATAAAATAGTAAGTGTGCTGCTGGGCACAATTACTATTGTGGGTAAGTGGTTAGATAGGACACCTTTGCTAATAGGAGGATGTTAAAGAAATCACCACATGGCCCTGGTGGCCTCTGCACTCTGTTAGCTCAACATGGAGAAGCTAGAAGGGAGTAATAGGGACAAGTACATCAGGCACTTTGCCTGGTCTATATTTTTATAGCCTTATTCCACTCTCCCTTAGTTTGGAGCTTGGTGTCACCCCCTTCGGTGTCTGCAATATCCATGTAATATTTTAAAGTGAAAACTAGCTGTAGTTCATGTGTATCTGGGTATCAAATCAGTACTAAGTCATATATAAATCTACTGTATAGATGTTTTCTTGTAAAAGGGTTTTGTCTCAGTGAGTAGATTTTCTTTCAGAGCCCTTATCACCAAAATTGCAAAGCTGGGAGCAAGTTTAGTTTTTAAAGCTGTCCCTAAGGCCTCACTCACATCATGATGTGCTTCTGTGCGCAATTTGGAAGCGTGTATGATGTGCGACACGCAAGAACGGCAGAAAGGCATAGGCATCCCTTCTGCTGTTCGCATCATAGGTGCAGCACAATGATGCACTTGCGTACAGCTGCATGCGTTCTGCCCGTAAGCGCAGTGCTGACCCATTCACCGTAATGAATGGGATTAGCAGCATGTAGCAGCGCAGATGGCATGCGATCGTACACATTGTGTTCCGATCGCACGGCCATCTGCACGTCATGATGTCAATGTACCCTTATTTTGTATAAAAATGTTTATTGAATAAACAGTTAATTTGATGTAATATAAAATCTAGAGCTTGCGTTAATAATTACCTTATTTCTGCTCAACTGACATACCCAGTTACATAGTTATTTGATTTGAAAGAACACATACATTCATCATGAGTTGTATGTTAGATATTAAAGCACACATTTAAAGTAAGCCAAGAAAAGGTTGTATTGTTACACAAATATTATCATTACTATGGAATCAATCCAAATAGTATAAACCTCTGAACAATGAAAAGTAGGAAAACAAGCTGTTGTATGTTATGCAGACTATTATATCTGTTTAACCACTTGAGGACCACACTGTTAAACCCCCCTAAAAACCAGGCCTTTTTTCTTAAAAAGGGCCACTGCAGCTTTAAGGCCTCGCTGCAGGGCCGCACAACACAGCACACAAGTGATTCCTCCTCCTCCTTTTTTTCCCCACCATCAGAGCTTTCTGTTGGTCTGGTCTGATCGCTCCCCCAATGTTTTTTTGTTTTTTAATAAATATTTATAACATTATTTTTTATATAAATGTAACAATTTTTTTATTTATTTTGTATCTGTCCCTCCCCCGCCAGCCAATCAGCGTGATCAGCTGTCATAGGCTTCAGTTTATGACAGCCGATCACTATCTTGTCTCCCAGGGGGACAGCTGTGTCACACGGCTGTCCCCAGTACAGCTCTACCGTGGATCGCATCGCTGTACAAGCTAATTAGACGGCGGTGTCGCCGTCTAACAGTTTCCTAGCGGCGATCGCCACTGGGAGGCTGAAGGCGGAGCGGAGCTACCAAGTGGAGATACATGTACATTAGCACCTCCTGCAGAACAGGTCCCAAGGACCTTATGCCAATCGGCGTAAGGCGGTCCTGGGGCTGCCACCGCGTCCATGCCCATCGGCATGACGCAGTAGGCAAGATGTTAACTTTTTCCTGGAGACCGCTCCACGCCCATGGGCGTGGTCGCGGTGGCAGCCCCAGGAGCGCCTAACGCCGATTGGCGTCAAGTCCTGGGGCTGCATTTTGAGGGAGATCGCGCGCAAGCTGCACGCGCATCTCCTGCTCGGAGGCGGAGCTCCACCCCGCCTTCAGTCTCCAAGCGGCTATTGCTGCCATCTTTACTGTTAGTACAGCGCTGGGGACACGGCTGTCCCCCTGGGGGAAAAGAGAGCGATCCGGTGTAATGTGACATAAAAAATAAATGCAACTAATCTTCCCCATATACAACCTATGATCCCTGCTGTCCCACTGGCCGCCTGTGAAGGTCGACGCTTCTGCGCATGTGTGGACACTCTCGGCTGGCATTGCACAAGCTTGCCAACATCATTGGGCACACGCTG